>NC_133492.1:11628299-11948701 GCF_025370935.1 Choristoneura fumiferana
CATGCCAATTATTTCAAGTATACCAAGTAAAAGTAAGTGTACGTGTAGTGTGTAGTGGGGGTAGTGTTGTAAGTATTTAATATGTCATATAGCAAAAGAAGTTTTCTGATTGATCTGTATCATCCTTTGTAATCTAATTATACTAAGCAAATAAAGCATTATTATTATTAAGTAAAACGGTACATTTTGGCTCGATTCTATTACCAATATTCAGATCCGTCGAAAACAAGATGTAATTGATCTTGTTTTCGACGCAGTCAATATCAACCACCAAATATTCAAATAAAGTCGAAATCGTTCAATAAACCTTTTATTTCATACTAAAACTGTAACAAAATATGGCGGAACACATCGGTAACGACTTTAGAGGCTCGTAACTAGTGCTTGGTGCATCCAAATGAAATGAAAAAGACACTGAGCGGAATTTTGAAAGCCCCCATTGAGCGCGTGCCAAATCGACGGCATATGTGTCGTCTACCTTCATCTCCAATTAATATTGAAAAGTTTATTTATTTCTTTATCATCAAACTCACAGCATAAAACATCTTATGAAAAATGGTGATAATGCAGATCTATTCTGACTTTGTGTGCTCAAACGTGGAAGGTAGTTCTAAACGGCAACATACGTACTTATAACTCAACATCCCGGCAGCTTATCACAATCAGAATGTTGCATGGTGGCAAGGTCATGATGGCATTTTTAGTACCGGAGTCTACTTATTAATGAAATATAACAATTAATAAACTAAACATTCATAAATATTAACATAAATTATGGACAAGCAATACGTAACAAGGGGCATCCCTCCACGGTCACTAAAGAGAAACGGATAAAATAATCGAATACAATTATTAAATAACGATTTATTTATTTACAGGTAGGTACTTTTCGTCAGACTTGAAATATTTGCTAGAAACACTTTTAAGAAACGAAACATTTTTACGTACAACGATGAACCAGAGACGTGGGTACTGAACAAACTTGACACGCAAAATAATTCCCAAAGTAAACTGCGACTTTTATTCAAACTGAAGACATAAAATGGTTAAGTAAACGACCGTAGGAGCCGCAGTACGCACCCTCTCAATTCACGCGAACACTTGCGAACACTATTGAATACTTACCGAAACGAATGGGAAATATGGGCCTCGGAGAGCCATCGACTGGCGAACGTGCCGGGAAACGTAACGTGACGCGTGACGGTTAGATGTATGCCGACCTAGATTGCTTAAACTTGTTTCTGGTGAGTAACACAGAATATGAAATAAAATATCAGTTTAGAACACAACATATTTCATCATGTCATCCAAAAGACGTCCACTACTGCACATAGGCCTCCCCCAAGGCTCTCCACTCAGACCGGTCTTGTGCTTTCCGCATCCAACGCGATCCCGCGATCTTAACCAGGTCGTCGCTCCATCTTGTTGGAGGCCTACCGACAGCAAACATATTTATTATTCAGAAAAACAGGACTAGCCCTATTATATCAAGGATCATTTTTTAGAGGTGTGTCTCTTTTCCACTGGTTATTTAGAATTTTGGACACATTGATAGATAGGATTGAATGATTCTGCATTTTCATTTTATCCCTTCAAGTTTTTTGGGGCCATTGATGGAATAAGAAATGTGCACAAAATAATAGGTGTATACGTTTTTGAAATTACCAGTCTGCTTCCAGTGTTCTTTACTAAAATATCTAACCAACTATAAATAAACTAATGAATTATATCGACCGGGTATTGAACTTCAGACTTTGTCATTGATGTGACATTTTGTCGTCAACTCTGACTTGTGCCGTATAATATCTATAGTCGGCTTATGGTCGGGCCAAAACCTCGCATGACTTCACCTTTACAAGACCAATTATGTTCGTGACAAAAGACATGACATAATTGGTATTTTGCATTAGGGCAATTTTTCTTCATAATTTACCTAACCGACTGCGGAAAAGTATAGGTGACGATTCTCGACGCCTAGATATATCTACTTGAAAATGATAGGACATATTAAAGCACTAGAAAGATTATCAACAGAATCAGTTCATTCATACCAAAGTCAAGTGGGGCAATCGCTGGCGCATGAAGTACGTTGTATAGAATAGGTAGGTAAGGGATAAACTGAGAACGAAGCATTATTTATACATTGTTCGTGAAATAAATAAAAACTGGTCCCAGGCGACATTTATTTGATCTTGGAAAGTTTGTCTAGACGTGATAGGTAAGCGATTACGTGTAGAGCGTAGCTAAAAAATGACGATAGTTTCTTAATGGGTGCGATCATTATAAAACTCAGAAAGTATACATTCCGATTTTTATTTAGTTTTTACATTAACTCTTCCCGTATAAAAACACAACACGAAAAAACACGGGTTACGGGTTATGCTCGGGTTAGTGTTTAACCTGTCCTCTCCCAGAGGCACAAATTTGTGCCCAAATTCCTTTGATCCTGTTATCCTGGGAGATGACAGATTAATAAACATGGACACTGTACATGGTGAAGTCACGGTTTAATTAATATGCAATTGTAATAGTTAAGGTTAAGGCCAGCCAAGTATTCTCGCGTTTTGTTTCCATTATTCCCAACCACCAAGTGCTTCTCCGAAGAAAATGTAGCTCAAAGTGTACACGCACTTAAACGCTCTGCCGCCACAGCCACAAACGATGAGTGTCCTCCATGAGTGATTTCGAAGCACGTCAAATACAGTGTTCACGAAGGAAGCAAGTGTTTGGCCAACTCTCCCGACAATGGCGGCCCCAGCGGCTGTTTGTGTAACCAACCACGGAGATACTAGTTTGCTTACCTACTCACGCGTTTGAAGATTTATTCACATCACACTCAACCGCCGCGGTGCGAACCTGGCCTTTAGTGGAACTCAAGAACTCGATCAATTTGTCTCTTCAAACATTAGGGAATGTTGGCGTTGTTTGCGCGCTCACGAGTGCTAAAGGTGACGAGATGTGACATTTCGGAATAGCGTTCTGCAATATCGAGGCCGTGGATAAATTCAATAACCATTCAGCTCTCCTACGAGCCCTAAAATCACATATACGCATGCTGTTGTTTCGGAAATAACAAATATGCTGAGTGGAAAATGTATGTTTGTGTCCAGGATGTGTGAGTCAGGAAAGATTATGTATAACATCAGCCAAATATGTGGTCTACCACCCTACAGTTGATAATCGTGTGCATGTCATAAAACAATAATGCCAATAGACGTGTCTGTCAACTTGAAAGTTCGACTTTTGAAACATATTCATTTGATAGTATCTTGTTTAAAAATTATTAGACACTTATTTGGCTGATGGTACCTACCTATTAGTTATTAATGTGACTGATACATAATGAAAGGCATTAAGACATGAGTGAGGTTCTATACAACGAGAGACAGCGAGTTGTATAATAATATCCCACGAGTGTTTCAATGCCTAATTATGTACAGTCACATACACATCTACATGAATAATATAAGGTTTCTACAACGTGTACAAGATATACCTGCATTTTCGAGTTAGTGATTCTTGTTTGTTGTAGGCATAAAATTTCTATATTGGTACTAATACTCTGGCATAAAACCTCAGTTGACAGACGTTGAGTCCAATGACTGACAGTGAAAGTTATAGTTTTTTTAAATTCATAAACAATCTAGACTTGATTCGACTTTGATTTTCAAATCGATTGTAATATTCGATTAAAAAAATGTATGGATCAATAATTTTATTATTGAATGTAATTACAAATGGACTAATTCGATTATCGCAACCAAACATAGATTTTTGTTTTTTTAAGATGTTCGAAATTTGAATGTAATTAAAGTGTCGCTTACCGTCACTATAACGTAAACATTAAGATGCAACCACATAGAAGTTTCTTAATGTAGGTCATTTGCTTATCGTCTCTGAACATATTATAGGGAAGTTATGATTACGGATGTAGATGAAATAATATTTCAAATAGGCTATAGCGTGCATTGAGTAGGCAGCACGGTAGGCAGCGCTAGTGGTTGGTAGATAGCTTCAACAACAGTGCTAAAAATCACACACGTGTAATAAAATAAATTAATTTGCTTGTAGGTAATGCCTTATATCTTTATTAAAATGCGTCGTTTACAAGCTCCTCATTAAAACTGGGAGAGCACCATCAAATACTTATTTTAAGCTGAAACCTCGGCTTTTAAATGGTAAATTTAGGACACCTAATTATGTAATGCTTGTGCGGGAATTTAATTAGCGGCTTCATCATTAATTTGGCAGACATCCTTTGAGGCTTTTGATACACCATGCCCCGTTTTGAGGGCTTGGAATAAATAAAGTTTTGCGTCAAAATAAACTAAGCAAGAATTGAATTACTGAAGAATTCTGTCAATACCGAGGTCGTCAAGAGAAAATTTTGTTTCGCATCAATTTTAACTGGAGCTGAACGTACTTCGTGAGAAATGAAAAGAAATAAAGCTGTTGCAAAGGTACTTGAACTGTAAACCATTACTTTCACTCATCTATCTATCTAATACCTTTAAACGAGCAACTCTTGTTTAAAAGTATATAGATATTATATGCAATCCGTGAGCTCTTAGATAAACCTTCGGGTTGCGGGGGAAATCGGAAAGATTCGTGTAGTAGAAAATAACAATAATTGTCTTTTGACTTAGTAGCAATCCATCACGCGAAGAGTGCACTCGTTGTATTTTCATTGATTTATATAGAGCAGTTAAAACCACCACTTACGTATTTATTTAGTTTGTTATTTTTCGGAAATTGATTTCTACGGGGAGTCAACTTAAACATGGTATTTTTATAAATAGCCAGTCACGGGAAATTGTCTATAATGTATATAAATATTTTGTAAAGAAGCTGAAAGTTTTAAGAAAAGTGTTGATCGTAAATATTTTAATAAGATTCAAGAGCGAGATATAGAAGCAATTAAAAAAATAACGAAAGCAGACCATAAAAATTCATTTGACATCAAGAGAAGTAGATACAGTATAACAACAGCTCTATATACTTCCAAATAAAAGTAGTGTGTTAAGGCAGGGTGCTCTCTATTTAAATTAACGATGAAAGAATTCGAAAATGCTGATTTTGTTTTATTTGTATCATGACAAAAAGTCATATTGTGTTAAAATTAGAAAAAGATAAGGAAACGTAATATTATTACAGTAAGGTTTATTTTGTACTGATGGTTATTATTTAGATAACTTTTTACGGTAACTTTGAAAAGTTTTGCAAGTTGATAACAGAACAGAACCGCATATCATGATGCATGCTTCTAGTCCGAAGGTTTTTTTAAGAGCTCACGGAGTGTATATAATCAGAATCTCGAAAACGGCTCCAACGATTTCGATGAAATTAGGTATGTAGGGGTTGTCGGGGATGAAAATTCGATCTAGCTTAGTCTTATCTCTGAGAAAACGCTTGTTATCGAGTTTCAGCCCGAGCATAGCTCGGTCGCCCAGGTACTATCTTTATACATGTACTGCACGTACATACTGTTTTTAAGACGTTTTCTTATTACAAAATATTAACAAAGATTATGATTTTATTTTTCAGAACAAAATGGCATCCAAGATATTACGGTTAAATTCCGAATGACAAATTTCGATCCAAGTTACTTCCATGGGTTATCTCTTAAAGTTGCTATTTTGTGGTGACATAGGTATGTAGGTAGTTAAATCTCTTTTATGTGTTTATAGAACTTTCAATATAGATATTTTGAGTGCACTATCCAAAAACATATAACTTCAGAGTCGAAAGTCTGTAAATTGAAAATATAAAAAAAGAACATAACATATTTTTAACATGTTGCCTATTCCGCATCACTTATATGCAATTGAAAATACGCAAGCCTTTTTTTTAACCCCGACGCTAAAAGAGGGATGTTATAAGTTTGACCGCTATGTGTGTCTATCTGTGGCACCGTACTTTTAAACGGGTGGACCGATTTGAATGCGGTTTTTTTTTAATTTGAAAACAGGGTTCTAGCGATGGTTTTTAGACATGTATCATCAAAATCGGTTTAGCCATTTTGAGATATTGAACTTTGAAGTGACAAAGTCGGGGGTTTTCCAACTTTTTGTTGGTTAGGTTAGGTTATTGTTCAAACATATCTATTTTGTCTGACAAACCTATTTGTGGAAGTTTTTTTTTAATTGTCAATTAAACAAAGATATCCGACATATCATATGACACGACGACCACAGAAGGTCCATACTAAATTTTTTTTTTATAGATACGTATAGAGATTCTTGTTTGTCAATTTCAAATCAGTCGAAATTTAGACCCACGGACGTACCTAGTGATTAGTGCAATTCATTAAAAGCTATCTAAAAGCAAAGATGTACAACATTTCCTACGTTTTATCCTGCATGGATCTCAACTCACATGTACATAGGTACTTCTTTTAAGCCAGCGCACTCAGCAGCAAGATATAATACGACACATAACGCTTTTGACATGAATGTTCACGCTTCCATGCCAGCTCCATACCTGAGGGCCTACTCCGAAGCATAATAATGAATCCGCATAATTGAAATATGCATAACATTAGTAACTATAACTTAAACTGTTATAAAATGAATACGCATAATTTTATCAAGCGATTAAATTAGCTTGTTCAGGGCAAAACCGACTTGGTTAGGTTAGGTTCAGAAGGCTAATGCGGGAGCGAAGCGTAGCGTAGCCTTAGCCTTCGATGTTAGGTTTTTTTTTATATTAACCCAATAATAGATATTTTCACTTAGTAGTTCACTTCTCAGATTGAATTGAATTGAGTAAATATTCAATATTTACTTTTAGTAATAATTTTTCACTTAATATAACACTTTATATATTGTTTGACAAATAAAATTTTCAATTTCATGAAAATAATTATTTTATGCTAATACTCATTTATACTTATGCAAAGTAATGTTATGCTAATTACATGTATGCCAACTTATCGTTATGCCAATCTAAATTATGCGCATTTACATTTCATGTGAATTAATGTTATGCGAATTAATAGTTATGCGAAATAACGTTATGGCAATTTCAAGTAGGACAATTAAGTTATGCGAATTAATATAGACCCAGTATAAGTATCAGATAGAAGGAACGACACGAACTTCGATTTTCGAATTTCGGAGTAGCCCCCGGAGACTATTGTTTTCGTATAACGTGCAAGCGCTCGCGATCGCAATCAGTTTCTCTTTTTACTCTCATCCTAAACCGAGAGAGAGAAAGAAATGCCGAAAGGATTGTGATTCAGACTATCTCTGGTAATTTTACAAAAATAAAACTGCATGTTAACAACGGCTTTAATTTAATAAATAGACTGGTCAAAATTGTTCACTTCTTTTGTGATGAAAAAAAAACTAAATGCAATCCTTACTGAAAATCAAACAAAGCTATAATAATCCATCATCATCATAGGCCTACGCGTCAGTTCCAGAGTTTCCAGACGAATTTTGGCGTGTTGCCTGTGCACAACGTCTTTGGTGGCTGACTAGACCGATGCGAGAGCGACATGTTCGCCCACAGGCCAGACAAGAGAAGTCTGCGGATGTTGGGGCAGTACCACCTTGGTGTCGTTTCTGTCACTTGTCAGCAAGTGCCTTGAGCCAGGCCTCATCGCAATGCTTGCAATCCTCCAATACACGTCCGCGCCAATCTGTGCGGACTTCTGTCGCCCCTTCAATTTCGCTGAATGGCGCGATGCTGGAGGTAGTTCACAGGTTTTGCTACTTAGGATCAACCGTGTTAATAATCCATACTATTATTATAAATGTGAAAGTTAGTATGACTCTTTGCACGCTTTAAGTACTCAACCGATAGTGATGAAATCTGGTATGGAGATAGTTTCAAACCCTGGGAAAGACATAGGACACTTTAAGGTCTCACCCATTACACCGTATCATACCTACCATGACCGTAATAGCAACCAACGTGTCAAGCAAAAATATATTCTTTGTATTGTAAAGTGTGAGACTATGCCCACTAGCACGTTTCTTAAGTCGCAGACCGACACAGACGTCAGTTTAAAGGAATTTCGATTTCCTGTTATGAAGTCAAGCAATAATTTCTCAGTAAATAACAACTCAAGATACGATTTCTCAGTAGTGAATAAAAGCTTTGTAGCTATATAAATAATGTTGCCCACGACCACGACTACGTCTGCGCAGAATTCGCTTATCGCTATCCCGCGGGTACTTTGCATTTTTTCGGGATAAAAAGTATCCTATTGAATAATATTAATTTTAATTTAATAATGATTTAATGATGATTTTTAGTTTAATAATGATTACATAAATAAAAAGTATAGTTTCGTTTAGCCTCCTAAGTCCTCGCGTACTTTATACTTAAAGGACTAATTAACACTAAGAATAACGGCCGAATGTACTTTAAAAAGTACAAATTGTTCATTGAATAAAGAATTCTAAGAATTTTCAAATAATGTCCAAAATAACAAAGCAACGTCTATAGGTCTTAAACGCTAAGTTTGTTAAAAAATGTCAGGACTCAGGAGGTTAGAAGAAGAAGAACTAAACTAATTTTAGAGCAAGCCGAGCCAGAAATTTTAAGTAGCAATTGAAAACACAAAATATAGTTAATCGTCGGTGTAATTTTATTCCTTCTCACCCCATTTTACGGTAATGTGGACGTCGCTGACTGACAGATAGACAGGCAAGGCAACGCACTTAAATCACTAGAGCTAGAGGCTTGCAATGTCGCAGACATATTCCTTACTGATCATAAAAGTGCTCTAGGAATGGATTGTCCAAATATCTATCGTTTTTTTTATTCTTTTGCGAGATAAAACTAGTGTAGAATAACGATTACTCCAGACAAGTAGCTCAATTGTGTCTCCTTCTTTACTTTTATAAGTACAATAAATTATTTACATAATACACATACATATTTTCCCAGCTCGGTCTGTAGGTTAACAACTCAATTGGTAATTGCAGAAATGGTGATTTAAAAAGGATGGAGAAGGAGGAAGGAGGACATTTCAGTGGTTAGTACCGGGATCTACTACCTATGAAAATATGAAAAAAGTGTGCAAATCAATTGTGGAAGGAAATACACACGATAACATTTGTATTCATGTTACTTAAACTCTCGAGACGGTTCAACTCAATGATTTTCTGCCAAGTTTCTTGCGGCGCATTCTGCTTGGCAATGATGGTCTTTCCGAAAGCGCTGGTAGTTTAAAAAAATTACGTGTAAAAGTGCCCATTGCAGCCTATTTACTGAATAAATCATTTGAATTTTGAATTTCACGATTATAACTTCACGACCTAAGCGTATGAAAAAAATCTTTCAAAAAGATCGAAACTATCCCTGACTTATAATCGTGAGTTAAATTGTTTATTTTTGCAATTTTTTACATTTGTATTCCTGGTGGCGGTCTAGTGGTTTAACCTATGGCCTCTCAAGCAGAGGCTCGTGGGTTCATACCCCGGCTCGCACCTATGAATTTTTCAAAATTAATTTGCGAAATCACATTTCAAATTTACCACGAGCTTAACGGTGAAGGAAAACATCGTGAAGAAACCTGCACAACCTGCAAAGCAATTCAATGATGTGTGTGAATTTCCCAATCCGCACTGCGCCCGCGTGGGAACTACGGCCCAAGCCCGCTGTGCCCAGCAGTGGGATGTATATAGGCTGGTATGATGATGATGAACTCCTCTTATTATTATAACTTCAGTGGATTAAAACAATATATTCACATATTGCAGAAGCCAATTACGCCTTGCAATGTACCTGAGCTCCCCATCCGCGCTACTATAGCGATAATTAAACATGACGAAGTAAATAAACACGTCCGCGAGCGCTGGCTACGCGTAACTTGGCGAGTTCATGAAGTAAAGCTCTGCGGGGATAGTTAGGTATTCGGGCCATTAATCACCGAGAAAACTTAATTGGACGGCCCCAGGCTGACAGACAGTCACGCGAGGAACTCCCGCGCTACGCAGACTCCGGGCGGTATTTTCTAAAGCCGTTAGTTTAGATGGTGCAGTTACGTTAAGTTGTAAGACAAATAATAAAGTAGCTCGTCCTAGATATAGTAGATAATAAACGTATTTCAGAGCCAGGCTAAGGCAGGTCAGAGCACATATCAGCTGGAAGACATCCGCTGTTCGATAAAGATCTCCCTCCTCTTTAAAATACCACACTGAACGACAACTTGCGTTGTACGGTCAGCATCAAAAGTAGCAGGTTACTTTTTTACTTTGTCAATCTTGTATGGCGCTAAGTACGTGGCTGTAAAACGACAAAGTACAAAAATAACCAGCTACTTTTGACGCTACCCAGTGACATTCGAGTTATCAAGACGAAACGAATGACGTATCATTTTTTTTTTTCATTATAAACATCGGTTCAGTCATTGAGTAGTTAATGAGGTACAGACATCCATACTTAGGCTAAAAACTAACCCTGTTTTTGGGCTTAACTGTATTGGCTAAATAAAACATTATTTCACAGGTGTACCCACATGCAGCTAGTAGTGACTCGGCATCTCACGGCGCAAACCGCTGATCCAGCCAACTTCAAATATGCTGCGTTAAGTGTTTGCTGTTTATAACGTAGGAGCTTAATGAGAAATCCGCTTGAAACACTATCTAGGCCTAACGATAGAATGCCTAGGAAACTCGTTAATATTATCCACAGAGGATAGAGCAGGCGAGAATTATTTTATGCCGGCGTTTGAGTAAAACTTTTAACGAAAAAATTCACACAATTTTGAACTAGTTATTGAAAACACTGCTTAACTTTTGTAAATTACATTGTCTAGCTTTTTTCATTTTAAAGGATAAATTTAAAATCTACTCTTGCGTGAGCAGAAGGCCAGACCAGTTTTTTATTTATTATTATTAAAGAAAAATGTTTGAAAACGTTTTTGAGAACAACTGTTTATATATGTATATTTTATTATATCGCCGAGAAACGGCACAGCTCGACCGTCACAACTCTAAGAGTTCGCTCTTAGAGTTGTGAGAGTTTGGGATTCTTAAACCGTCTGAAAAAATGTGGACAAACCATGCACATATCTAGAATGCAGCTATATTTAATATATGGCATTTAGAGGCCAAAAAAATGTATACGGGCAACATTACACATTTTGTTTCCTGTAAACCATACTTCATTCAATTTAAGATATTAACTTTGGTATTCCTTTATATTTATGAAGTAGATCTTTATGTCAAAGGTATGGCCATTTTCCTTCTATTAATAGTGCACGTCAGCTAGGTAAAATAACCAGAATGCGTTTAAATACTGCCTTATTAGCTAAAAGTATTTTTGGTATGGCCCCTAAAATATTCAATCATTTGCCGAAATGTATTTTAGATATAGACGATATAATTAAATTCAAAAGAGCATTGCATGGCTTTCTATGTGAAAAAGCCTACTATTCCAATCAGCTTATGTGAATGAGAGTTTTTAGCTGTAACAGGTCCTTATTTTATCTATTTTTTCCTGTTTTTTCTTCCTTTTTCAATGTTAATGGAATATGTATACTTATGTAATGTGTATACTTAGTTACATGTGCATTAGTTTCATTTGATTGATTAAATTTAAGGTTGCTTTGTGAGCGGGAAAATGTGCTAGAGAGCAAAGAAAATATATAGGATTGTATAGTTCTGACTGCCGCAAGTTTTTTTTTTTTTCTATGGCAAACTCTGTACCTTGACTTGATGAGCCATAACGTACGGTCAGCTACAGAGAAGCATCATCCAGTTAACTGCGGTGTTTGATTCTTTTTCATTGTAGAAGTGACTTAAGTTATAATATCTGCGAAATACAAGCACGGGAAGGCAGGTGGCCTTGAAAACGAGTTTTCAGTTGAATCTTTTGGAGTGTGGTATTTATACACAAAACCTTGCTGTATTAGCACCGGTTTTCGTTGCGTTCGATCATAGCATACATACTACTACCTACTTATGTATTTGCTGCCTACAATCGACTGAGATCGAAGGTCGGACGGACTGAGCCTGTACAGCTTTGGAAAGGGAGGATGCGGCCCTGCCCAGCATCTGCTGCTCGTCGTTGCATCGTCTACTAGACAGCGGAGTTTCGCTACTGGTTGTTATAATTATAATGTCGCTCTGCTATAAAGAAGTATGATTTAGTTCTCTCACCTGTCCATGGTTGACGAAGCCGTGCCTCTTAGCGATGCGGTGGACGTGGTCATCGCCCGCGGGCACGTGCACCGCGAACTGGTTGTGGTACATCGGCTCGGGGAGCGCCCCGCACCAGCGCAGCGCCGCTAGCAGCGCCAGCGCGCGCCATGCCACCACCATGACACTCGACTCTCGATCAACACCCACACAACCACATCGGCGCACCAACAACGACACAAACCTCACACGTTCACAACACAATGCTACAGCATTGGCACGCGCACAAACTCACGAAGCAGTCCTTTCAACACCGCCGCCGTTTGTCATCCCACTTTTGATCACCTGAAAATAAAACATTTCCATTAAATTACGAGCAAACCCAACTCGATATCTACATCGAAAGGCTTAATTAAAATGCTCCCTAATTGTTACTTGTACCGCTCTCGAACACAAAAGGCGAGAGAGAGATATTAAAATTTAATAAAGTGTAATTCCCACCGCGGGCGTACCGCACTTTATTTAGCTTTATTTTTAACGTTCGAGCGAGCTCCATAAATATAAAAGAAAATTTAGGCCACGATAAACATATTTGCAGGCGCGGGCGGCGCGGCAAATCACGCGCCAGATAAACGCAATAAGCGGACGCACAAATGCGAACAAGTTAAAAGAATCCGGGGGAAATCCCGAGATAATCCAGATAAGCCACGCGGGCAAAGTATGAAAAGCCTGACCGTGAATATATCAAAAATATTTATGAAATTTTATTTGGAAATTTATCCAACGTCCGCGTCGAGCGAAAGCGAAACCTTTGAGAAAATTTCTTTGTGTCGTCGGTCGGTTTCCTTTGAGGGATTCTTTTTTTAAACACGTGAAAAGCTGGGAATACACCGCATAGCGGTCGCGGCAGTATTTGTCGTTGGTGCCTTGAGCTAAGGTTAATTATTTTCGATTTTAAAACATGCTTCGATATAGGAAAATAGAAAAATAATTTTATGACGGTACTTCATATCAGGATGCTGTCGGCGCCGCCAGCCGGCCGCCGGGTTTGTATTATACCATACGAAGTAATACCGCCGTAAAACACGTGGAAATATTACGGAAAGCACCGCAGTGCAGATTTCCAGCCAGCAGCAGGTCTTTATGGTTACATCACCACAGTCGCACAACACAACATTTGCGATTTATTTTCTTTGTTTATAGATATTCTCAGGATTGTTATGAGGGTATACCAAGTATAGTAAAACGTGTGTTTAATTTAGCTCTAAATAACTCTAAAAACAGAACAGCCACGATCAGGTCTAAAGTACTGAATATCATGCAGTTTTAATTAATAGCTTGATTTATACATCCCTTAGTCAGGAGAATTGCTTTATTATGGATCAAAAGCAAAACATTTAATTTATAAATAGATCCGCACGTCCCATCTTAAATTTATTTCCAAACACAAAAGTGCTTATTTTACCGTCACTGCCTTACTTAAAAAATATTATCCATGACACAATTACGTCTTGAAAATGAATTTCTAAGTAAAAAGGCCATTCATTTCCTCTACAGAGAAAATTAAATTTATAAGAGTTTTATTTACCCACTCTGATAGCATTAAGGTTACACAGGCGCCTAAAAATACAAGAACAATATTTGTGTTTAGAATGCGGCACGCACGCAGCGCGGCCCGTAGGGACGACAGAATTTAAAAGGTTCTACGTTGGAATTAATTCGGAGCTATCACTGGGATAATTCCATTAAGCGGCATCGGGACAAGGGATCCGAAATATTTATGACCTAATAACGAGGGTATACATATTTAAAAAGTACATAAATTACAATCCAGGTAAACGTGATGGAATCAATTGTTTCATTTTCATTGGTACATCTTTAGGTGCAACAAACAGTCCCTGTAATTGAAGTGCACGTGCAGTTCGTAGTTGCGTTTCCATCGCATTCGAACCGCATCTGTAGGTATTTTTAATTGCACTGTAACTTCTAACTTATCTAAGTTTCATAATTTTTTACTTTACCTGAACTAATGTTTTATTTATAATCCCATATTGGAAAAACAAGAAATCGCATCGGTTATTCCCTCATGTTCAATTTGAGTTTTGTCGCACCGTTCGCAAAGGAAATTGTGTCCGCAAAAAAATAGTTTTGCAACAAATTAATTTATACCAAATTTTCCTGAAGGACAAAAAATACATCTACCTATTAATATTAGCATAAAAATACTGACATATTAATAAATCGATTTAAGCTTTAAATTATCATATAGCAAGACCACATTCATTTAATATATACGAGTTCTATACAAAACTTTACATAAAGCTGGGAATAACCAATGCTACTTTTACAACGATCTCTGTGGTAGAACCTTACTTGTGAGTAATACCCCTTGGTTTACAGCACGCCACGCGCCACCGGCTCGAGAAGCCACGTTAAAACAGACAGTGCTATTCGCAATTGCACTAAGGGCTGGTCCCCATTAATCGCTGTAAATATACGCAAATATATATACATTCTGGAACGTATTTATGTTAAAACAAATGCCAACCGACTCTGCTTGCATAACGTGCTTGTAATGAGCAATGCAATCACTTAACGCTGTGTGTTGAACATAATTAAAATGCAGCGAGACGCCGCTGGCACGAGACCGCAGCTACTAAATTCTCTTCATTTGATTTCGAGTTCCAGTCGATGTGATCAATCAATTTATCATTCTCCGATAACGCCGTTTGATTCAACAGCCCCCGCATCGGCGGCACTCGGAATATTATTAGGATAACAAGTAAAGTGGCACATCCGCAATAAGCAGTGCCGATGGATCGCCGCAAGCGCCTAAATCTCGCCACCTAACACCTACAATTAGGCGGTTATTTGCAGCATTCGAGCATCGTGGCATGAATAAAACATGCTTTTCGACTCGCAAGTAGGTACACTCGGCTTGGAACAACCACTCTAACGTGGCCCCCTTTGGTTGCTACGCTCGAACAATAATTAGGCGACAAAGTTTCGACAAATGGGTCAAGATATTTGGGTTTTGATACATCGCTTACGGGTACAGTAGGTACGTAAACGGGGCAAGTCAAACAGGCTTTCTGCAAATACGCGGTGACGCGGGCAAATACAGACTAATAATATAATGGGATTAATTATAATGCGTTCCACATAGATATTCAGTTACGACACATGTACGATGCACCAGCAACATAATTTGTAACACACAGTGTTTGCTTCTTTAAAGGATGCATAGTAAGGCGCTTACCGTAGGCGAAATTCCGCACTTAAAATGTAATGCATAATAATGACATTGCAAGGATTTTAGCTACTACAGGCTGAATCACACATTATTGAGTACGTAAGAGGATAAATGATATGTTCGAAAATCCAAGTTTTTTTAACATAGACCAATTTGATAGCGTGATATCATTCCATTGCATTACAACTAATTGTTAACTTCATTAAATCGTAAACTTGATTATTATATAATTTAACTTAAGCTATTATACTTTTTTAATGGTTTAAATCATTACATATAAAATTGCAGGAAAAGTATTATGCACATTAAGATAAGTATTTGTATGTAGCCATTAAGCGTATTTTAGATTTCGATAACTCGGTATTGCGAGTGTAGATAGTCATTACTACTGCGTAGAAACAGAGATCGAGCGCATATGTGACATATCGTATAAATGTTTTAATTTTATTATCATTTAGGTTACACTTATTATTATTATTACATGCGACTATTTGGTTAAGTTATATTCATTCTTATATATTTACAACATAAATCAATAATGAAAATAAGGATATTTATTTTATGAGATGTTCTGCCTAAAACAGCATATTTTATGCATTACATTAGTAAAGATAAGAGTTTTAAATTACTAAATAGATTTTATTTCGTATACATTAATTTAATTTGGTATTTAAGGTAAAGTAATATTGTTATGTATAATATGATACTTTAGTAACTTTTTGAACGTATGAGGAGTCTTTGCCTCTTTTATATCCCTGGGTAGTTTGTTGTATAATTTTGCGCCTTCGTGGATTATTGTTCTTTTGCCGTAGTTTGTCCTCGAAGTATATAGCATTATTCCACTACGTCTAAGTCTGAGTCTCTGAATTTGTTGTTTTTTAGTGAATGTTATCTGCGTATGCATATCTTTATTTAGTATCTTTCGTATCAATATACAAGTTCTGTAGATATATGTCTGTGTTATATTCATTATCCCAGTTTCCTTATATAATTTTACAGTTGGTGTTAAGAAATCATAGTGGAATAATACCTTTAATAACTTATTTGTGCTCTTTGTAGACTATATAAATTTGTTTTCGCGGCAGCACCCCATAGTTCTATTAAGTATTCAATGTGTGGTTTTACTAATGAATTGTAGATAGTGTATCGGACATACTTTGGCATACATTTCACAATACCACGTAACGCTCCGGTTAAAGATATAAGTTTAGTTTTAATTTTTGCTATATGTGGTTTCCAGCTCATATATCTATCTAGTATTAAGCCCAAGTATTTTTCTTGTTCAACATGCTTCAAGGATCTACCATCAATTGATAGTGGTTCGTGATTAGGTATTTTTTTATTTTTAGATGTAAATATAATATAATTTGTTTTAGATATATTTATCGTCAAGAGATTTTTTTGGAACCATGCGTTCAACAAATCTAAATCATTTCTTGCATCTGACAATATGGTATGAATGCTTCTACCAAAATAAAACAAACAGGTGTCATCGGCATATAGGTATATGTCTCCTTTAAGACCAATTTCATGTATGCTATTAATATAGATAAGAAACAGCAACGGGCCCATTATCGATCCCTGCAGCATGCCATAACTCATTAATCGCGGCTTACTTTGACTGGAGCCAGATTTGACAACCTGGAAACGATTTGTCAAGTATGATTTTAATATAGCATAAGCTTTTCCAGTTACGCCTATATCAACCAGTTTATTAAGTAATAGTACATGGCTTACCGTATCAAAAGCTTTCTTTAGGTCTATAAAGACTCCTAATACTATCTGCTTCTTATCTATATTAATTTTTACTTTAGTGACAAGGTCTACACCAGCAGAGAGAGTGTTTGATTTTCGTCTAAATCCGTACTGTTTGTGATACAAGAAATTTTGTGACGTTAGAAATTTTTCTAGTCTATTATAGAGTACTTTTTCAAAAATTTTCGATATGACAGGTAGGACTGAAATTGGTCGATAGTTACTAGGGTCACATCTTTTTCCAGATTTATATATTGGAGTAACTTTAGCAACTTTGAGACTGTCCGGAAACATTCCATTTACTAAGCACTCATTAATACAGTTTGTTAATTCCTCCAATATTAATTTTTTTACGCATTTTATGATTTTTGTGCTTATTTTATCAAGACCTGAGCTAGTATTAGTATTTAAATTATCAATGATCTTTGAGATTTCATTTACGGTTACCGGTTCCAGTTGAGAGAGGATATTCATGTTACATCCAGCGGGGCGAGACACTGCACTACCAGTTTCACTAAAACTGGGTTTTACAGGTATCTGATTCGCGAGCACCGAACCAATAGTCGAAAAGAAATCGTTTAGATGTTCACATATTTCATCATCATTGGTTATGTAGTCTCCTGTTTCCTTTCGAAGTTTCTCGATAGAGGCATTCTCCTTTATTTTATTATTAGAAAGATTATTTATGAGTTTCCACATCTTAATTGGTTTATTCTTGCATTCTCCAAAAGATTTTGTATAATACTGACATTTTGCTTTCTGTATGTTATCATGTACGCTGTTTCTTTTCTTTTTAAATTCATTTTCTAATTTTTTATCATTTGGTTCTTGTTTATGTTTTTGCCAAAGCTTGTTTCTTTGACTTATCTGGGTTAGGATGTCTTTGTTTATCCAATCCTGTCTCGGAGGATTTTCTACTTTAGCTTTAGTTATATTGCAATTTTTTATATGTTGCAGTAACTTGCTTTCGAGCGAGGCATAGATACGATTTCCAGTATTGTTAGGATCCTCTTCTACTGCTTTATATAGTTTTTGGAAATCGATCGTTTCGTAAGTCACTTTTTTTATTTCTTTTGGTTGATATTGTTTCAGCTCAAAGTAAATCTGTTTATGGTCAGACATCGCAGACTCAATCAACGCCAAATGAAAATTATTTTCTTTTAGGTTCGAGCATATGTGGTCAATTATGGTTTTGGTAGCTGCAGTTTCACGAGTTCAAAATGCTTCATTAGTCTTGTTTATGATTTTGAAGCTATTTTCGTCTAGTATTTCTTTATATAAGTCATATGTTTGGTCAGTATTCAATAAATTGATATTGAAATCTCCAAACACTACAGCTCGTTTTCTTTTTGATAGCTGCTGCTCATATGTTTCCAGAAAGGGTTTTAAATTTGAAGCATCTGGTTTCCTATATATAACGCCTAAATCTAAGGAATATTTTGGTAGGTTGATCCATAGGTAGTGATTCCCGTTGGCGATTAGATCTTCTGATAATTGAGGCTTTAAGTTGTTGTGAGCGAAGATCGAGACACCACCACCCCTCGAGCATACTCTATAGTTATAAAAATGTGTATATCCAGGTAGACGGTGTCTTTCCGCCTCCTCTGCAGATTTTATCCATGTTTCCGTGAGAAAAATAAGATGGATGGGGCTTTGAAAACTTTGCACAATACACTTGAGTTCATCAAATCTGCCGGGTTTGACAATACTACGTACATTGGCATAAAGACACTTTAGGGATTTTTTAGTCGTAATAACCGTTGCATAGTCTGTCACTACCTGGTACGCTATGTTGTCTTTGGTCACTATTTTGTTGCTGTAGTCTGCCTCGATTGGCTTGAGTTTTTTGACGGTACCTGAATGATTTTTGGTGTACCTTTTACGTATTTAATGATGGCATTTATTTCACCAGCTTGATTACGGCGGTTTAATTCATCAGCTAATTTTTTAAGATGCATTTGCTGCTGCGGTGTTTTATCTGAGTAAATTTTCACTCCAACTTCTCTGTCCACCTTGTTTTTGTTGCGCAATATTGTCTTTGCCATCTCTTCCGATTTCATGCACACATTTATAGGGCGGGTTTTTGTCGGGTTATATTTTCCTAAGCGAAACGTCCTTTCTGGCTCAGGGCAGTCAGTCAAGATCTTTTGTAGAATTTTTGTTGTTTCTGTTTTATCATTGTTATTCCTCTTAATTATGTCTAAGGATGTCGATTCTGGAACCTCAGTAATGATGATGTTTCGTGCTCGTTGTGTCCGCTCATACAGCTCAGTAAAATCGTTTCTTGAAGGTTTATCTCAGAAGTAGTCGTCTGTAGTTGCAGTATATCCGAACCCAACGCTTAAATTTTCATATAGCAAGACCACATTCATTTAATATATACGAGTTCTATACAAAACTTTACATAAAGCTGGGAATAACCAATGCTACTTTTACAACGATCTCTGTGGTAGAACCTTACTTGTGAGTAATACCCCTTGGTTTACAGCACGCCACGCGCCACCGGCTCGAGAAGCCACGTTAAAACAGACAGTGCTATTCGCAATTGCACTAAGGGCTGGTCCCATTAATCGCTGTAAATTTACGCAAATATATATACATTCTGGAACGTATTTATGATAAAACAAATGCCAACCGACTCTGCTTGCATAACGTGCTTGTAATGAGCAATGCAATCTCTTAATGCTGTGTGTTGAACATAATTAAAATGCAGCGAGACGCCGCTGGCACGAGACCGCAGCTACTAAATTCTCTTCATTTGATTTCGAGTTCCAGTCGATGTGATCAATCAATTTATCATTCTCCGATAACCCCGTTTGATTCAACAGCCCCCGCATCGGCGGCACTCGGAATATTATTAGGATAACAAGTAAAGTGGCACATCCTCAATAAGCAGTGCCGATGGATCGCCGCAAGCGCCTAAATCTCGCCACCTAACACCTACAATTAGGCGGTTATTTGCAGCATTCGAGCATCGTGGCATGAATAAAACATGCTTTTCGACTCGCAAGTAGGTACACTCGGCTTGGAACAACCACTCTAACGTGGCCCCCTTTGGTTGCTACGCTCGAACAATAATTAGGCGACAAAGTTTCGACAAATGGGTCAAGATATTTGGGTTTTGATACATCGCTTACGGGTATAGTAGGTACGTAAACGGGGCAAGTCAAACAGGCTTTCTGCAAATACGCGGTGACGCGGGCAAATACAGACTACTAATATAATGGGATTAATTATAATGCGTTCCACATAGATATTCAGTTACGACACATGTACGATGCACCAGAAACAACATAATTTTACACGTAACAAGTAACTGTGCTGGGAAACAGTGTTTGCTTCTTTAAAGGATGCATAGTAAGGCGCTTACCGTAGGCGAAATTCCGCACTTAAAATGTAATGCATAATAATGCTGTTCATGGCGGCACACACATTGCAAGGATTTTAGCTACTACAGGCTGAATCACACATTATTGAGTACGTAAGAGGATAAGATCTTGATATGTTCGAAAATCCATTCCGTGAGTTTCCTTGCCACTTGTGTAACATAGACCAATGATTGACGAATAGCGTGAAACAAATATCAAACGCAGAAGCTGAGCACGATCCATTGCATTACAACTAATTGTTAACTCTCATAAAAAACAGTAAATCGTAAACTGGCCAAATGATTATACACGAAACTATATAAATTTAACTTAAGCTATAACATATACTTTTTGGCACAATAATGGTCTGCTAAATCATTCGGGTGCGTCAAAGTTCATATAAAATTGCAAATTCGATTATTTAAACTTCGAAAATGTATCTCATACAATTTTACATCCTAATGATCATTATACATAATTTTTATTTTAAATAATAATCATTGGAACTCCGAATTTATTATATTCATAATGTCATTCAACATAAATACCTCTATTACTACAATTTATGTATATATCATTATTCAACATATCAATTTCAGGCAATAACATTTGGTATTATATATATTTTAAAACATACATTTGTTTATTCCTAATCTATCCATACATAAATGCAAGTAAATTCAAAATAAGAAACTACTCTCTTACCATCAGGAGACCCACTTGCTCGTTTGCCATCCAGTCGAATAAAAAAAAACTGCGACCCTCAGAGAACCGAAATCCTGCCAGAAAAGTGGGTTCGGTTAAGTTAGAACTGCGATGATTATATAAAATAAGTTCATAACTAATTAAATTCTCCGAAATTACATTATGGGTATAGATAAAATCTCAGTGTTGACATTATGAGTAAAAAAAATCGAAATATGTAGATATCATTATGAACAATGTAGGTAGTACTAAAAATAATTATTTTAAAAATATATAACAAATAATTTTCGGAGAAATGATGATTATGATTACAAAGCCGTATTATTATAAATAATCGACTAAAAAATTGTATATGAATATGAGCCAATATGGACCCAAATCGAATGATACTTTCAACTTTTCATCTCGAAGTTTCAAGTTATATGGCAAATAATATCGTCCCTGGATCGCCGTGCTGTCGCAACTACTTGTCCGGAGATCCCGAATTCCGCAAGTTCCAAGGACGAACTTTGAAATCCGATATTGATCAACTAACGCAATATAAACTGGGTTTTGCACTTTGCTACTTGTGGTCACTGGTTACTGTAGGACAGTGTAGGAGATATATGTTAGATGGTGTTTTTATGCAATAGTCAAGCGATGATATCTGAATATTCCGTCCCAAGGTGACTTGAACGTAAATCAATAAATAGTCCGTCATTTTGGACGACCTAGCCGCCATTGCATTGCATTGTTGCAGTGCAGATCAACTGTTCCGGCTGGCTCAAGACATGGCTAACAGCCAATCTCCAGGACTGGAGTGGTACCTTATACTTTAAGAAGAAGAAGAAGCCACCATTGCCTATCAACTACCAATAGAGATGTCTTAAGTAGGTATCACATCAGTATATACAGTGAGGTAGAGTGTACGGTACGGTCAGAACATAAAATATAATGTACGTTACCAAGATGTCAAATATATCTATACAACTTTACGCTACTAAACATAAGGCCGATGTATACATATTTTGAAGCTATGGCTGTATAATTTTTGCATTCGGCTGTACAATCATTAAGACCTGACCAGACTATTTAAATTGAAAAGGCTCAATCAATCCAAGACTATTTAAATTAAATGTGGTAAATGTATATTATTATTATTTTGTACCTATAGATTAAAAACAATTGCCTAGTGGTGGAACGTTGTGACACTAAATTATACACAATATGATCTCCGTAAGTACATGTCTTGGCAAATAAAAATTGATATATAATCGATTATCCAGAAGAGAACTGCATCGCTGATATAGAGGCTTAAGAATGCGAGCAAACAGCATTCTAAAAGTGCTTAATAAATGCAAAAATAGATGAACCAATACCGGGTCACTGGAACAAACTACATTCTGTGTTTGTGGAGAGACATATATAGGCATGGTGGGCGTAGAAATTAAGTACTAAGTAAGGAAATTAATTCTTTATTTGCAACTAACACCTAGCTAATCAATTCTTACTAACACAATTAATTATGTATGAGCCACTAAGCTACTCGAATTAAATGAATTATTATTATTTATAAAGTTCTATCATACGCTTAAGCTCGGCGAAAGTGTATTCTGGCAATAATTAAAAACTCCCAAATAAAAGTGCAGTCAACACTAAACTTTTAACATGAAATTCAAACTTGCGCGAGCGGCGAGACCGTAATCGACCAAACCGGATATTACGAGTACAAAGAGGCATTGTCTAGATCCACATTGTTGCAAACCTGTTTGTTCTAAAAGTAATTAGGAAAATAAAGGACCAGTTAGAAGTTCCTTTCGAATGTCGCCGCTGTGCTCGAGCTTGTTTCCTATTAAGATCGTTGAATGGTGGATTACAATGCTAAAGGAACTGGTTTATTTCAGTAAGTTTGTGAGTATCTGTGTGCGTGCGTTCGTGTGTGTTTGTTAATTTTTTATGCTAAAACGGCTTTACATTATATAACACACTGACTACTTTTATCCCAATATTCCTGCGAGATCCTTGTAAAATCTTAAAACTTTATCACCAAGTCCAGAGACAAAATTTAGCACGGATGTTCGTCATACCACATAAATAAAGAACACGATGTAATTTTTGGGAATTGAGCATAACCTCGGAATTACAATTTAACTACAAGATATATAATAGTTTGTGCAAGCAGTGCAGGTTCGGGATAAGACTAGTAATAATTAATTAGTGCTTATCAAAACTCGGCCCTACCATTAACAGCTAGTTCACTTCCAATATCATTTTTTTCTTTCATCATACCTCCTTATTTATTTCATAAAATAAATCCCTTAAACATACCACCAAAAATAATAATCATTAAACTTTTCTTCCATTAACTGAATGATAATAATACGCCACTATTTTAAACCATAAACTTTATACCAAACGTACGTAAAATTTTAAACAAAATAAATGACAAATAATCACAAAACTGCGGAAAGCTTTTGTGCAACTACATGTAACTTTGCTCGCTCTAAATACCACGTTCCAGTTTTCTCGCTATTAACAAAATTAAAATAAGTGACTACGCGCTACAACATTCTTTTCCAAGGGAAACAAAAGGAATTTTTAAGAAGGCTTATTATGCGGAGGCACGCCCATAAAAAGTAGGCAAATTCAAATACAAAGCTTCAGTTAGACTTTATACAGCACTAACAAGGAACAACCGCGCTTATGGACATTTTACTAAGATACTTAGGGGCTGTTTCACCATCCATTGATTAGTGTTAACTGACGGTTAAATGTGATGCCGTCTCTATTTGTTTTGTTCGAATAGAAGGACACGGCATCACATTAACCGTCATTTAACACTAATCAATGGATGGTGAAGCAGCCCCTTAAAGTAGTTAGGTACAGTACTATATAATATGTATTATAAATGTGCAACAGAAGCAAGTGGAGATCTGTATCCAAAAGTGGCTGTTCGACTGATGATGATTATGTGAAAATTTGCTTGTTCTTGGGTGTCTCTCTGTGTGTGCGCGCGGTGTGTGTGCGTGCGTGCGTGCGTGCGTGCGTGCGTGCGTGCGTGTGTGTGTGTGCGTGCGTGCGTGCGTGCGTGCGTGCGTGCGTGCGTGCGTGCGTGCGTGCGTGTGTGTGTGTGTCACATATGCCACTGTCCTCCTGATATTTTATATCCCTATGGGATCGAGATGTACCTATACATATCAAATCCCTTAATCTTAAGCGCTAAGTCTGGCAACATAAAATTTTGCAGGATCACGTAAAATCCAAACCCTAATAGTTTCATTCATAAATTTACATTTAAGTAAATGCCGCACATACAGCACAATTAAGCTATAAGCAATAAGCTACGAGTACATGCTTGAAAATAGTTACCTTACTTTAAAATATTTTCTTGAATCATCCGTTTGAGAACGCCACATTTAATTTAAGTTTGGCATAAAACTGTATATTTATTTTGGCTCCTTTTTAGATCGGTTCTACGCCTAGGTCAAGTGGTGCTACGCCGCCAGTGCTACGGCGCTACGAGCCCTAATAATCTACGAGAAACAAAGACACGCGGTGTCTTGTAAGTTGTATATTTTATGAAAGTTTTAATAATATTGAAAACAAATAATTTAATTTTGTGTAATTTATACTCGTAAATGAAGCAAAAAAAAGGCGGAGAGCTACTGAAGTAATTGCATAATAATTATTCCTGACATGATATTAAACGATGTTATGTTTGATAATCAAAGTTCAATATCTCAAAAACGGCTGAACTAAAAAAACCGCATTCAAATCGGTCCACCCGTTTAAGAGCTACGGTGCCACAGACAGACATACTGACACACATAGCGGTCAAACTTATAAGACCCCTCTTTTTGCGTCGGGGGTTTAAAACACTAACTGAACTTATTACCTAATCAAACAGTGTTTTTTTTTACCTGTGATTCGCGGGACCTCTCAGAGGGCCCAATACAAACTTATGATATTTTTCTCGCAAGTATAGTTAAGTAGTATCGGTAATAAAATACAAATATCCAGCGCTATTTGGTACGGGTTTGTCAAATATTTATTCATATCAAAGGAAGTTGCGCCTTAAGGAAGATAATACTGGATTAAAATAAGAAGTCAACAAATATTTAATCTAGTCATAAGTATATGCGAAGAGGTCGGAGGCTGTATAGCGGTCCCTGTATTGGCTCTTATCTATCGAACGAAGACGAGAGCCCTCGAGGAGGCGAGCGGATAAAACAGGCCTTTGAGGGCCCTAGCAACGTAACCCTATCTAACCGGTACTGCTTCAACTATGAAATGTAGCTGTATTATGTTTACGAGACGGACAAGGCAATAAATTTAAAGTAGTTTAGTTGTGCTGTGTGTGTAACGTAGGTGCTGATAGAGTTGAGCATTAACTTGTAACTGAACATCGAGCATTCGCTGCTTTTCAATTTGTCGAACTGAACAATGAACGACGACGGAAAACGGGAACGGGAAACGAGCTGTCGGTAGGCCTCCAACAAGATGGAGCGACGACCTGGTTAAGATCGCGGGATCGCGGTGTATACGGAACGCCCAAGACCGGTCTGAATGGAGTGGAGAGCCTCGGGTGAGGCCTATGTCCAGCAGTGGACGTCTTTCGGCTGACATGATGATGATGATGATGAACAACGAACAGAGCCAAACATTGCTACGAGCATTAACAAGATCATTCTATGCAACGCTCTAGTAAATGCTCTTTAATAAATTTGTTATTGTTTGACAGATGACAGACGCAGCACATTTTCCGTTGTTTCGCTTGAATGCTCGCTAGAACGCTTGCTAGAATGCTCGCCAAGACGCTCCTGTTTATTTCGTGAGCTTTAACCTGTAATGTAACATTCACTAGAATGATGGTTATTTGGAGTCTTTTTATATTTTTTATTTCACCTCCAAGTTGTTACATTTACGATCATCCCGTAAAACCATATCGAAAATACAAACAATCTTAATCAAAAACAATCATAATTAATCATAATTTGATTGCTTAGTAACGACATCTCTTGTCTGGGTGAGCGGTTAGTTCCAAAAGGGTGTTAGGTCTCTCGGTGAGAGCGAAACAATAGATGTCGCTAGTGCTGCTGCTTAAGTAGCTTAGTAGAAAAATGCAACCTATTGTGTGCATAGGAGAAATTCGTGTCTGTACTCCTGTCCAGTGGTAGTGTAGGGGTATGGCACGCAGCACGGAATGCTGAGGTCCTGGATTACATTCCCAGCGCTGGTCTCTTATTCTGGTTTATCTGTGTATCCATGTCTCAGTTTGTATTTTCGATTCAATAGAATGCTCATTACAAGTGAATGCTCAAGTTTATCAGCACCTTAAGAATACTTTGCTATGCTACAAGAGATACGTTTCTACGATTTACACTAGATAGAGATTGTATGCTCTAAAACCAAAGCCGACCTCTTATTACCATCTTTTCCATCCTAATGTTTCCACGTGAATTTTCGTCAAACTACGTACCTACTTTGAATAAGAGCAGCAATTTTTATTTCCGCTTGAGGTGCAAAAGTTATTTTATCACTTAATTGTAGGCTCCACATTAACGATGTAACGACAGCCGTAAAATACTAGTCTTCTAAATGATGTAGACATTTTTTACTAATGTTTATGGCTGGACGAAAGGAAATTTTGCAAATTACACCAATAAGGTAACTTTGCTAAGCTACCCGCGATTAATTTGTCCTTGCATGTACTACCTACATTGTTGAAGATCTCAACTCTAGCGGAGAGCGATCAAGTGGCCTCAGCCGATACAATGCCGATCCTCCAGTGGCGTATGTCGTCCCGGCATGCCGCATTGTGCCGCCCTTGATCGTGTCATCCGAACAGAACGGTATGTAGACGAGAATGCGTTTGGAATACACCTGACTTCCTTTCACACTCGAAAATGATGAGTAACTTGTTCTATTTTCAAAAAATGTAAAGGAATATTGAGTACCGCCAGCAGTCAAGCCTGAATAGACAGATCGAACTTTAAATGACGACAATGAACTAAGTATATACCTACGATGTATGTTAATTACTAGCTTTTACCCTCGGCTTCGCCCGCGTGGAATTCGGTTATCGCGCGCTGTTCCCTCGGGAACTGTGTATTTATCCGCGATAAAAAGTAGCCTATGTCACTCTCTGGCCCATAAACTATCTCTATGCCAAAATCACGTCGATCCGTCGCTCCGTTACAACGTGAAAGACGGACAAACATACACACAAACACACTTTCGCATTTATAATATTAGTATGGATGGATAAAAGATAAGCGTGAAAACAGTCCACTATTTAGTCCCCCAATTCTAGAAGCGGCAAGATTTCACAGTCTCTTCTCTAAATTAGTTAAAAGTTATACATTTTAAAATGATAGATGACGTTTGGCGATATCCTTTTAGCAGGCGCCGCACGATTCACTCCCACTTGATGGAAAGCGGCTAGTGTAAGAACGGCTCAAATTATTCAGCTGGTAAGTAGGGCTGGTCCTTACAGCATTAGGTAATATTAAGCAGCATATATTTTGTTTTTTGAAGAAGGGTCGAGAACTTACATTCAAACTATTTCTCTATGTCCAAGCTTTAATACATAGTGGGCGGCAAAAAATCTGGCCAAATTTTGTGCCGCTAAGTATAATTTATCATCCTAAACTAGTATTGGTATTAAAAGGGTTTATAACAAAAATAAATTATCTATACTTGGTTTGGATAGGTATTATACTAAATGTAAACAAACTTCAGCTGCCAGATTTGGTACAGTCAAGGATTTTTAGCATTTTACTTATCTATTATTGTAATACAAATTATACCTTCCGCCGCCTTACTTTGCCTAAAAGTTCATTGCCACGACTAGTACCACAAAAACTATAAAGGTATAATTCCAATAATTGAATAGGCTATATACCGTTAAGCGATTCGAACACAATCCGGGAGTAACGTAAAGACGTCGCATAAAAAATGTATCTCAAAAATGCGTCAAAACTGAGTATTAAGTAATTAACTTTTAGGCAGATTTAAGTATATGGCAAGTGGTATAGACTAGTGTATTTCAATTCAGAAATGTTAATGTTTAGAAAGATTAATGGGGGAATTTCACATAGATAACACATAGATATACTGTTATTTCCCGACAACGTATGCACGCATATTTTCCGCCAAATCGAGGACACGACAGGTAAACATTTAACAACAGCCAACTACACATCAACACGCACCATGCTAATATATTTAAATGTCCTTGTATGGACAATTGCAGCGGTTTGCATGCACTCAGCGGCAGAGTGGCTCACGCTGAATGCAGCCGATATAGGTTAATCAGATCGGAACGCCGCACTGGACAGCACTCGCTCCTATAATCTATGATACTTAGGTACGTTAGGTTACTAGAACTAGATCATCGCTCTCGAACTATAAAATATAACAGGACTCGCGTGAGCTATGAAGTCTGAGGGCCTACTCCGAAATTCGAAAATCAAAGTTCGTATCTTACAACCCCTCTCACTCTCGTATTAAATAGTATACGCGTCAGAGGGATGGAACGACACGAACTTGCATTTGAATCCCAAGGGAATTCCCCAAAACTATATCATTGTCTTTTTTTACATAGCGTGAAAAACACTCGTGCAAAATTTAATGACTTTGCAGTTAAAATTTTATTTCGTGGAAATATCGGAGTAAAAAGTAGTTTATTTTGTATCCTATATCTGCATATCAATTTCTTATAAATTTGTCCAGATGTTTGTTTAGCGTAAAAGTAACAAACACGTAGGTACAGACACTGACAAACATTAGCATTATAATATATGCACCATTCGGAAGGTAGAATTGTTTTATATAAAAAAAAAAACACTGAAAGAGAGCATAATGGTGTTTCTTAGTAATCTGAAATTAACATGTAGGTTATCTAACATTACATTAGCTTTGATAAACAGGAACAGATTGCCTAGTAGGTACTCGTAGCACCTATATCTCATACTGATGTGAATATTATGTATGCGTATGCACAAATTAGTGCGATATCGGTGAATGCATCGCTTGTTGGTTACATTTGGAGACTTAATAGCATTCACCACGCGAAAATGGTGCAATACAGCCGGATAATGTCAATTCTGTTCAGAAATCACAAAAACAATTTTTAAATAAGTAAATAAAAATTGACGACCGGATGGCCAAGTGGTTAGAGAACCAGACTACGGAGCTTGGCAGGACCTCAAGCTTCGTAGTCAGGTTCGATTCCCGGCCGGGGCAGATATTTATATGAGTAATAATGTTTGTTCTCGGGTCTTAGATATTTAATATGTATTTAAGTATGTTTATCCGTTGCCTAGTATACATATTTTTAGTTTTACGGTGAATTGGATGTATATCTGTAATGCCGTGTAAATGTTATGAAATAAAAAAATAAATAGTAGGTACAAGCTTTGCTTAGTTTGGGACTAGGTCAATTGGTGTCAAGTGTCCCTTAACATTTATTTATTTTATTATATTTATTTATTTAAAACAATGCAGTTTTAATGTAGTTTTAGAATTGTTTTCAGTGGATAAAAATGAGGGCGAATGGGACCACAATAACGAGTTTTAGAGGGCATGTACAAGAACGACGCCAGATGGAAGAACGTTTTATAAAAGGGGTAGAAAACAATCTGCCCATACCCTTAGAGGAAAATATCTCTTTGAACCCCACAGAGAGCCTGAAATTATAAAAACCATTGCCAAAAGGCCGCGCAACGAGTGACACTTAAAACACAAGCGAAATGAGGAGTTCAATATAAAGCTTATTTCGCCACTGCATCCGCGGTTACGGAAATGGAGAAGAATTTGTTTGCAAATTGGACAGCGGAAAAGTTGTTACCCTTACACTCGGTCGGACTAGACTACTGTGAAGCCAATTCTTTCCAGCGTTAAAGTTGGAATGAAATTTCAAATCAAGTTGTGCTGGCGAGCGTTCATTTGCAAAACAGCTTTATTTATTCGTACTAAAATGTCAGAATTACTACGTTTAATTCTTGTAAAGCTATGCACGCCCGTCGACTATCGGTACTGGTAACTGGTAATGTATGCAAGGCAGGGTGGGCTAATAAAAGCGAGTAGTTGGCAGCGCAGTAAATTCGAGAACAGTTGACATTTATCCAAAGTTACATCCGTTACAATAACAGTCGCAGTTACGATATCCGCGCCGGTGCTGCTGCCCATTTGTTCTAGTTCCGAGGAGCTGCAGCCAGCTCCCTAATGTAATGGAAAACTTTACACAAACACGTCCCGAGCTCTCTCGGATTAGACGTCCAGAACCGCCGCCAGGCTCCGCGAGCTGCTACAATGTCGTATTTAGTGGGAATAATAACATGCATAGTAGCTAAAATAACGCTTTATATTTTTTCATAGCATCTATTTTTAAGATGCTTTTTGTCTGTCCCTGACTGAATGCTCCTCTCATCCACTCAAAGGTTGACTCGTAGAGATCCCTTAAAGGGATAAGTTCGCCTTTGTACATATATTTCATTGTTTGTCATCTGTGTTTGTTTACTTATTTTGTACAATAAAGAGTTTACATACATACATACATATATTATTGCGAATATTATCTAACTAGTGGCTTTTTGAACTGTCTGTTTCGAGTCTATTAAATGCTTAAAAAAAAAAAAAATACAACGATGTAACTGGAGGAGGCGACCCATTCACTGCTGATCGTGGCTGATGTTGCTTATATATAAGTCTTGTTGCATTTTTCTTTCACTGTTGGACTCACAGAACTACATGAAAGGCAATGCACATGAACGTATTTATTTTTCACTAGCTGGTGCCCGCGGCTTCGCCCCCGGTGTAGTTTTTTTTTCTAAATCTTCTTTTATAAGAACCTTCTCCTGACAATAGCAATTAGCGAAATCGGTCCAGCCGTTCACGCGTGATGCCGTGACCAAGGGAAATATAGGGATTCATTTTTGTATATACTCAGCAGCACACAATTTGGCCCACTCTACATACAAAATTAAACAAAAAAAAAAAAAAAAACCTATTTCTAGGGCCAGATTTTTTGCCGCTCAGTATATTATTAAGAAGATAACGAAAATAACGACCATGTTTCTTTTCCTAAAATAATTTTATCTGCGTGAGAAAAACGTGCATAAAATATAGTTTTACCACAGCAGAATAATACACAGTAGGCGGTCAGCTTTGTCTCGGCCCCAATGACGAAAATCGTCTAGAATATACATGATTAGACATTGAAAATGTTTTAATATTGTCAAAAACAAGTACGTAAAAAAATATTTTAAAAATAATTAGGTTATAAGAAGATATAAAACTCATTCATCGAGAGTATAGAGCAGAGTGCCCGCTCGGTCCATATGCCACGTTCACCGGCTACGAGCTCTAAGTTGAAATTCACAACGCAATTACTACTTGTATCTTATTGTTAGTGGAAGTAACCGCCTATTGTCTACCTGAAATTTTTATTTTTGTAATGTCACTGTACTGCTTTTGATGATCAATAAAGAATATTTGTCCTTTTATTGTCATTCTGTGCGATTTTATATCCTCTAATAACATAAGACTATAGCTCTAACCAATAATAACATGTTTTGTCTTTGTCGTAGTGTGACGTGACTCCTGCCTGCAACAGCGTTCGGCAGAAAATGACTTATTTTTATTTATATCTTCAAAAATATTTTCTTGCTCCTGTCAAACTGTTGGCGTTCTGCAGAATAAACCGAAACCCTGTCATCGTAACTGACATTGACCCAAGCCTTAAGGCCGCCATTAAAGGGAATAATAATAAGAATATTTGTATTGTATTGAATTGTAAGAAAATACCATGAAGTATCTACACTATTTGAATTGAATATCGCGCCAAGCGAGGGAAACGACGTGACAAATTATTTTAATCAACTCAAAAGGGAGACCCTACATAGGAAACATTCTCCATTCGTGGATATAACGTTCAGTTAGGTACGAGTTGCACGCTTCAGTAATCAACCAGCTCCTCGGAGATCCAGCATCTAGACAGATCAACATCGCATTTATTATTCGTAGCATTCACGCTTTCCAAACGCGACACTCCCGTACAATTCAGAGCCCATCGGGAATCGATTGCAAAACATACAGCAGAATACGTTCAGAATATCACTCCGGCATATTAATATTGGTTTTACAAAACGAGGTTTTTAAGTGCTTCAGAAATATGGGCCAATAAACACGGAACCGGCATGTTAGGTAAAAGATTGATGGCTTCATTCAGAGTCGCACTTTGGCCTTTTTTGTCGCAAGGGACTGAGTTTTATATGCGTCTGAGTAACGCGTGCCGCTGCCCGAAGGAAATGAGAAAGTTATCGGTATCTAAATCCTCGCCCTGGGGACCGTTGAACGTTTCCCTAATAGATATAAAATCCGGGGCTTCGTATAATTCAATTTTGGTCGATGGAGTGGTGGCGTGGCCGGTGTCCGAGGCTTTATGTGCGGGCACGTCGGCGGCGCCCGGCGCGGTCGTAGCAGCGCCGCGTTACGGTGTGACACGTCCAGTGACGCTCCTTTGTTTATTGCCTTATTGATTTTACTAACACGGATGCTCTAATTTAGTTTATTATCTTATCAGTCACATTTTACATATATTAGCAGAGAGAAGTTCCCAAAAACTATCAGTACTTATTCACAAAATGAATGGCTTTTAATTTGAATTACTTAATTAAACGCCACTTAATTTGTTAACATCCAGCACATTAGATTTTCAAAGAACCGATACCGACAATTTAATCACCAAACAACAAACCTCATCGAAATTTCACATCGACGTTGAACATAAGTTAAATCACCTCTATTTACAAAAGTGACACGAACAATAACCGTTGAGCGCGAGGTTTTGGAGCGCCGCACCGCGAGCGTGACAGCCGTCTCAGTGACGCGGCCGCCTGCGGGCAGCATTCGCCTAATATTTACCATCGCCGCTTAGAACAGGCTACGTAAATCATTCGCAAACGTGTCTGGGCCACATTTCATTTCAGCCCGATGCGAATTAGACATGGGTATGTTTAATTCACGCTCGACTGTTGTGATGCCGGCAAATGTCAGTTCAAGAGTGCTCGTCGCTGTGTGTGTATGTACGAGTAGACGATAGTGCGATAAATCGAGGGTTAATAACGCAAATTTGTAATGTAGGATAAAAAAAACTTATTTTGTAAAAAAAGTTTTAAAGCTATTCACGTTGCGTTGTTAGAAATATTATCGGCCCCGGCGTGATAAACAGCTTACTGAGTAAGCTTACTCCTATCTGTGGTACTATATCAGCCTGTTTTATTTATTTGGCATAAAAGACATATATTCCATTATTCCTCGACACACAAATAAAGAGGGAAAACAAGGGAACCACAAATAAATGCGTGACGATAATCGGGCGGCATGAATCTGGATAGGTAATAATGTGAATCGATAAGCGACCTAGTTAACGTGATAAATTAGGGATCAATAGAACAACCATGTTACTGCTTACAAGCCATAAATATGTTAAACATATGCGTGGACTTTGAGGTAACGTCTTAGGGTCTGTTTTAGGCACTATGGAGTTCGCCGCAGCCGGCATAGTGGTCCTTACCGAGGGCGGTCATAGGTCATATCCTTACATTAATGTTATCTGCAACCATAAACCATCCGGAACAGTTGTCGTTTGTCTATATTCAACGCCTCACTGTATCCGTGATAATCGTCTTTTAATAGTTCAAAGTATATGAGCTGGTAATTGGTAAACAACATGACCCGTAGCTTTACAAAGGTGATACCAATTAGTGAATTAATTAGGTCTCGCACTAGTTTTTGTCATTATGAAACTGCCCGCCCGTAACGTCCAGTTTACCTATGAATACAAAACAGTATTTAAGTATCATGTCTTCAGGTAACCGATGCTAATAAAGAAAATCTTACATTAGCAAAGCCCTTTGCCATTCTGTAGCGTAGCAAGAGGCTTGTAATAAAAACACTCAAAACAATCGTCTAGTAAAGTTAAGTAAAAAGTGTATGCACATTTTTTTAAATACAACAAGACTACCAACATGAATTTAACAAGGTAATATTGAGTTTAATCGTCCCGCCAGTGGCCGTGTTGGTCAAACAGGGCTTACATTATACGAGTTAAGTTTAGAACAGGGACTATCTCGTTATGGATGAGTCCATTGCTTTGAAGTTACGTCTGAGGTCGCAAATGTTTCAAGTAATGTAACATTGCGGTGTTATAACGGTAGTGCAGTGGAAGCAAAGTCGGTCTCTTGTAACGTGGAGAAGGTTGGACGAAAAGGAAATCTATATATTAACAAGACTCGTTGTCATTTGCAATCACAGCAAGTGAAGATTGCGACATATGTTCGAAACAAAATATAATAGCAATTCTATTAGGTTACTTTAGACGTGATAATGATCATGAAGTTGGTGCATCGCGTAGAAAATATACAGAACGAAATATACCTAATACCACAGTTCATGTTATTATATCGTAGACGTAAGAGAAATTAGTACAGCGGTACCGAACTTTCGGCAGAGTCTAACTTACAGCGCCTTTTTTCGGTCGGTGCTTAGCAAGCGCGGCGGGCGGGCGGACAGTGGGCGGCGTATGTCACAAAGAGGAAAGTATTTCTCATTTGCTGGAGAGGGAAAAACAACAAAAATACCGCACGTACCGCTCTCAATCTTCTTTAGCTCCGGAACAAAAGAATATTATTACAATTAAGATCTACTCACAAAAATACAAGAGTGTATTACAATGAAACCTAAGTTTTAATTTTTCATTTACTTGAGCTTTACTTACATAAAGATACCTATAGCGTTACATCTCACTGAAATGATAAATAATCGTACTCTAATCTACACAATTACCTTACCAAATATTTTGCTTACAGTACTTACATTGAATCCCGCTTTTTTTTCCTTAAAAGAGATGCATAATTATTTTAACCTATAACTGGATATTCAAATGCTTTAAATTTTTAGAGATTTAAATGTACATATTACTTTTTTAGAGTTTTAAATGTAAATGCAAATAATTACGTGCTCCGAAAATTTTAACATTTATGATGAAAGACATACAGTCAACAAATTTGATTCCTTGGCCACCAAAGAACCTTTTCATCATAACACTTATGACATTCAGTAATCATTATTGTTCAAAGGTTCTATGGCAGACTGGGAATCGTTTTGGTAGACTGTACAGGACATCTATAACAGCCCTTATAGCGCCCGTCTTCGCTCATAGGCTTCCTCTCTACTTTTCCAGTCTTGCCTATCCACTGCCTGCCACTCGCATCCAGTTTACGCCAACTTGTTGCCGGATATCCATCTTTTTGGTGGTCGTCCTCTACCGCGGGTGTTAGCATGGGGTCTCCACTCTAGGACTCTCCTCGCCCAACGACTGTGGTCCATTCTAGCAATATGTCCTGCCAATCTCCACTTTCTGCGTTCTATTTCTGTTACCACGTCATTCACTTTAGTCTTCTGTCTAATCAACTCGTTTTTCTTTCGGTCCAGAAGGTGTATATCGAGCATTATTCGCTCCATTTTTCTTTGTGCGACACGGGAGTTTTTCAGCAGACCTTTCTGTTAAGGTGGTGGTTTCCATTCTATATGTGAAGACAGGCAGGACACACTGATTGAATACCCTGGTTTTAAGATATTGCGGGATCTTTTTGGATTTAAAAGGTTATTGTTAGCTGCAAAAGCTGCCCATGCTGGACTCGTTAGATAATTTACCCAAAATCTTCTAGTAGCAAAATTTCCAGTCGCGTTTTTCTTTATTTTCGCATCGCATGTTACATTTAAAATACTGTTACTATTATCCTTATTATTTATTACATGCACGTTCTTAATTAAAATTAATCGCTTGTACGTTATAAAGTAGTATTTATAACGATTGCAGTAATAAAAACATCACTAAATTTATTGTACGCAATATATATTTATGTTTCATTGTAGGCTATAAAAATCCATGATAAACCAATGAATGTACGAGAATATCGTGACTTTAACTTTATACTGGGCCACTTTGTTGGGGGGAGACGTAATAAAACTTGTAGGGACTGTCACGAGTAATCATATAAGGGTTTGGAAACATTATCATGCTTTATTACATAAGCGAGTTTTCTTCTATCTACTACATTTACCTATTGTCACGCGGTAGCGCTAACATTTCCGTTGACATGACAGTCTAATGACAGCTGCGTTTTATTAATTCTACTCGCCGTTAGAGGGCGATTTTTGGATTCGATTTGTAGCATTCGAAGATGGCGGATGTAGACAATATCTAATTTTGCTAGTTCTGTTTCTTTGGCTAGTTGAAGTATAATTTTGATAGTGTTTTATGCGGCGATTAACCTTAACAGTGAACAGTGATCCCAAAATTCTATATTGCTCTCGTGTCTAACATTTTTTTATGCGCAAGTGGTCTCCACGTGGTTTCTGGAATTTTACTATCAAGTTGCAAAAACTACAATCACCGTACAACGTGCCTCTCAAAGAGAGTTTACCTCGACACTGGCGAAATTGTCCTATTAATTAGGACAGAAAAGCCATATTTTAAAAGAGAAGACGGAGGGCGCTTTTATATAAAATCGTAAATATTCACATACATTTTAGCAAAATTTTATTATTAAAAAATAAACACTTTAAAAAGAGTTAAGCGTAACACACACGAAAGCGTGCGCGGGTCGGGTCGTGTCCGACGAATGAGCCGCGCGGTTCGTTGTATTCACACAGAGAGCGGGTCGGGCCCACAACGGCTATCAATGTTGCCAATTTATTGTCTTTGTCCCTAAAAGTGACGACTTTTGCTTTTGCTTAAATCTAAATGGTTTATCTGGCGACTTTTGAAGTACAAATTAAAACAGTTCTAGAACCAATAATGGATACATTTTTTGTCAACTCGACACAGAATCATACACTGCTAGTTAGCAAGCCAAGCCAAGAGATATATGTGGAAAACGACAGACGCGCTTGCGCACCAAATTCAATTTTTTTTACTTAATTAAAGTTACAATATATGTACCTAATTGTTACAATCCCACTAATACTATAATTGCCAAAGTTTTTAAGTCTGTTTGTTTGTTACTTCATCACGTCTAAACCATTGAACCGATTTAGATGAAATTATGTATAAGTACAGATAGATTGAATCCCGGATATTTTTTTAAACTTAAGCTTTAGGGATAAATATTTTTGAGAGTTGGTAACACTGCGCTCGACCCGCGTGCTGTTTGTGACGACGGGTCACGGGCGCGGGCCCGCGCATGACCCGTCCCGTGCCCGCCGTCGGTTGTAAAGGCGTCCATATACCGCCATGTAAATACACCCGTCGCGGGCCCGCGCACGTCCCGCACCCGTCCACTGTGTGTCATGGGCTTTAGAGTAATAGCCTTCCTTCAGGCAGCCGGGTAAAAATAGTTACCCTAAACATATACCTATACTCATACCGGGTGGGCCCTGTAACCAGGAGTAAAAAATTAAGACACAAGTTCTGCTACTCAAATGAAACTAAGTAATTTAGTTCTGCAACTTTCAAAAATTAAGTAACTTTATCATTTTGTTTATTTCAAACAAATTAAATGGTTTTTTTCAATGTACGGCATCCAATAGCCTAAATGACATCGCCTGTGATTTCGCAATACATTGCTTGTCCAATTAAACTTTGAACTATAATAAAAATCGTCAAAAGTTATTTTCAAAAGTTGAAGAACTAAAATAGCTCAAGATCGGAAGCTTTGGTTTAATTTTTTGCTCCTATTACAGGGCCCACCTTGTATATAAATCACCATTTCCCTTGGTCACGCCATAAGTAGACAACGACTTTATCAATTTCATCCATCTTTTCTTTAAGTTTAAAAATATAAAACTTACTGTGTAGTTTCTTATGGAAAGAAAAATTAGAAATCACGCAGAAAATCAGAAAATATTTTTATTAATAAGAACCGCTAGGATTTAAATGCAAGGGTTACGCATCTGAAGCCACGGGTTAAAGCTAGTTATTTATAACGTTTATGCAAATGGCATGACAATTTGTGACACTGGTTTTTAAATATGATCGGCTTAGAATCAAGTAAAATTCACTCAGAAATATAGCATAATATAATAACTCTTGCGAAACACATTTAAGTATTAAAACCAGTCGCCGCACACACCAAAATTAAGGTCTTAAAATAATATGCTGCTGTATCCTAGACACAAATAAAGAAGCCGCCACACTGCTGCTTAAAATACGCAAACGGTGCGGAATCGCAATGACGTGCCGTAAACGTCACGATTTTTGGTGGAGAGCATTCGGTAAAGTACTGACGTTTACGGCACGTCACTGCGATTCCGTACCGTCACCGTTTTTTAAGCAGCGGTGTGGCCGCTCCTTTATTTGATACATCCCTGTGACAGACAGATGGATAGACGGTCAGCGTAACGACAGTAATAGGGTTCCGTTTGTCCCAACTCCAAACACTACATGTAGCGAGAGGAACATCACGCAACACGAAAACAAGGTGCGAACGTGTCAAGCGACAATAAAAAAAGTATAATGAGATACGTAAAGAAGCAAAAGAGGCGTTTTCCGTGCCCTATAATAAGCTCACGGCGGAATAAAAACAAATTACAAGCGGTAACATGTATACAGCTTATTAAGAAGGCGAGCTTAGAAGCTCCCCAAGCTTGCACAGGATGCTATCTTACCCACAATTCCGGTATTAATTAAAAAATAACCACAACATTCCTGCTTCCTACAGACTTCACAGAAGTTCTCTCCTGTAATTTTACACCGAAGCTTCGTTCATCAAAGACCGAAGCACAGAATATATAATAGTATGTGACCGAAGTGTAAAGTCTTCAACTTAAAGACACGAAACTACGCGTGAAGTTATACTATTATAAGGATTCGTCTTTCACGAGAACTTAAAAGCCATGCAAACGGGGTGATAAATTAATTCTAATAATCCATATTGACGACCGGATAGCCAAGTGGTTAGAGTACCTGACTACTAAGCTTGATGTCCCGGGGGAGATATTTGTATGAATAATACGAATGTTTGTTCTCGGGTCTTGGATGTTTAATATTTATTTAAGTATGTATTTCTCTATACAACTATGTTTATTCATTGCCTAGTATCCATAGTATAGTTAGTATGCTTAGTTTGGAACTAGGTCAATTGGTGTCACTAATGTCCCATGATATTTATTTATTTTATTAACTAATTACCGGACGTTCAATAATTGTAATACCTACAGGTAGCAGGTTACGTAGTTTAAACAATGTTTGCCTTTGCTCATGTGCCTACATGTACAATTGCAGACAAAACCAAAAGACAAGAGAGATGGCTAGTGCAGTCTGAATGACTAAACATTGTAAGGTTTTTACACGTGACAAATAAATCGCAACATAAATTTTTATTGCAGTTTGGTGAGTGTCATCATACTGTATTGAAACCTACGAACAAGATTGAAACTCCAAAATGAACGAGCAATGGAAGGTGTAAAGAGTAAATACTATAGGAGACAGGCGCCGAAAGTTATGGTTTTTGTGTAAAAACTGTTGCGGACGGCGAGGGAGACCTCGAACTTTAAATCAAAATGTTGGCGTATATTCTCTGAGCAAACTTTTAATTGCGGTTCCAGTTATACAGTCCAAATTTGTGTTAGAGTTTAATGAATTTCGTACCGCAATTTCTGTAGTACGCAACTCGGTGAAAATGTTATGTGATAGTCTTTCACCGACTGGAAACGCAAATAAACTCCGCCGTGGAGAGGAATTAATATGTTTAACTCTCTAACAAACACGTTAGCGCCATAAATGCGAATTATGTTATTTTAACTAAGTAACATGAATTAAGTAACTTGATTGCGAAATAAAACACTTCATCAACAACGAGTTATTTTGATAGTTAATTAGGTTTTCAAACACGGCGCAACAACCCGGCACTATGTACGAGCTGTTTGTGAAATACTAGGTAGAACTCGCGACTTCATCGCAATTCATTCAGCCATTTAAAATTTGTGCAACACACCGCAATCGACGTTTGTAACACTTGAAATATTAAACGATCGTCTGACTGATGTTCCGTGCTTAACGCGAACAATGCAAAACGACCAATCAAACTTGGCCCCCCGATTATGAAAGGGTATGGTTGGCGCCAGTTCGCAGATCGCAACAGCAGCGAAGATGAGGATTCCACGGCATGATGGCCGAGATGCGGAGAGCGATGCATTCGGCATCAATAGAGTCGCTGCACTGCAAAGGTCGGTGACATATGAGTATTGCAATTTCCGAATGCAGCGTCGTTTAAGTTGGAATAGAGCGGGATGCCCGACGAACGGAGCACTGGCGCGGGGGCAATGATTTACACACCATTTGCACATCCGAAGCTTGTAACGAGAAAAACGGTTCAATTGAACTGAATACGCCAGTTAATGATACTGTTTGCTCAGTTTAGCATACATTGTATCATTGCATCTCTAAAATGAACAGTAATATGGCTTGATGGTGTGGTATCAAGCAACAGTGACGTGACGAATGTAGTTGCGAGTTGTGGCTAAGTTTGCTATCACAAACACACGTGGCTGAAACTTCAAGGACATTTTAAAATCTTAAATTGCATCTTATTTCTAAAATGTTGGCGAACACAGTGCGGTGTACCACATGAAAAAGTCCGTCCATGTTTACGACACGGTCCAACTAATCTCTGTAGTCCCAAGTTTCGAATAATAGCAACACCAATAAACGAAACGATAAGAAAACTCTGAACAAAAGTAACGCACGGCGGCTGTCGGCCAACATTAATTACTGGGCGTCTCACAAAAGGACGGAACTTGGCTTGTCAAAGAACAACTTGTACGAGTTCGAGCACCGCGGGGACAGACTTTTCTTTCCCAACTCCTTTGGTACGAACATACCTGCGTCATAATTCTTTTTACACAAAAAGCATTTCATAAAAACATATTTCGCGAGTTTATTTAGCTGCTTTGGCGAAATGTGCTCGGTGGCATTGTTACCAGCAGTTCCAACGTTAAAGTTTCTCGCCAAGTTAAAATTAACAAGATGAATTAAGAAAAAAATAAAAATACCTACCATGAAAGAAAATGAAATGATTTTTTAGTTGATAACGCGTTGCCAAAAACGTCTACATCAAAGAATTCGGGAGTAGGGAAAATTTGACAGGGTCGATTTTGATAGCTGACTTTTAATTAATAAGACTCATAAAAGTGAAAGAAAGGTCGCCCGCGATAGCATCTTGGTCGATCTAATAACGCCAGAATTTCCCTTTGAGCTCGTTATCGGGGAGACATAGGCCGGCATCAGCTTTTCATTAATTGCAGTAGTGCCTTATCGCGCGGAGTCCGTCAGTGACCCTAATGTTGCATTGACGTTGATCCGACATCCGATTAATTTATTAGGCGGCCAGAACGGCGTCTACAGTATAAATTGAGTTAGTTATTAGTGTCTTTATTTTCCTTGTTAGCTGTCTGTTACGTAGCGAGGGTTCACTAGTCGCTGCTATATTTAATGTATATGACACACCAAGTTTTACTGACGATATAGATAACATCAGCATTAGAGTTGAAAATTAAAGTTAGTTAAGTCAGCTAGTTGTATTATAACACACAAAACAAGACTGTTGCAGAAAAAGATTTTATTCGTGTAGTTTTATTTTTGCATAACAAGGATAAAAACAACTCTCAATAAAACCGGCCAAGAGCTTGTCGGACACGTCCAAGATAGGATTCCGAAGCCATTACGAAAAATCAAGGATTTCGTATTCTGTAAGGATTTTTCCAAGTTTAGGTATATTTTATTTATACCTCTTAAACTATTTACTAATAATTCTCAAGCAATCTTAGCCGTTATAATTTTCCTTTTATTTATTTATTTAATCGTATGGCGTAAAACATTAAACAATTACACTAAAGAAAGCAAATTACAAACTAGCTATAAATCCACATTTATAAATTTGATATAAGTCCTGTTTTTTTTCCATTTTTTCACCCAACAGTTTAGATTTTTATAGATTTTATACGCTCGATTTTAATGAAAATTTGCACTTTAAAATTGAATATTTCGCAAACAGATCACTGAATCAAGAAATCGTCTCGGCAACCCCCCAATGTACCTATCCAAGGATAACCCAAACTACAGAGTTAGTTGAGAAAAAAAATCACCCCCACTTTACGTCTATGGGAGGTAACCTAAAATGTATTTATTTTATTTTACCACTTTGTCGGCGTGACTGATATGTATATTCATGCCAAATTACAGCTTTCTAGTACTAAAGGTCTCTGAGCTTAGCCGCGGACAGACAGACAGACAGACGGACAGATATGGCGAAACTATAAGGGTTCTTAGTTGACTACGGAACCCTAAGAAAGGCCGCAGCTAAACGAGAAATGTGTGTTTTTTAATTAAGTAGTACAATGTAGAGACTCGTCCCGTGTCATTTTCAATTTTTAACAGTAATCATTAGTCATCATTAGTCACAAATACAATTAACACCTCCTGTATTCTACAAAAGCAGTCACGTAATTGCTGGAACGGTACATCGGCGATTACATTCGATCACGTCCCAAACTAAACTGTTTAGCGCAGATTCTTCCTCTTTCGTTCAGACGATTGTGCTCTTTGGAATGCTGCGAACGTGATTTTAACGTTCGTGTTATGAAATTTCTGTTTGCGTACTACATGTTTGTGTTTTGTAATACGTTATTTAACAAAGATCGTACCTATTGAGTAATTTAATTAGTGGACGTCTGCGGTGGACTTCTTTTGAGATAACGATGGTCATCAGGCGTATCGTAATTGTAACGAATATTTAATGTTATATAATATACTCGTATGTTGTCGTTATTAATAACTAAGAAAAGTCGCTGCGTTAAAGACAAAAAAATAACAACACAATTACTTAATGACATTAAAAGATTAAAATATGAATGACGATTAGAAGACAGAAAACATTTTAAGATTTGAAAGTGTAAAGTACACATATCAACTGAGCGAATCAGTTTTAAATCCTCAATTTAGAGTCCAGTCCGGTCATTTGGCTGCCTTTTCAAACTTCCTGGGTTTCCCGCTGCCATATTGAATCAAATTGTCTCTTCACTGTCGGTGCAGCCGGGATGGCTTGAATAGCCAGTGCTGTGCGGATCCAGGTCCTATACTACGAAGTGCAAAATTCGAACTTCGCATTTTGCCGTCCCGCTGACGCTTATATTATTTAATACGAGAGTGAGAGGGACGGTGCGATACGAACTTCGAATTTAGTAGTAACCCCCCAGGCCAATTCCAGCGATTTGCGTGCTGTTTGCGCAAGGGCTTAGCGGTTCGGGGTTCTTGTTTTTATTTTGAGACCGAGATTAACTTTGCATTGGTTGCTGCCTAGTATAGTATCATACGAGGAGCAATCACTTTAATACTGATCCATAGAAACGTTCTGTTTCAGTTTTAGATGACTAGCCGTCCCTTCGTGTTTGGTCAGTGGAAATTTGTATAAACCATATTAGGTACTGCGTATGTTGTAGGACTAGGAGTAATCTTACAGCCTCTTTAATATTCACCGTAAAGTCAGAATGGCAAACAAGAGATCACCATCATCGTCTCCGGTCTATATACGACACATTGCTGACAGGCCTCCGTTGAGAGAGGAGAAACAAAACTTAGCCTGATATTTACTGCGGCAAACTAGGTACACTTGGGAGCAAAGAAATCGAGCCACCCATGCAAATTTTTACATTTCCATGATAACACTTACGACGAACGTAAAAATTGCAAGGTTGGCTCGATTTCTTTGCTCCCAAGTATATTTACAGATTCCTGATTACGAGATTAAAATAAAAATAGTACTTAGGTGCGGGCTATTGGCACTACAACGGAATCGTAACACAAAATATTTCCAGATAACTTTCCAGATAACTTACGCAACAGACATCAAATATCGCTATTTCTTTCCAATCCGTGAACTCCGTCTGATATATTATCGGGCACAAAGTTGGGACGTTGAACAATAAACCGTGTATTCAAAACAAGAGTGCCCATGAATCAAGTCGCCGCTTGCACTGTGTTTATGAGTGCATTTGATGCCCCCCGGTCGCATAAATTTCCGCGGATTGTGCCAAAAACAAGTTCCGTAAACTGGAGAGACTGGAGCCGCTTTAACGATTTGGTTAGAGTAATGCAACGATTTATATGCTGACACATCATTTGGAATTGAAAAATGTATAAAGGCCAGTGGAAGATCCACTAATGAAATGTACGTCACAGCTCGATACATAAAAAGTGGAGAATGGCAGATGAATTTCCTTGTCCAAAATACGACAAAACACAGAAGGCAATTTTTTAACAATCTACCGCTTTTTCTGTATAATTTGCATGACATGTTTAATTACAAAGCATCCGCGTCGAAAACAACGAATCAAACCGTACTTATGAGCAACCGAATTAAAAAACAATATAATGCTAAAGAATAAGTCGTAGACGAGGAGACGTAGGAGAGTGAGTAATAGACAATATAATATACAATACAATTATAAGCGAGACATTAAAAACATGTTATTTTCCGCAATCTGCTAAAGCCAACAACTGTCGAAACAAGTAAAGTGTTAAATGTGTTATGACAGGCAATTGTTGACATTACAGATTTAAACTTTTAAGTGTTTTCATTTTCAGCATCGTCATAATATTGCTTCAACAAGACACTTAACTTTCATATGGGCTCCACAAAAAAACCAGCGTTACTGCACATAATGTGCGGCAACACATGCTGACTGGAGACCCTTTTTGGTATCCTGCCGTGTCACCAAGTAACATAGTTTTAGTGCTAGTTTTAGTCTTAGTTTTAGGTGGTACTTATAGAGCCAAAATAAACCTTTCTTTCTTTCTTTCTTTCATATGCCATTAAACTAAACTAGGAAGAAAGGGACGGGAAATTAATGGGGTTTAATTGGTTAATAAAAAAATTCCTAAGCCATACTGACCATATACGTGTCATTCGCAGCGCGTCCTGTATAGTGATGCAGAGGCGTTTCTACTCCATCTCGTATAGAAGCAGGCTTTCATCGATTTAAAATATTAAAACGAACCACCTGTAGCAGCGCAGCGGAACAGTCAGCTGGCTCGCACAACACAAAGCGTATCTTTTTAGCGCGGCTGAGACAGAAATTTCGCGAGTATTTCCGTGTGCGAAGGCAAAAGCGCCGCAAAAATGCAAAGAACGGAGGAATCCGTCCCCGTGGCCCGAGCCCGTTTCTCCGCTGCCTTCCTACCAAAATAACTCGAGCATTTATTATTCGAGAGCGGTGTCGCAAGTAAGAAACATAAACTTTGATATCCATTATTAACCGATATATAAGTTTATTTTTAAAAACTTATATTTCTGACAACGTGTTGTTTGTTGATGTTTGCACAGCGAATTCTTAGGACAAATGCAGTGATTGTGGAACACTAACGACTAGTTCGTTCGCGTGACCCCGACACTTTTCTTCGCGGCATCCAGTTTTATAGCAATACTTAGTACGTAGTGAATGTTACAGCTTACTTTAGCGCGGTAATTTCTGCGAGATAAGCGCTTATATTCCCCGTAAAGGTGTAAAGTTAAGCCTCGGGTCGGGGTCGATGTTTCTCCTCAAGAAGAATGTTTGTTCCTTCCAGGTGCTAAGTTTTAATGAGCCAACTTTGTCTTAAACTAGTCGCCGAGGTTAGATTATGGTTATGGTTATAGTAAACAACAAACGACTCACTATATAACCTAAACACTTGGAATTACGAGTATAATAAAGGAAATTCGCCAAGAAAAACATATCCCAGCAGTTGTGTCGGTACTAATTATATGAAATTAAATTAGTACGCGACTCCGCACTAACGAAGGTCACCCAGCGAGCATAGCTAGGAATATTTTTTATTTTTAAATTCGCAATGATTAATCGAATGTGAATATTTTATTCGCTTTAGTTTAGTGCGGCTTCTAATCACAAATATACAGGGAATGTAAAGCTACGAGTATGTAGTATGTGATATCAAAGCAAAATGCAATAGTGCAATAAACATTAAAATAGCAATTTACTATAAGTACTTTTTCCTACGAAAATGTTCAATAACTTTAAATTTCAGCAAATTTTTTTTGTCACAAAAATCGATATTTCAGAGAATACACGATAACCAGTGCCACAGCACGTGAACACCAGCAAGACATTTATTCACAATGATATTGCATCAATCTGTTCAGCGGAAACGTCAAGAAATAAAATAACGCGAATACACATCTACCTCATAACCCCTACATATTTGCCGCCATAATCGGGTAATAAAAAGAAAATGGCGACAATACAAAAAGGGTAGAGCCCTCTAGGGCGCGTTCCACTATTCATAAGTAAATAACGTTTTTGTGTGTAAGTCATTTTTCACGTTACACCTGCGTTCTTTTATTATAGTTTTCTTAGTTTATGAGTTCGATTCAAATTTCATATACATTTTCCATTTCATTATTACTAAAGCTTTTATGTTTGTTGCTCAAATATTGGCATGATACAAATAATGCGAAAGTAATATGTATGCCCAGGGGATTTATATAACACAAAATAGTAAACAGAGTAAGTATGTTTAAGTAAGACCTACAGTCGACTATATATATTTAAGTGTAGGTATCTACTTTATCACATTATTGGAATGGGATAAAATGAGGAAATCTAAAAATCAGTAGTTCACTTCACAGTCGTGCCAATACAACTCATATTTATTTTTAAATGTTCGTTAATCTACGTGATTTCGGCAATCCAAGCACTTACATAATTCAGCGGCGGGCATGCAACGGCCAGTCAATCGGATGGGTAAACCGCGATAGGTGATATTAATTATTGCCAGAGGCGAATACATGCCACAATACAAAACAATAACTTTATTGCAGACCAACACATAGCAAACAGTACAGAAAACACAGGCTTTCTGAGGTAAGCAATAGGCGGTCCTGTCGCTTCAGAGCGATCTCTTCCAGCAGTTGCGTTGCCACTTTGATTTGGTAGTAATAAAAATATATCCGTAATACGACGAGCGTTAACACGCGTCACAATAACTATGCCTACATAGTGCCATCCACCAAGACGCGTGATTTTGTCAAAATTAGACATTAATGGCATTGTAATAAGAGAACCACGGCACGCGTCATCGTGAATTACCACTATTACTCCCTATTACATTAATACTGTGGTTACGCGACGATTAAATAAATAGGTATTTCGGTTATAGTCCAGATATCTCGTTTTATTTTGTTTTCTGTACAGCTTACTATATCGTGGTGTACAATAAATATTCCTTGTATTGTATCGGGTTCTGTATTGTAATCCATATATATACTATATAATAATATTATAAATGCGAAAGTGTGTTTGTATGTTTGTGTGTGTTGACCGTCTTTCACGCCGTAACGGAGCGACGGATCGACGTGATTTTGGCATAGAGATAGTTTATGGGCCCGAGAGTGACATAGGGTACTTTTTACCCCGGAAAAATGCACAGTTCCCGAGGGAACAGCGCGCGATAACCGAATACCACGCGGGCGGGTATTACTAGGTATAGCACGCAGCACGGAATGCAGAAGACCTGGGTTCCACCACTGGACAGGACCCTTCCACATCGCCGTACTGGATATATGGAATTCGTAGTAGATAGCGATAGACAGCGCTGCTGGTCACTCTCACCTCAGATTAGTTCACCTTTTACGACACGCGAAAGAAAAGATAGGTCCACCCTCAACGTCCTATTGTATAAATCAATTTAATAGGACGTACAAATTATCGGATAATTCGATAGACAAATACATTCTCCTTGACAACCAAACAATAAATCTTTACTTATAAAAGAATAACACAATATTCTTGTAATGTTTATCAGGTGAAGTGAAATAGACATGAAAACGGGCCGCACCGCCTGCTTCATTATCCGACTGTCTACTAACATGACTTGAGTAAATGATATGGACGGATGGGAATCTTATTAATACCAACATAATATATAGCAACACAAGGAGTAGTCATTCTGTTGTCGGCTAGGGGATCTTAGTCTAACATCAGCGTTAATTTTTCATAAAAGATACACCATTCGTTAAAAGAAAAACAATAACTGCTTACTAGACCAAGTTTGAATCGGACTTATTACAAGCTGTGTTCCTGATATTCATCGTTTATTAACGAGACTACCAATATTTTTTTCCGAGGTGCTCTTGCTTATAATTTATTTCCTTGACACGCGGGTCAATATTTAGACCGTCAAAATACGTTTAACAAATCAGTTTATTAAAATTATATTGTTAATGTTTACGACTGAATGTATATTCAACATACGAATGAATAACTTCAACATTAAACTTTTGCTCGCACGTAATACGTAAAAGTTGATTAGAAAAACGGTCCTAAAACAACAAACGATTATGTATTCCGTCTCAGTCACATGGGCCCCCCGCGACCCTTTGCGAGACAAAGTGTATTTTGGGACGTCCTTTCTATTACATTTGACATGTCAACTGTCGTCCCCTATTACCGAGACACAGGATATTGATTAAGATACCTATTTGATTCGACGCGTCATCCTTTGAAGTCTGACGCGGGTTTTGAAACTTCGCCCAATTCGACGCGGGAATTAATGTTTGGAGCTTTGTTTTGTTTGCGTCCGTTTGCGTTATGAGATTACGCTTGTTTTCATATCTGGCAGCCCTTTTTCTTTGCGTGAGAGTTTTAGATCTGCAGAAGTAATTAAAATCGTACCCAAATTCCGTTATAAAGCTAACAGATCTCTGGATGAGCCGAGCCCCTAACTCTACAAACTGTATATTTTTATCAAAAAGTATGGTTTGGCTATTTCTCGGCTTTAATAAATCAGTTTTGTCATGTAAGTTTAATAGTTCACAGCCAAACTATACGTAGAGGTTAGGACTTGGAGAATTAGTCTTGATTTTTCATGAGCTCTGATACCTTGTCTGAGGCTTGTCTTTCGCTTGTTTGTGGTCTCAATAGAAGACTAGCACTAGCGCGTGTCGTTAGGCAAATGTCGACTTGATACTATTACAATACTTTGTTCTTATGTTTTTTTTTTTTGTTTTGCTGTAGGCAAGGTAACCTTTGTAATGTCACGAATGTTTCCTTTGATTTGTGCAAATACTTAAGCAACGGAATTAACAGGAAGTCATCAGATGGATAACTACATCCTCTTATAAGAAGGCTTAGAGCTTTTCGCACATCATATAATATCAAGCATTACTAAATATACAATCATTCTGTAACAAGTGCGCACGTGACGCGCTCGGAGTCACGCGATGTGGCGTGCCGTCCCTCTCGCACTAATGAACATGTAATTACTTGCCGTTGATTGCTTACGAGTTACTCTGTTACCGGATACATAGCACTATATTAATTTACCAGCAGATAGTATTATACAGATGTGACTAATTAACATTACAAGTGTCTTGTAATTGGTTTCGACGTCGCCGCGGAGTTTGAGTCGTGCGTTCAATTACGGATTGGCGGGCCTTGATTTGCTTAGACGGAGTGAAACGCTTAGTTAACCATTGGTATAGGACGTGATTAATTTGAGTTTCGCTTTCAATTCGTTCCGGTGGAATTAGCATTATGCAAGGTTTTTGTTGCGCGTCAAATTGAGTACGCTTAATGTATTTTACTAATAGGAGTTTGTGTCATTTTTCCCTTACACATACCACATTGAATCCAAATTGAATCAAATTAAAATTCTGCAGTATTTTGAACCTATTAGACAATGTCTACACAAATTATACTTTGGAAAAACAAAGTAAAGCCTATTTCTTGTCCAGTATTTTTTCTCTATAGGTATACGTGTTTTCTCTATAGTTTACTATTGTGGTGTTCATTCCCTGACGTGCCACTACCTACCTACTAATTCATTCCTATTAAATAGGTCTCTTGTCCTAGAATTGTTAGCCACTCTAGGTGTATTAAATCTCACAACGATCCTGTCTACTGCGTCATGCACGCAAATCGATTAAATTATGGCAGAATTCGTAGAAGGAATATGCCATATAGAAATTGTTGCGAACACTGACGATAGAATTCGTGTGAGGCATTGATTGCAAAGCGCCCATCGAATGTGAAGCAGGGATGCTTTACGATGATCTCATCTAGGCATTTACCTAACACTTTCAGATATGAAGGTGGAATTCAAACCCAATGCTATGTATATCCCGCTCATACGCGTAACGCATTGTGTGTAAGAGGAGATCAGCATCTAGCCTGTTCGCCTTTGCTATTTCACTTGGTAGACGGCGGACAGAAGTGCCGGACGGGAACAATTCGACCGAAGCAGTCCGCTCGGCGAACCATGCGTCTGTGGTGGGAATTGTTGGAGTGTAACTTTCTGCTAATACCGTATTCTATAGTACTGAAGAAATGCAATCCAACACTTGTATTAGCACTCCCTGACAGTCCACAAAACGCTGTTAATATTTATACGTTTTATAACATACATAATCTACATTACAAGTGGAACATGTCGCAATAATTCCGCGAACAAGATTACAACCCATAAATGACGATGATAATCTACATTGCCTACAATTAGTGCAATAAAGACTTTGAATTTGAGTTAAAATACAGACTGTCAAAGTACGTATAAATCAATACTCTCTGCTACTATTAAGCGAGCTCACTTCACAGAGATAGCTAATTAATGCCTCTAACAAAGCCTACTTTATCACAGATCTATTTCACATCTAACTTGTCTTCAAAGATACTTCAATCCCTGTTCAATAGGCCGAAACTAATCCCGAGGATCGCAGATCCATCTCCGATATGATTGGAAGAGTCGCACCACAGATGATTGGGATCAAACTACTCGTGTTACAGTTAATCGAATGGGACAGCCTCATGAATTGCACATCACTGTGACAAATATGAATGTAATCAATCCCTATCTAGCTGTATGAATATGTATAGGCAGCGTTTCTGTTGTCTCAGGAGTCGGAAATGGACGGACGCCAATAAATACGGGGAGCCGAATTTATGGATAGTGCATGGGGTTAGGATGTTAAATTTAAGCGCGTGTTTGTTAAAGTGAATGAAAGGTAATGTTATCAATATTTCAGGCCCTTTTTAGAGTAAGAACATTTATCTAGTATGACATGACTGGTACAATCGAACCAACTGCATCGTGACCCACCACGGAACATTTTCGTAGAAAAAGTCATAGTGAGATCGCATTGCTTGACAAGGGAATTCATTATGACGCTTACTGTAAGAACGTTTTACGGTTGGTCGCAGAAATCAAATGGTTCGACTGTACATTAAAATCTGACTGCTATTAATAAAACAAAGCGTAGGTAAGGTTCATCATCTTGCGGCAAGAGTAAATGACACTATAATTTCTTCTTGCCTTGTACTGGACAATATACTGAAAAGGAAGTCTATTACAACACTCCGATATTTTGCATTTATTATATCTTTGAATTTACCTTCAACGGTTTCAAAGTATACCATTGTGAAAACCTCAACGTCTAGCCCCTGCCTGCAATGTTGGCATTTAGTGTTGAAATAACCAATTCGTGCTCAGAATTGATTAAAGCCACTGTTACTATCGACCCAGGAATAATGACATGGTGGAATACAATAAACAATGAACGACACGACCGCGGCGAAGTTGACAGTGTTAAAACAGTATGATCTTGTTAAGTACTTACCTAAATCAGATTACGTTTTAATTTGAGAAAAAAATATCGCCCATCTGGGAAGTGCGCTTTCGAATAAAACTGAAATATAGTTCACCCTTTTCTATACAATGCATTAATGATCCAAATTTCTCTACGCGAAAAAACGGCAGCTACTATAGCATCGGCAAATTTATGGGACCGAGTCGACCTCAAATCCATTATCACTTAAATAATGGCGGTAAACGAGGTCGGTCCAATTAAGACAAAGTGTAATGTAAAAAACTTCGATCTGAATTAAATTAAATTTACATTTTACGAATTATAAAACGGAGTCACTTTATTTTACATGTGTATAAATAGTGTAAGTAGGTGTTGGAAACGGCGTGAAATTTAATTATAACAATGGTAGCAAAAATACTAATCCACCAACCACCAACGTTTAAAACGTACTGCTGTCGAGTAAAAAACTAATCAACCTGCTTAGCTAAATTTTATTTAGTATGTATACACGAAATATTATATCTTAGTCTTATTACTCATACTATTAACACCACATACTGTTTCAAACGATACATACTGTTTTTCAGAAAAAATAAATGCAAACTGTGGCCTCAGGCGTGCAGAGGCGGAGGACAGGCGGCAGCCATTGTAATTACTATCTGACGTGACTTCAGCATAGACCTCAAACGACCTATACAATTAATGCATTTAAATTAGTAGGCAGGCAGCAATTACCTTTTTGCGTGTTTAAATAATTGAAAATAATAATTCTTGGTTCCGGAAGTGAGCCTTTAAATGTGTGGCAATGACAACAACTCGTCGACCTTCTATTCTCACGACAAAAATCGCAAAATGTTATCCAAGAGTTTCCCCAACGTCAAAGATTAACCAAAACCGAAAAGCAAAAATCATTGTTTAGCCTCGAGGCTCGAGCATTTGGCAAAAAAGTTCACTTCTCATCAATTCGCACGTCACAAAAAACTAAAGTGAAGAGCAAAAACGCCTCCCGCTCATTTAAACGTGAATTCCGATTACGCGGATAAGCAAATCCTACTAATACTTGTAATGCTCTTAATGTCTGTAGGGTGGCGTGGAAAAAATCGACGCGCTACGACGGTAATCAGTCAAGTTTTAGCTTCGCATTACTGTAATGAGAGACCGACGTGAATGCTTTGTCTCCGTACACACTCCACCGTCTAAAATTTAGCGACGAGAGTGATAACGGACCCCGAAAGTAATGTCCCTTACTTAGGACGTATTATTTTTCCTCAGACACGATTGTCTTAGTGGATCCGGTAACTACAAATCTTTATTCAATTGATGCATTATAAATTGAGCCAAAAGTAAATTACTAAAGCCAACTGTTCACAGCTAGTCAGGTTGTTTTGAATGTTTCTATTTATTTTTTCAATACAAACTTTCAACTACCATTTCTGAAAATATTTAGTTTTTATTCAGTCCACCAGCTAGAAAGAAATGTAGACACACTCAAACTCCTCTAAAAGGAAAATAACCTGATCTACCGTCGGTCGCAAGACAGCGCTTAATCCTGCCTGCTTCTGCTTTTTGCTATTAGATAATTTGCGCTATTCCACAAGACGGTTTTTGCCATTCAGTGATCAAGGATCGGATGGAGTTCAGTGATATGTTCAGAATTCAGATTGAACCTTCGGGAACAGTTGTCGGCTGTAATTTCGCGAGAGACTGAGTGAATTATTAAATTAACACGGGAGTTAATGGTATTCCTCCAATGTAATGTTTTAATGAGTTTACTAAATCGGATCCACATAATTTGAACGGCGCTGATTTTATGTTGTTTATTGATATTTAATCTTTATCAGCTTCGAACCTAAAATCTTCCAAAGTAAAACATATTTAATACTTCCATATATTATTTTTCGCTACAGTAGAAATATATTGATAAAACAATATTACTTATCGTGCATATACAGTGATAGTTTTCGTGTCTGCTAGACTCATTTATGTCGTAGATCGATCAGGACAGTCATATGGCTCCCTCCATCGTATGCTTGGTCACGGATTTCGCGTAAGCTTACAGAAAATCCAGACACATAACTTTTCTTATCGAAAACATTAAATGTGTTGAAAAGTTGGTGGAAAATATGCAGTTAGGTATATTTTTATTTTCTTTTGTATTTTGCCATTCAATTAAGTTATTGTAAAACGGAATATGGTTGTGATCAAGCCTAACACATTATATTGTTTAAGCATGGCGTACACTAGTGTCGCATCGTTTCGGTTATGTGCGCAAACAGTGATATTTTTTTGTTAACGAGATGGACTGGAGTACATGGTTTTAGTTTGAAGCGGATTCAGCAGATTCATTGACGAGCAAAAAAATGGGTCACTTTTTATTGTCTGTTTGGACTCTTATTTATAGAGCGACCTATCACTTAATTTTGCTCGGCAGTGCAGTACCTACATATTGCTAACCAGTCCTTAGTAATCTGTCATTTTTTGCTGAAAAATGTAACCGACAGTTCACTTTTCTACGTTAAGGTAGAAAACGCTGAGATAAACGATTGTGTCTGGATACTTTACAATAGCTGTATTCATTTTCATTACTACGAAACAATGAAAAAGCGACTTACACTACGCCATTACTGTGGCTAGACCTTAGACGTATACGTATACCTACATAAGACAGATTTGTGCTTTTTTTGCCGCAGGTAATTTAGACGAATCACAGTAATATGCTTTTTATAGACTAAAAAAACTAATTTGAGCCAGGCACGCATTTTGCATAGAGTTAACGAAGTAAAAATCTCATTATTGTTGTTTGTGATGACAACTCTGTGACAAATGGTTGTTATTTACGAATTTCGCGTTGGCTTAGATTACAATATTAATGGCGTTTTTATTTCAAACTAGTTTTTTCCCAGTGACTTAGATCCCGTTTTGGTTTATGACGGTTTCCACTAAATAATCACAGGTTCGCAGTCTCGATCATTTAGGTACTTCGACTTATCGACTCTATCACAAAGATTGTCATCACTAGCAGACAAGAGTAAAACTTTTATTTAACTTGGAATATTCTTACGTTACGTTAGTAACCAAGTAAATAGGTAGAATATATTTATTTAATTTATTATTATTATTCCCCTCAATGGCGGCCTTAAGGCTTGGGCCAATGTCAGTTAAATTAAAGATAAATATATTATTCTTCTTCACGTTGTACTGTGATTGTAGTTTTTGCAACTTGATAGCAAAATTCCAGAAATCACGCGGAGACAACTTGCGCATTAAAAAATGACAGACACGAGAGCAATATAGAATTTGGTGATCACTGTTCACTGTTAAGGTTAATCGCCGTATAAAACACTTACATAATTATACTTTAACTAGCCAAAGAAGCAGATATACCAAAATTAGATATCGTCTACATCCGCCATGTTCGAATGCTACAAATCGAATCCCCTTGTTTAATTTAGGCTATAGCATTAATGAATGTCAAAATAATTGACCAACTAACAGTTCAAAAATAGTACTTATAACATTAACTTTTCGTCATGAAACAACCGTTGAGACTCACTCATATTAAATGAAAGAAAGAAAGAAAGAAAGAAAGAAAGAAAGAAAGATAGAAAGAAAGAAAGAAAGGTTTATTTTGGCTCCATAAGTACCACCTACAACTAAGACTAGAACTAGCACTAAAACTATGTTACTAAAAATATTAAAATAAATAAAAAATAAATGAAAAAAATAAATGAAAAAAATAAATGATATTGTACCGGATAATTCACGTCTTAAATCGAATTTAGGCTGACGTGTTTCGGGTTAATTTGTAGCCCTTCTTCCCAGGAGTAACGCGATTCGGCGGCTGCTGCATCAAGCGCACTGCGCGCCACCGCTCTGCTCGCGCGACTATCCGACGATACTAACACCGGCGCACAACTACCCGCTTTTTTATCGAAACATGTCGAGCTAAACTCAATTCAAGACGCAAGTTATCCGGTACAATATCATTTAATTTTAAAATAACTTTTCGTCAGTTAAAAAAAAAACCCGGTTTTTCCAATAGTAAAGCTAGTTTTATAATGCTTACCAGAGCAAGACTACCATCGACTCCGAAGGAATAAGTTTAGGTTCCGCTTCTGACATTCCACTTACCTGAAAGCAACATTTCAGTATTATTTTATTTGTAGAAACAATAGGAACAGCTGCGTGAATCGAGTATCGCGCAACTCGTGCAAGCATTCAAATCGACCATAAAGAATATCAGTCCAGGTTTTTTTATACCCCACTAAAAGTTTTTTTATCCGCAACTGGTGTTCGGTACAGATTACTTTGAATATTACTGACCCAGGTCAGGATTTTGTGCAATGCCAAGAAAATGTCTTGGGAACTACGAGAACATAAATGGCTTAATACTTTGAGTTACCGTTACTTGTGAGGGTCGTGACTTCAAACCTGGTTATGAGACTAACTAATAACTAGATTGCACACCGATCAAGTGATTTAAAAGCCGTAGGATACAATAATATTTTACAGAGCAACTGGTTTTAGCTAAACCTTTATTTTACTTGAAGGGCGCCCAATTAATAGGAGCGCTACGGAAATATGATTAGCTATTATTTAATTCACGTGGCGATTATGGCCGAATTTTAAGAGAATATTTACGATACATATGAGCTTATTAAAAAAAACATACCTTTATACCTACTACTAATTATGCTCTTGAGAAGATGACACTATTATCTGAATGCCAATTTGTTTAATTTCGGATCTTGGTCAATTAATAGCATAAGCAACCTTGCATCTGAATCTGAAACTTTTGGCCAAAAAAAAAAATGTGCGAAAGCAGCGTGGTGTACTAAAGAAATTGAAAGTGTCGAATGTGTAAAATTGTGTTTAGAATGTTATGAATGAGTGTTTGTGTCCATAATGATATCCTTATTGGACGGACTACAGCGAATTTTAAGAGGTGCCAGAAGAACATAATTTCTTCGACGCTAAAATAGATACACGTACGATACGACCTTTCCCTAAGCAAAATCGATAGGTAGCATTTGTCGAATCGCGGTTGGATTAAAATAAAACAACACATTAACAAACGGACGAACACCTAAGCAAACACACTCATGATTTAAACCGAGTACAAGATTAAATTCGGAATAAATCAGTAATAGGGGTGCGCGCGAGACCGTGACGCGACGGCTCCAGGTGGACAGCCGTCAACCCTCGTCTCACCATCCTCAATACGACCCATTTAACCACTCCTTAGACACCGCCGCCGGTGTAATTGGTTTCGCGTTCATTATTAAACAGCTCATTTAGCTGAGCGGCTCCGAACAGTTCAAAGGCAGCCCGAGCAAGTATGAATACTGCGTTATTAATAGAGAACGGGAAGTTACGTCGTATATTTTTGTTGCAGACAAACAAAGGCGCAATACGGACAATAAAGAGGTTTCGTTTCATGAGTTTTAAAGAACATTTGAAACGTACAAGTTGAAACGCACTACTTTATTAGATTTGTGCGAGGCAGTCGTAGCATTACAAATTACAAAGCTAACATTTTTAGGGTTCCGTAGCCAAAATGTCAAAAACGGAACCCTTATAGTTTCGCCATGTCTGTCTGTCTGTCTGTCCGTCCGCGGCTTTAGAAAGCTGTAATTTTGCACGGATACATGTAAGCTATGCCGACAAAATAATACAATTAAAAATTAAAAAAATACATTTTTTTAGATAACCTGCCATAGGTAGACGTAATGTGGGGGTGATTTTTTTTTCTCATCCAACCTTGTAGTGTGGGGTATCGTTGGATAGGTCTTTTAAAACCATTAGGGGGGTTGCTAAGATGTTTTTTTGATTCAGTGATTTGCTTGCAAAATATTCAATTTTAAAGTGCAAATTTTCATTAAAATCGAATCCCCCCCCTCTAAAATCTAAACCGGTGGATGGAAAAATTTGAAAAAAATCAGGATTTTAGTAAGTACCTATATCAAACTTATAGGAAAGCTATAACGGTTAAGTTTTCTTGAGAATTATTAGTAGTTTAAGAGTAAATAGCAGCCTAAGGTATAAAATATACCTAAACTTGGAACATTCCGTACAAAATACGAAATCCTTAGAAAAACATTACTTAATTTTGCGTAATGGCTACGGAACCCTATTTCGGGCGTTTCCGACATGCTCTTGGCCGGTTTTTTTTAATCAGTTTGGTATATAACCTTCTAAACTGTACAATTTGGCTCTTAAACAATAGTGGTTCATTGGCGTATTCATGAATTTCTCAACAATAGCGAAGCTTATTGATATTCTTGGGAGAAAAATATTTCCTTTCCTTTTCCTTGCTTTGTGTTTACGAAAATATTTGGATAGAGAAAAAAGTCCCATCATTATATTGCTCTGAACTATACCCAGACTGCTAAATTCTACTCACGAATCAGCAGAGTCAATATTATTCAGGGCTTAACTAATAGACGCACGGATTGTTCAGGATCTAGGGCATGAAACGTAGCCTCAGGCTGGTTGGTATTAGTTCAATGAATTGTTTTGGTACAGTCGCCATCAGATTAGATTGGACAAGCTACAGCCACGCCTAATATTTTTATCCACTATGTTTCTATGGCAAATCCATTATTACGAAATAAACTACCAGTTAGACAGGTGACCAACAGTTTTATGTGGAAATTTTCCAGGTTCACTAGGGCTGCCATCTCAACCTTTTTTTAATGCCGAACGTACGATGGAATCAAAAAATCTGCCAAGTGCGAGTCGGACCCGTGCATCTGAGGGCATACAATTTGTAGCTATCTATAATTATTAAGTTTAGGTTCACTACTTTTAGATCCAATATTAATCGGGGAGTCGACGAGAGATGAATCTCCTTTCAGCTATCTTCAAAGCCGTCTATGATGTTCTACAGATACATGCACAGCTTTCCTTTCACTGCTTGGTTCACGTAGCGTAGTGGACACAAATGCCATCGATTATCAGTACCTACTACGAATGAATAGCTCCGTCTCCCTTCTTAGAAAACATATAAGCTGGCGTTCCACGAAGACACTAATTGAAAACGTGACAGCGACAATATGATAATCTCGTCCTCCCGGCATTGATACATTTAATACGAACTAGGTAATACGTTAAGGCTGCATACTCACGAGAACCGTGGGAGGAAAAAATACAAATAGGATTTACTTAATTTTCTTAATTAAAGGTAGAGGTAATCATTCACAATGACGCGTGCCGTGGTTCTTATTACAATGTCATTAATGTCTAATTTTGACAAAACCACGCGTCTTCGTAATTGGCACTAGGTATAGCCTGTCTCGTACATGCAAGAAATTATAATAAATCATTTATTTTAGGCACATAACGTAAATGGGATACGTCCCACTAAACAAATAGGATTTACTTAATTTTCTTAATTAAAGGTAGAGGTAATCATTCACAATGACGCGTGCCGTGGTTCTTATTACAATGTCATTAATGTCTAATTTTGACAAAACCACGCGTCTTCGTAATTGGCACTAGGTATAGCCTGTCTCGTACATGCAAGAAATTATAATAAATCATTTATTTTAGGCACATAACATAAATACCTTAAAGACTAAAATTTTTTTGGTGATTTATTACATTTTATACATTATTATTTACTATACATTACTAGCGATTTATTTAGGTAAAGTGCTAAACACCCGTTTCTGTCTAGAATTCTCGATCTTAGCGTTATTTTGATTATTGTTACTTAACTAGGATAATTCTTCAATACCCAAACACGGCGAAATGTTTGTGTTTGTTGTAATTTCTCTGGAAATTTATCAAACAAATTGAGTTTCAAATGTAATGAAGTCAGACGATATTAAGGTCACGGTATGAAAGGGCCTGACAGAACAAATTTCAACTTGTACGAATTCAGACGAACGCCCATCTAAATGTTTTCGCAATTATTCAGAGGGCCCTCGTTAGATGCCTTAATAACCGTCTCCGCAAACATTTAGGTTGTATGTACATACAGCCTAGGAATGAACCAAAGCTCCTAAGAGGATCGTGTAGTCACGGCTTTTCATACGCACGGTGTGCAAGTATCGTTGTCGTCGTTATTATAATATAATTGATAATAGTTGTTATCTAGTCAATACAAAAGTTTGGTTAATACTTTTTTTTATTTGGATTACATTATTGTTTGGTAGTGTTCTAATGCAAAATAAACGCATATAGGGATGTAATTTCAAATGCAAATAAACAAAATCGGTAAGAGAGTGAAAATCGTTATCATCGTTGGTAGGTACCTCTAAATGAACAAGCTATTCTCGCTTTTACTTTATAATCGTCAGACAGCGTCAAAAGAATGACTAAACTTTGAATCAAAAATTTAGATGAAAACCGTTCACAGAAGTATTCTGTCTAACCAGGGTACGTTTTTTTTTCTAAAAAGCGACATACTCCTACGAGGGCTGCCTTTTAAGTTCTGTCGTTTTCAAACCTCCCGTGATTATTAAAAACTAGAGTTAAGCCGCGGCTTCGTACGCGTCAACTATTCGATCTGGTAGTTACAATTGAAATTCCGGGATTTTACAAAATTCCCGTGGGAAATCCCAAAATTTATATCGTAATCTTCATTGAGGTGTTGTGTTAAGAGCAACTATCCCATGGGAATATTGGAATAAAAGTAGCCTATGTGTTATTTCAGACATCCAAGCTATCTACATACCAAATTTCATGACTCTAAGCCCAGCGGTTATTATTTTTTAGATTTTAACCCTATCCCGTGGGAATATCGGGATAAAAAGTAGCCTATGTCTTATTCCAGATGTCCAGCTAGCTACGTACCAAATTTCATCTAAATCCGTCTAAAAGAGGTGTGTAAGAGCAATGAGTAATTTAAAAGTTACAAATAGTTGTGTGCCATAATTTAAAACATTAAGGGGCTGTTTCACCATCCACTGATTAGCGTTAACCGACGGTTAAATGTGATGCCGTCTCCGTCTATTCGAACAAAACAAATAAAGACGGCATCACACCTAACCGCCAGTTAACACTAATCAATGGATGGTGAAACAGCCCCTAAAAACCCTTACTGTGCCATGTCTTTATATTTTGGAGGTAGCTATTTTTGTTAAATGTAATGAGTCTCTATTTGTAAAGGTTACAGACACACGTTAGGCTCCCCGTTAGATCACAGTATCATAATACCCTAAGGCATATAGGATGCAAAACTGCGCTGATGCGATAAGTTTACTAGGAATGGCACCACACATATTTAATAAAATTCCCGCTAATATTAAAGAACTGTATCTTAATCAATGCAGGTGGTAGGACCTTGTGCAAGGTCCGCCCGGATTGCTACCACCATCTTGCTCGCTAATGCTGCCGTGAAGCAGCAGTGCTTGCACTGTTGTGTTGCGGCGTGGAGAGTAAGACAGCCAGTGAAATTACTGGCACGTGAGGTATCCCATCTTAGGCCTCTAGGTTGGCAACGCGTCTGCAATACCCCTGGTGTTGCAGATGTTTGTGGGCGGTGGTGATCTCTTACCATCAGGAGACCCACTTGCTCGTTTGCCATTCAGTCGAAAAAAAAAAAAAAAAAAAACAGTTTAAGAAGAAAATGTTATTGTACCGTGGAACAGTATTTAAATGATTACATATAATTAAGTTTTTTATTTTTATTTTATTTATTGTTTCCTAATTTTATAATAATTATTTCTAATTTATAATAAATTAACAATTGAATCTATAATTATTAAAATTTTATTGATGATGCATAGATTTGAAAATAATGTATATTGTCTTGCTATTGTTTTGGACTAATTTGGATTTAGGATTAATAGGTTAAATTATTTCTCGATATGAAATTTGAATTCCTGGAGATAACAAATTAATTTAAGTATATTTTATATTATTGTTTTAAATAAGCAAATATTTGTACGCCTAACGGCAAAACATAGAGAATCACTAAAATCTTAAAAATCTTTGTAACTTACCTACCTATGTTATACAAATAAATCATTCATTCATTCATTCTAACCGAAGCAAGTGGAGGTCTATGGGGAGGCCTATGTTCAACAGTGGACATCCTACGGCTGAGATGATGATGATATAGTTGCATGACAAATAATAAAAGTTCAAAACTATTAAAAGTTTTACCTACCTACATTACAATTTATAGCACGCAGCCAACACATAAACATTATAAAACTTAAAAAAAAAATACAAGAACGGCAAAACTGTCAGAATATTGCAGGCATTGCAGCACAGTGAAGGTTATAAATGTAAACGTTATCCCTCTCTGAGATTTCAGCGGCGGTTGTGCCAATCAGCGTCGCGATACGATCCATCACCGGGCCGTTGGCAGAAGCAAAACGTCGCAGTGGACACGTGTCAACGCTGGCGCAGCGCCGGGGAAACATTCGCCGACGAACAAAAACGAACCGATAAAATATGATGAACGATCGACGAAAAATAACGACCTAACTGCTCCACTAACGATCTCAATACGAGCTTCGCATGTATCACACGGCGAATTTTATTGAGCCATTATGTACGTCATAGGTCAAATTTATAGTGTTATAAAAATATATCGAGAGATACAGAATAGCAAGCGTATCCGCAATTTAGACGTATCACATCACATCAACAGTTAACGGAAAATAACAAAGACGTTAATTAGTTTTCTAACTTCGTCAACTCTTTAATCTTACTTTAATAATATATGTATACATATCTTAACGGGAGGGCGTCTACCCGAAAACAATATCGTCGAGTCGAAACTCGAAACTCTAGTAAGATGTTCAACAAAAACAAAGGAGAAGCTAATAAAGCGAAAGTTAAATTTTTTCTTCCCAACATTAAACTTCTTAATGAGGTTGGCAAAATAATTGCTGTAACACTAGCAAGGTAGGAGGCATGGGTAGCATTAATTAAAAAGAGTACCGCAGTGGAGAGGTTGCGGTCAGGGGGAAATGAACATAAATAATAACACAAGGCCAGAGAGCCGAGTGAAATGTATGAAATGTAAAAGGGCGGCTGGTGCCAAACTTTTGGATCTCCCTTTCATAACTTTTTCGGTGAACCTTTTTTCCTCCCATTATTTTATTCTGCCTCATTTGACTAAAAGAAAGTCCGAGCGACGCATCAGTGTTATGTGTCGGTCCCTTCATTTAAAATATGTATGAAGTTCTTCCCGCCCTAAATCAACCCTCGCTCGGAGTGACCATACGAAATATATTATTTCCAAAGTAATATTTCGTTAAAAGCTGGTTCCGATACACAACATGTTTTATTTATTCAATTATTTGACGATGGATTGCATGACCAGGTTAACGATATGAAACCCATCAGTAATATGTCAACGCCTTCTCAGTAGAACTTGACGAAGACAATAAGCTCTAAATGGATATTACTGCTAAGACGAAAATCATCTGAAATCCAGAAGAAACTCAATAGCGGTCAATTTATAAAGCTCCTCCGAAGTGGATTCAACTAATGGCCTGTGCCGTTATCTGGTCTTAGGGTTTAGCCTAAGTAACAAGCGCGAAATTCTACTTTCAAGTTAAATCTTACTCTTATCGTTAACTAGAAATTTAAGAACTGAAATGTTTAAATAATAAAGTATGGTTCAATACCTGAAGTCTGGCGAATGGCTTGAATTTAATCAAAATAAGTTTCCTAAATTTTGCATTACTTTCGCGTTACGTTCGATGGCAATTTTTCGGAAATAAGGTAACCACAATAAAACACTGATAACGCAGAAAATATAGCTTCGTTTCGACAATAAGCTCAAGAAATCGTCCGTATCTAATTTGAAAATGAAAACCCGCGGCAACCACGAACGACAAAATAATTGCTTAGTAATTTAGAAGCGATCACGAACTTTTTTGTTGCAAGTTCAAATACGATAGACCGAATAAAAGCATTTCACTTAAGAATCCCTCGCCTTCATCCTTTCACTTTCGAAGAAAGTTACGAGTACCTAAAGACGCTCGAAGAAATTACGATGGCCAATTTACGAATTTGGTCACGTTATATATTCCACATGCTTATAGTTGCCAATTCAAATGGAAGCACGGCTCTTCAACACGAACGCCCTTGTAATGATTTAAACAGCAGTATTAATTATAGTAATTTTAGATTGTTTGCGAACAGAAACTATTGACGAATTAGTTTGATTGTCATATACATATTATTCCACGTAGTGTTTACTCGAATTAACAATCAGTGGTTAACGGTATATTGATATTCAAACAGGAAGCTTTATTTCAAATTCATATTTTGATTTCAATTATTCATTACATTACCGCAGAATAGAAGGATAGAAATGCACGTAGATAAAAGAGAGCAGTGTTTTCGTAAGAAAAGATTGGTTTGCAAACAATTACATAAGCAAGAGGTCCTTTATACCGGGTGAGTGGCACAAGGGCAACCAGTCGCAACACGGTTGCAACTGAGCCTGCAACATTATAACGGTAATCACTTAATTCTAATTAGACAATGCACGGCAATGCAATTAAAGGAAGCCTCACAAACGCATTAGGTATAATCAAGATATTATATCTTCAGATAACTAGAGACTAGGACAACAATATGTCACATCGCGCATGACAAATTCAGATTGTTTTGATAAGTATTTGTGTGAAACATCTTATACTTATCAGAGCGTGCCCCCTGCATAATGCAATTACCATCTGTAATTACAAGCTTGTTAGGTCTAAGAGAGATACAATAGATGAAGATGGCTCGCGTTATTCTTCACAAATTTATTTTACCTTGCAATCGCGGTGGGGTAGGATGTATTTGGCTGTTAGCTCATATTGTTTAGCATGGCGACAAGGTCTTTTAAAGCAATACTATGGAACGACTAGATGGTCATACGTTGTATTATTTGATACCTAGACATATAGACAAACTAACAAATGCAAAAGTAACTCTGTCTGTTACCTCTTCACGCCTAAACCGCTAAACCGATTTGGATGAAATTTAGTAAGAAAAATATTTGAGACTATGGGAAGGACAGGGTAGTTTTTAATTTCCGTGGGATAGGGATAAACGAAATCGTGGAAAATGAAGCCGCGGGCAAATGCTAGTCTAAAATATACCTCTACCTCAAGATAAAGTAACAAAGATATTTAATTTATCTAACTAAGTAAGCAGGTTTATCTTTTAGTCAAAATACCACCAACGGGACTTATCACGCTAACACACACGAGTTATAAGTCCCGTTGGTGGTGTTTTGACTATGAGTGAAAATCATGAAAGTTTAAAACGTTAGGTTTGTCTTTTTTTAATCGTTTTGCAACTAATAGGTAAAGTATAAAACAGTGAGAAAGGTAATCACAAATTAATAACAATTATAATAGCATATTTCGTGTTTTCACATATTACTCGTAATTGTTAATCCGCTGCCCAATATTTGATGTATGGCACATTTACATGTTCGATATTGCTCACTTAAGACATCAATATTGCTAGTATAGCTTTGATATGCCAAGAGACACGGTTGGTCCATTACTCAGCATGTGCATCATACGCCAATTAGACCTAAGCTAGTTACAAAAGCATCTATGTACAGCACCCCGTTTGTGCGTGTGAGCGCGCTCTCGTCTAATACATGTGTACGAGTATCGGCCAAAAACATATCACCTGAAATTTTTCTTTAATAAAATGTAAAATGAAAAATGCGAATGATAAAATGGTGAACTACTAGTGGTCAAGCATGTATAGTCTCATGTCCTAGTAAAATAATTAGATATATAAATAAATATACTGAGCGGCAAAAAATCTGGCCCTCAAATGTATGCAGTAATAGGTAATTTTGTATGTAGAGAGGGCCAAATTTGGTTCCGCTGAGTATAAATATCACAGGGCACTTGACACCAATAGAACTACTCCCAAAGTAAGTAATGCTTGCGTTATCGGCACTAGGCAACGGAAAATATTTATCTGAGTACAAGTGTATACTTAAATAGACAGATAGATACCTACATACTTACGAGTAAATACATATAAAACACTTAGGACTCGAGAGCGAAAATTCGTACTTTTCATTAAAAAATCTGCCCCGACCAGGGTTCAAACTAGGGACCTCACGCTACGTTTTCTACCCTGACCTTGATTATGATATAGCGTTCCGTGACCGTACGACACGAACGGGTTACTATTATTTCTAATTTTGTGCCATACAACGCTCCACACGATATGATATAAAGACAAGCCGGAGGTGAAGCCCGCCGACAGGGTTTATATCTCAGCTATGTTTGCGAGGAGCTCCCTTGTCGTAGCATCTCAGGCAAAAGGGCAGATAGCGGCGTTACGGGAGGTCAACGATTCCGCCGCGCTCTCATCAATCAAGTTTAGTCTCGCATTAACGTAATGACCACCGGCCCCAGCGGATGTCGCCTTATTTTCCTTTTTTTCAACGCTTCCTTCGAGGCAATTTGGTACACGATACCGAATTTCGCACGGACGTTTCCGCGCTGATGGAAATCTATGAAGGATACCCACCATTTCGTGGTATAATTTTTTTGAAAATACTTGATGATTTCCCGCTTCGACGCCGCTATCAATCTTACTTAAGTTCCGTAATGGTTTTGTGTCACGTAAAAAACATTATTCCGGCGAACGCTTCTTATTTTCTGTTTAAATGGATAAGCCTGCTTAATCCAGATAAGCCTCGCGAGGAATTGTTTATATTCTAGCTCGTTTGAGAAAATAAACAGCAAGGCGACGTAGCACGCGGCGTTGTATTACAGAGGTATTCGAATAATGCTTCCGAAGTCAGTGTTATTAGTAAAATAGTTTATTAAATGGGTCGTTGTTTACGTTGATCGGAAATGATATAATACAGTAATTAAACGAAGACCCGTTTATGCAGCCAATAACGAGCAATATAAGGTGTAATTTACCTTATATTGCTCGTTATTGGCTGCATAAACGGGTCTTCGTGTTACAATTAACAGCTACGTTTATCATGTATCGTTTTATTTGCGTAACGCGTTATCGCGCTGGGAGCATTTGAATAAGCAAATGCGGAATTTCATTCGGGGATTTATTGCATATTTTAGCGGTGCTCGTGTGCATTTAACGAGATTGCCACTTGTTTATTTGTTTAAGATTAAGATTTACCGCTTTCGGAGCTTCGCGTTCTGAAGCACTCGTGTCTACGTGGCATCAACGCCTCGAGGAATAGATACATAGTTGGATGTTTCAATACACTAATATAAATCTGTTCGTAAATAAGAATATGTAATAACAATTAAACATATACGCGTCGATTTGATCATGTAATCTCTTTAAACCTTTTCCAGGCTCCGCTAATTTAGGTCTTCTCCTTCTTCTTCTTCTTTGTCGTGTCGCTCTTGGCAGAGCGGTCGTGGTCACATTGAGGCGTCCGCGTCGGTGGTAGAGGCGGACACAGCTCTCCGTACGATGTCCCGCCATACCCTTCTGTTGTCTTCTTTCTAATTTAGGTAAGCTACTACAAAATTAATCAAAGTTTTATGTTTTATGAGAGATTAATTTAAAAACAATTATAATTTTTAATGACTTCAATTGATTTTGTACCATATTAGGCCGAATATTTGTGTACATTTATGTGGTCACTATAATATGCACTATGCCTGGAAAAGGGTTAAAACAAAAATTGCAACACATGACTGTTTTAGAGCCTACAGTTAGCTGCACTCCTTAATAACAACAATGATAAAGAATAGTTTGTAACCTCACCTATTTTCCTGCCCATCATCTGTTTGATACGCTGCAGTTTAAATTTTACGGATAACCTGCTGAAATTTCAAATTTTAGTACTTGTTACGGTTAGCCTAAGCTTGCTAATAAAACACCTGTTCTCGCATTCGCGTTTTGTTAACTAGATTTATTATCCCCGAATGTACTTTAAACGGGCATCACGGGACGCGGTAGAAACATTTGACTAGCGCCAATTCCGTTTACGGCCGTGAGTTAAGACTCGCCGAGTGCGCATTAACGGTCATTTTATTGACACTCCGCGGATTTGGTTTAATTACCAGCACTAACTATTTCATTAAAACCGTGGCACCGTTTATTTGCAGTTGATCCAGGCAATTTCGCTGTTAACAACGAGAATGTTAACGGGAACTGACTCGGAACTGAACTCAGACTTAGAGGCCATATTGTTTAACACTTGGAATCAGAATCGTTTGAACCACTTCTTTCTGTCATACGGTACAACACAGGGTAGAAAGGGATACCTATATTGCTAATGCGATCGCGAACGTCAACGAGTTAGACAATACAGATGCTTATTGTATAACATACTTTGAATCGGAATCGTTTTCACCACTTCTTTCTGTCACATGGTACAAGACGAGGGTAGAAAGAGATGTTGAACGCGATCGCGAATAAAAGAAAGAAGAATCAAACTCACAAACTTTAAAAGACAAATTAACGAAAAAGGTACGCGCGGTCGATGAACTGCCGTGTGATGAAGTGGTGATTAGTAAAATAATGCAAATTAGTCTGGTTCGTCAACATTTTCAGAACGAATTTACAATAACAATTGGCGATGTCAAAGTCCGAAAAAATAAATAATGAAACAAAATCATGTACGTCATTCGGTGGTTTCTAGTGTTGCTAACGAAAGATAATTTCAAGTCTGGATTTTTTTTCACAGCTGTTTACATAGCTTTTAATTTATTATGTAGGAAGAAAGCTAACTATATGACATCAATCTCAAATGTAAATGTAAATAAAGCCTGACCTGAAATAAATGACTATGCCCCATGCCCATGTTGCGGAATTTCATTGAAACTAATTTCTTACACTGGCAATAATTTCAATGATTGTCAGTGTCACTGTAGCGGTTTCATTGAACAATAACAAAAAATGCCCAAAACGATTCGTAGTCAACAACGGTTCATTGTAAATAATGTTCGTAATAAACTACCGGAAAAAAAATGCTTGGGGAATGAAACGATTTCGCTACAAAACCTTTTCTAATTAACATCAGAGCTAACAGGTCGTTGTAGACAAGTCAAGATGTCATTGTAGTCTGGTAAAAATAAGCAGTAGTAATTATGGTTATTAATAAACTTTCTAGATATATCGGAGTCATCGATTACGCGAATTACGAAAGAAGGTCGTTCCTCCTCAGGTTTTTAGGTCGCCAAAGAAAAAAGAAAGCATTGTACCGGCTATACTTACTCAGCTATTGCCATATAAATAAGAACAATAGCGCCCTCTTGGCAATAGTCATATATTTTTGGTTTACCTTTATTATACTTCTGCTACTACATATTAGTTATAGCCCGCAGCACGTAAGTGTAGCGATGACTGATAGTTCATGCGCAAAAGTACAAAATATGGGGCCATACACGAATTACGTCACACTAATTTCCCCAGTAACACTTAGGTAATTATATAGGGTAACTCATGAATTACTTGCCACCTTCTCATAACTGGCCATCCTTATACTAAAAATGAACTCTATTTATAGGTGACGTATAGGTGACTAGAATTCATTTTTAGTGTAAGGTGGCCAATTATTCAACGGTGGCTAGTAATTAACGATTAACCTTACTATGAAAATTGCAATTATTTTGTTCTTGTGTCACAAATCGCTTTATCACTTACCAATGGCCCTTTTTGTGTCCTGCTTCGTCGTTCTGCAAAACGCAATAGATAAGATACACGACCATTTGCCTAGCATAGCATGCAACTGCGAGTTTAAGCTTATCTAAGAGAACCAAACGAATGTTTTAGTTTCCGAGCAGATCGCATTCGAACGTTGTAAAAGATGGAAAACGATTCATACACATACATTTAAACAGTGACTACAAAGAGGAGGTGTCGATAGAAAGATATTAAAGGCATTGACATAAAAATCTTTTACTGGACTCCTCCGATTTGATTCTTTTAACGGTTAGTCTCTAGCAAAAATTGTATACGTACACCTTTAGATGTGTATAACATTTCAGTAGGCAGATCGGACAGCGTCCAAATTCAATAGCAGGTTTATCTTTGTATCCCCCGACGAATTAACATTTAGTGGCGTTTACGACCCCCATAAATAAAATTTAGTATCAACCATGACCGCAAATCGTGATTGCTCATTACCTACAGACAAAATGAGCGCACGGCGACACATCATGCTGATAATTATGGATTAGCCGACTGAAACAACAGTGTGTGTTTGGTCATTATTACGAGTAAACGCGATGTTTGATCGTGAATTAAGAATACCCAGCTCTAGATAAATTTAACCCTTTCCAGCCGGCTCGAGCGCGCGTAAATCATCTTTTCACGAACCACAATTAATTGACATTTTAGAAGAAAATTCGGAAAAACAGTGTCTCGGCCGGAAAGGGGTAGTGTGTATCAGTGGCGTGGAGTACATTTTTCTAGGCGACTCGGAGAGTACGAGAAGCGTGCGGTAGTCTGCAACAGCTCGCAGCACCAATACCAACAAACCATATTTATCGCTACTGAAAGTTAAGTAAAATACCGGCCAAATGCGAATCGAACTCGCGCACCGGATCTATTTTTTTACGACACGTCCAACGATGTCAACCAACTTGATCAAAAATAATCGATTATCAAAACAATGCAATCAGAATAAATTGGTTTAAAAATAATCAACAATTTAACTGTTTTGTAGTTGCTACATTATTGCAGCAGGCATGAAAAGTGATACCAAGATTCGTTTAAAATCTGATCTTGGTATCAATCGCTGCGTTGACGTCGGCTATTAACAGCAAAGGAAAACAAACAGCGCATATTTGGAAACGATGCATAAAAAGAGAGACGCTATAGTGTTCGTTTTATATTCGCCTATAGCCGACGTGATTTAGTACAAGGACTTGCGACCGACAACCGCGGCGGTGACGCAGGCCGAATGAATACCTATGATCGATGAGGACTGTCAAAGGGAAAATCGTTTGTTTGTGCTAACATTGTGTTAATAGCTTGGATAAAATAAAATAATAAAAGTTTATGAGTGCGTCACAGAAAACTATGATCTTTCGTTTGAAATTAAAACGTCTGGGTTTTATTTCGATCACGTGGCGATTTATTTAACACTCTTTTGAGTAAGCAACAGAGCTGACTTGCCGAATGTATCTCAAAGCAAATGAGGTGAAATCACCTGTGAACTTAATGTACTTTAAAAAACATCCTAAACATTGCCTTTGTTGAGGCGAAAATAATTCAATTTTTCATTACGTTAGGATTAAATGGTTCGGCACCTGATAAATGGATTGTGAAAAACGCGGAACGGATTCGACTTCGCACGTTCTTTTCACTCACCGCCATTATAAAACAAAGCGATTGTAACGGAGCGCGAATTAATTGCGTTAAAGGTGATGCGATATTAAAATGAAACGATACATTGTGGAACGCATAACGTATCCGTCCAGTCCAATAAACCGTTTGCATTATTCAAAAGGCCAACTGGATTTCGCCGTTGCCATGAGCTGAATTTAATTTCACTCGTAATTCACTCGTGGCCAGCGCCAGAGATATCCATCGGAAAAATGAATTCATTACTTAATTTGCGGATCAACAATACCTACACGAGAGCAGGCACGGGGAGCGCGTCACGCCGCCGAAATATCAAAATTAATCTGCGGTTCGTTAATCGCAGCTATCCTGCATGCATCCCCTGAAATACAGGTTAAGCGGAGCTAGTCATGAGCCCCTGCTTATTAAGAAAAAAATACTTTTCGTAACGGTAGATCCCGTACACCAACACCATTATGATTAAGATTTAAACAAAGCCGGCAGCGCAATTGAAATCATCAATTAACGACATAAAATTTTATATTCGCCGTAAATGTAGATTTAACCACGCACTTCCTGTGGTAATTGCTAACTGGTTTCAGCCTAGTAGTTTTATTACGTTGCATAATCCAAACTCGGGCATGCTGTCTTCATGTTATGTGTGTCCGTATATTGCACGAAATCCTATCTAATGGCCTTACGAATAGAGCGTAGTTTCAGCGTTTTATGCTCCGAAACACGTGATTGGGATGAAGTCTGGGTCCTTTAACACGGTCAGGTGCGAATGCCATTTACGAGTCGCTTGCGTAATTGGTAAATTCCATCGGTGGGGATTGCCGCTTACTCAACTGCCCTGGCCGTCTCCAACTCTCTACGGAGAGCTGCACTAGTTAGATTAAAGTATATCAGTTTCAATTTCTTTAAAATGTATTTATTGCTGTGATTGATGAAACGGGTATTTGAAAGTTGCATTGGCAACATCTTGTTAGTGTGAAGTGAGCTGGCGTTTTCGGTCTCATCTACACTTAACCCATCCGATCAGATAGGCCAATCACGGGACAGAGTAAAATAAAAATAAAAAAACCTACATTCAAAATGTTGCGGTATCGTAGTAATCTCGCGGAAGAAAAAGGAAGATTCATCTTATGTAAAAATTGACGATCTCAGTGTAATACAAATTTAGTTATTTTGACATTCGGTTGTCTTAAGCATATGTTGTTTTGCCATGAAAGTGTTTTGAAGTTTAGGCATTATGAGACTAAGGGATTTTTAAATTCGGCCGTATTAAGGCTCCGGTGTTTTAAGAAAAAAAATAGGCATTCTGCAATTTAGGTATTTTGAAACCAAGATGTTTTGAAATCTGGGAATAAAGAGGTAAAATAAAATTATGGGCTTACACTTCTGAGTTTTTCGGAATTTATGTGAGAACAAATTATACATATATGAAATTTACCATAGGCTTTAGAGTGAAGGAATAGACCGTGAGGAAATCTATGGCGATATAAATTCAATGGTTTGTGTTTTCTATACATTCTGGTCGTGCGTGGTAACTACAGCTCAAACTCTGATAGATAAGAAACCTGTCCCCAGCAATAAGGACGTAAAGAGGCCGACGATGAAAACGAATTTTAATCGTATGCCACTATAGGTATAATTCACAAGGGCCCGCTAATCAAATTGACTTCAAGATCAAGGAATTGAATAAAGACACAATAACGGCACAACACCAAATTCGAGGACATGACCTTTAAATTTATTCATAAACAACATACCCAAGCAGATTAATTTCTAGCTGGCCAACCTTTAAAAATCGGGATCCCTTCAATCGCATTTTTTTAGACTATTATTGTTTCGCATAATTGATTTGGCATAATTTGTATTGGCATAATAGTACTGTCGCATAGTAATACTTTGGCCTACTACTTTTTTGGCATATTACGCTATTAGAATAATTTCAGTTGGACTAATTTGTATGAGACTATTACACATTATGCATATTATTGTTTGGGCTATTGATTATTTATTATAAATGAACAACAAAATATTAGGTTAGGTTAGATCACGTTAGGTACATTAGGTTAGGTTAGGTTAGTATGATATCTAGGCGCGAAGCGCCCTAGCAACGCAGAAATAGGAGGTCCGCTTGGCCTTTTCACGTAGTGCATCAGGCTCGTGATTGTGGTTATGCACTTTGTAACCATGCAAATTTATTATTATGACTTTTTGTATTTATGCTATTTGACGTTAGTCTTCATGAAGATGATGCTTTCTGTATTTATGCTTTTTAATTTTATGCGTAAAAAATATGCGTAATGATGAGTATGCACATCGCTAATTCGGCTAAAAGCAATTATGCGTAACAATAATATTACAAATAATGTTATGCCATCCAATAGAGAACCTTTAAAATCTATTGTCATGAAACATTCCAAAGTACTTCTAAAAACGATCATCAACGTCTAATCTTGCGCTCAAGCTATCCTCAGAGAACAAACGGTGTCCATTTCTTTGCAACTGAATGTCTACGAATGAGCGAGCTGCGGTACCCGTATTGACATTGAGCGATGGAGGCAGAGCGGCATCGACAGGCCGTGAATTTCAGGCCAGGACCTTGGGCTGATTTAATTTATAGATTTAAAAATATTGAGGAGAATCAATATGACTTGGTTTTGTTTTATCATCAAATATTTTAATAATTTTAGATGACTAAAGCTATTAGGCAAAGTGGACAATGAATTTTAATAATTTATGTCTATAAACTTAATCTAATATTATATATTTCCAGAACAATACAGGTCCAACTATTAAAGGTATATTTATGTACAATAAAATTAAATAAACTAAAACTATATTAAATCTAAAATGGACCCTGCGGCATGGTACCAAAGATGCTTGGTTTTGATTTAAAGGTTGGAAGATATCGCAAGCTATAAATCTATCGAACCAAAGGATACGTGACCCACTGTTAAACCTTTTCAATGAGATGGCACGGCACTGACTATACTTACATATAGTATAGATTTTTCTAATACCATTTTTTTCATATTACATACATACTTTTGGAAAATACGACTTCCTAGCACTAAGTCTCTAAAGTAGGTAAGCCACGGACCAACGAAAGGACGTGGCAAAACTATAAGGCTGAGTATAAGCTATATATATTGTAGGACAACGGAACCCTAAAATAGGAATATCCTACAATTTTAAACTTATCCTTTGAAATTCACTATAAAACTTTGAAAAAATTCTACTAGAGGTGAGACGTATTTACTGGAATAAGTTTTTGGAATAGGTTTTGGCTTGGACGCGTTCCCGCCCGCTATTCTTTTATCGTACGAGTATTTAGGAGTACGGCGGCTGTCAACGTTCCGCCAACTTGAAAAGAAGCATTTATGTATACTTTTTAACTGAAAAATTTATAAAAATTGCTGACAGTCCTAAGCCTGTATAAAGTATGAAGGGAAGTTTTTAGTCGGTATTTAATATAATATAAAATTTAAAAAAATATTAAGTGTGAAGACTGAACTGTGATACTCGTGAACCTAGTCTTTGGATCTAGTCTTTTTGTGGACGCGTACTCGCAAGACTCAGTCCGCGTTATGCCTAGTACGTCTCACCTCTAAATTCTACAGTGAGTCAGGAATAAAATGGTTCGATAGGTAACATTGTATAATCATTGATGTAAGGATTTAACCTCAGGAAGCGCGTCTGGAATGTTTGCTGCTGCCCGAACGGATGGCTTTCATGCTATCATGCGGAAGAAGGCCGCCTCTCTTCTCCGTCGTGTGCGCGGTAGCGGCAACGGCATCTTGAGGACGCTTGCTAAGCGTTATGACAGTCCCCTCGTATGGCATATGGTGAGGAAGGCTATAGGTACCACTAGCTAATAGTTATAGTTATCTTTGTAAGTCTTTACTAACATAGAATTTAAGGATTTAATGTACACACTAACCAAAATACTTATATAGATGACTGTAAAAATTATCTGAAATAAAAAAATATTATTATTATTATATTATTATTAACCGTAAGCCTGTATTGAACATTTTCCTACTCGGAATAAAATTAACTTCCCCGTATTTTTATGCGAATGGAAACATTAAATGTTCAAAAATTATTTGCCCGGTCGAATTTAAATACCCGGTGTATTATTGTTGCAAACCAAACAAAGTTGTAAATACATTCAGCACACGACCTTGCCACAAATACGCAATCCGGTGAAATTTATTTTGCAAAAAGGTTAACGAGACCGCATCGCGTATCGAATATTTAAAGCGCATCGAATCAGTCAGAATGGCTCGGATGTAATTAAAGCCGAAATTAGAGTGATGCCTAATTCACTAGGGTTTCTTTGTGAATTTCAATTACGGGTGTTATTCGTCTAAAAGTGGACATAAATGCGATTGAAACAGAATATTAGCGACCCTGCTCTCAATCGGTGTAGAATTCAAAAGGACGACCTTTCTAACGAGGTGTCAGCTACCTGACACTATTGTGTGACATTCTGCTTTGATGAGAGAATATTCACGATCCAATAAACGGAATATAAACCTGCGACGGTTGAAAGAGATGTATAGCTATTTGAAGGGATATCTTTAGTGCCTGCCTCGATTTCAACACACAAACCCTAGCAGCTACGACAATCAAGCAATTTGTATTGTTAATAGATACACGCAAGAAGCGTATGGCTTTATTTCTAATCCTCTTAGAAATGTCTCGGAAACGATAGAATTGTCGTAAGTGGGTCTGGTAGATTACAATTTAATATTTACAGTAGTTATTTGTTTGATAGAAAATTGATGATTTCGATTCGGAACTTAATAAGGAAAAGCAAGCACTATCACAGAATAAGTAATAGTACAAATACAGAAGGTTCTCTCTTTTGATGTTGACGAAAGCCGCCATTTTATATACCTACGTAATTGTTATTAGCAAAATCACCGTGCGCGCACCACCAAGCAACATTGAACTCTAGTGCTGCGCGCGAAGGTCGTTATTATTCAGCCCCAAAGTTTTGGTTTAGGATAGGGTTGTAAATCAATAAAAAAATAACACACATATAACTTAAGAGTAAATTCGGACAAATACTTAGTTTTCTAGCATTTTTAAATTGACGCGTCTACGATCTCAGACGGTCACAAAATGGATGATTAACAGGGTTGAGTGCCGAATGCGTCGTCGGCTGCCTCAAAGGTTTTGTACACCCGCAGTGGGCATTGGTAAATCGCGAATCACCTATCTGTTCTTTTGTCGCACTCGCACTTAATATGGCTTCGAACAGAATTGGTTTAGTTAGAAAATAGTAAGAATTTTAGTGTTGCAATTAATGAAATTTTCATGAATTTCCAAAAAATAAAATTCATGTTCAGATAACATTATATAGTTTCCATACTGTTTAGTATGGCTATACATATATCTACTGTTTCAGCGCTCAAACTGTACAATTTAAATATATACCTACTCCTCATCCCAAAAATCGAAACACCACGCTATTTCATGATAGATATTCTAATATCCTCACCAATCATAAAATCGCGAGGTTTATTTTAGGTTTAATATTTTTTTGCACTCATCGTGAACCAGTTTCACGAAACACCGCTACACGTAGCGTTACGCGGCGCGACTAGTTCGAGCGAAACTGCGAGCGTGCATGCCGGGCGGTGCTCATAGCCCTAGTGAGTTAACCCACGCCGGCGTGGGGTGTTTTGATACTTACAGAATCGCACCTATATCGCGGAGTGCGTCGCGCCTGGCACTATCTATGCATGCTTTATTCTAAGAAAGAAGTGTCTGGTAATTTACATAGCTAGAAACTACCACTCGCAGGTACCTACCTATACAAGACAAAATATACACTTTTGTCAATACAGTTCCACAGTATATTAAATTATATTGACCCGGATCAATCACGTCTTAAATCGAGTTTAGCTCGACATGTTTCGGGCTAATCCGTAAAATCAAAATCAAAATCAAAATCATTTATTCAGTAAATAGGCCGCAATGGGCACTTTTACACGTCATTTTTTAAAACTACCAGCGCTTTCGGAAAGACCATCATTGCCAAGAAGAATGCGCCGCAAGAAACTTGGCAGAAAGTCATTTTTTTCAACATAAAATAATTACAAATAAAATACTTAAAAACTACAGTATACAATTAAATAAAGAAAATACAAAAAATAATAATAATACAGGGATGTATGGGGTCCCTTAGTTACAAAACTAAACTCTAACTATAATCTACGTTCAGTGGAAGTGTAGACTGCTTCCACCGTCATAAATTAAAAAAATAAATAATTATAATAATAATAAATTAATTCTGAAATTTACATTTCAGGTCAAGTAACCATTAAACTTTTGGATTCCGAAGGCAAGCTCACGTCTGCCGCCCCCAAAGTTAGCTCACACGAACTCATGTCATGCTCTGAAAGCAGAGCGGTACCGAGGGCATGGTATTGCTTCCGTTCCCATAAGCTCTATGGGATCGTCTTGGGAGCTTCGACGTCGCGGCCTGTGACTAGAAATTAAACTAAAAATATACAAGTTTAAAATCCATAAGCTTAACAATATACAGCCTTAAATATAGCAAGGGGATGTATAAAGTCCCTGAGTTAATAATAAAATTACTATATAGCAAGGGGATGTAGAAAGTCCCTGAGTTAACAATAAATAAAATTCCTAATCTAAATAATTCAGAGATGTATATAGTCTCTGAATGTCAAAGTAAACTAATTTAATTAACCAAATTATACAATCTTCAGAGGTGTAAAAAGCCTCCAATGTCAAAAACTTAAAATAAAGAAATGGAGATGTATAAGGTCTCCAAATGTCAAACCAATAAATATTTTTAAATAGCCCTAGCTAGCTAGCTTTAAGTAGCCCTTCGTCTTCGGAGCAACGCGACTCGACGGCTGCTGCAACATGCGCACTGCGCGCCGCCGCTCTGCTCGCGCGACTACCCGACGAAACTGACACCGGCGCACTACTACCCGCGTTTTCATCGTCATTTTCGTTATAACTGTCAAATGTAGGGTAGCACACAACACTAACAACATCGCTCTGCAAAAGGTACGTTCACACTCACCGATAACGCAGCACGAGTATTTAACACCGTTTTCACAGCAGACCCCCTGTCGTACTGTTTTTTCATACTGCGTATGTGCTCCAATACCCTTGTGGAAACGTTACATCCAGTCTCTCCGATATAGTTTTGCCACAGGAACAGGGAACATAATAACACATGTCGAGCTAAACTCGATTTAAGTCGTAAGTTATCCGGGTCAATATAATTTAATATGAATGAGTCTCACGGTAGTTTCATGTTCGAAACAGTTCTACAGCCTACATTTTATCAATATATTAACACAAAGATTCCTCTTTTCATATTACAGTATTCTGTTGACCACGGTTTCTATTGTCGAAAATATTAATTGGAAATTAGCATCCCTTATGGCAAATTTTGGCTGGGTGAGCAATACATTAGAAACTGATGATGCATCCAGCAGTCTCAGTTGATAGCGGTCATCAGCGTCAGTCGGTTACCATTACGTCAATGGAGCCCGTCCATAATGCGAACCGACATTGTCAAAGCCATGTTAAGGCGCGCTTATAGAAGAATTTTCGGTATTTGAGGGGGTGAAGCAGACGACGCGGTGGAGGCGATTGCGGGCGCCTCGCGCATCTGTCACGCAGCCCGTTGACGGCCTTATTCTGTTTGTATCCGTATTCTGGTTAATGTGAATTCCGGATTTTTCCTTAAAATTATAATTACACATTTTTTTGGTTTAATTAAGAAAATATTCGTTTAATATGAATAGTCTTGGTAATAAACAAATTATTTATGCCTCTTCATGCCCACAGTTTGATTTGTAACGCAGGTAATGGATAGACATTTAGACTGAATAGGTCGATAGATAGATATGATGAAAAGGATATAAAAGTAAATGCTTTTCTTATTTTCGTGACTTGACAAGTATAGATATGTAGGAGATAGTTATTTGTGCCACAAGGGAGCAAAATGGTGTATTTACGGCGAGGGCGTACATTGAATCCAGAATGTAGCGAAGGATTCTACAATAGAATCCTGAGCGTAGCGAGGGATTCTAAAGTAGATCCTGAGCGTAATGAGGGATTCAAGTGTTAACGCCCAAGATGAAAATAATTTTGCTCCTGAGTGGCTCATACAACTTTTCACACCGAGCATTAAGAAAGTTGAAAAAAAAATCTATTTTTTTTAATGTTTAATGTTTATTGTACTCAAAAAGAAGTGTTACAAGTAACATAAACTTAAGTACAAAAAGATCTTAAGTAAGTGGTCGAGCTTTCGACCCCTAAACTAGGTTTAAACCTTTGCCTTAGGGGCTTGAGTTGTCCGAAATTAATGTCTTAAACAAACATGTTCTTGGATAATTGTAACACATTAATCAGTAGTAAAAATGAAATATATGACAAAAATAATAATAGGACGTCATCCCTCGGTGACAAGAATTTTGGTTCAGTAGTGATAGGTTTCAATGGGATGAACGTTGGGATACTTACAATCTAACTGTAATAGTTGAGGTAGATCTGTCATTGTGATTTAACTATTATTAAATATTATTAAAAAAACAGCCAGCATAGAAAATAGCGTGGCTTTACAATTATCAACTTCAAAAATTGGCATTTGCAATAAAACACTTAGAAAAGCCTTGAACAGAAAAGTTGCACTTTGCTCCCTCTCGTCAGGGAGGAAAAGTTACTTTTCTGAAGGAGAGGTGTGAAAAAATTATTTATCTTCAGTCAGAGGAGATTCCAAAGTTGATTGTCTGGAGCATGAAGCGATGTTTTCCCTATTTTCGTCGCTTGAAAAGTATAGATATGTAGAAGAAAGATCTTTTTCTTCAGTCAGAGGAGGTTCTACAGTAATTTTTTGATGAAGATTCTTTTTCCCTTAGTGGCATTCCCTGAGCTCGACGGGAATCAACAATTTCGGGTAGTAACCAGTCCATATAAAATGAAATAAGTATGTCTTTCATTTTTTTCCCCCAAAATGTATCATCTATAAGTATGATTTCTGTTTTTAGTAGATGATTTTCACCACTCCACACAGCAATATACACTGTGCTCGACACGTGAAATGGAGATCTTGGATCTGGTAATACCAATTACTATTTTTGTTAATTTCAGTAGTTTTAGTTTCCTTTTCATAACTCTACATCTGAATTTCGTTTTCTTTGATACATTTTTCAAGTCCATTTCTAAAGGCTACACTTCAACGGGCACTTTATTTCACTTGATGATACATTTCGGGAGAAAAAAATTAAAGACAAACTAATTTCAAAATTGAAAATACAAACTGAAATATAGATGCATGAAAACCCAGAAAAATAAGACCAGCACTGGAAATCGAACCCAGGTCCTCGGTATTGCGTACCGCGTGCTATACCGCTACACCACTGCTGGTCCACCAGCAGTGACCAGCAGTGGTGGTTGACCGGCAGTGGTGTAGCGGTATAGCACGCGGTATGAATACCGAGGACCTGGGTTCGATTCCAGTGCTGGTCTTATTTTTCTGGTTTTTCTGTGCATCTATATTTCAGTTTGTATTTTCAATTAAGGTTTTACGGGATGACCGTAAGAGAAAAAAAGAATGAAATGGAAATAAAAAATATAAAAAGATTCCAAAAAAAACAATCTTGATTTACGTGAAGGTAAATTTCAAATCGAAGTACTATAATAAATAAGTCTCTGATAAGGTAGGCGGTAGGCGTCGTAATGTACGGTCTGTTACACACGGACCGCATTCCAATTGCAATCCGGCTGTAAAATGGCAGAACTACATCAGAACTGCGTAAGAACTGCACTCCGACTGCCTAAAATGGCAGTTGGAATGCAGTCCTCTGACAGTCGGGTCCAGTGCTGGTGCAGTTGTACTAAACTGCGCAATAACTGCATCCAAACTCCCATTTTGCAGCCGGATTGCAGTTGAAGTACATGTTTTGTCAATAATTTACTAGTGCAACCATCTTATTTTATTAAAATAATTTATGTTAAATAACTTGGCTGAATGCAAGATATTACCTTTGCCTGCAAAAAAATGAGAAAATCTAAACTTAGATCGAAACTGTTGCATGTACTATCAGAAATGTCAGTGAAACTGTCAAAGGGATCAAGCAGGGCTACTACGAAACTCGAAACTAGAAGTTCGTGTCGTGCGGTCCCTCTGACACTTATACTATTTAATACGAGAGCGAGAGGGACGGTACGATACGAACTTCGAGTTTCGAGTTTCGTAGTAGCCGCAAGGTTCGCCGCATGTTTGCCGTGAGTAGTATGGGTTATACAACGTGCCTACAATTTGTATGGCAGTCGCGGTAGAATCTGGACGAAGCCGTCCGCGTCCGTGAGCAGCCGAGGCCCGCGCCAACCAGCTTGCGGTCGTAGTACGAATGTGAAATCCGCTCAGCAGGGCTACTACGAAACTCGAAGTTCGTGGGTTGCGGTCCCTCTGACACTTATACTATTTAGTACGAGAGCGAGAGGGACCGCACGACACGAACTTCGAGTTTGGAGTTTCGTAGTAGCCCTGCTGACTCGGCCCGACTCCGGCCGGTCGATTAGTGTGTGGTAGGTACATACCGTTTAGGTACTCTAATGCTTCTCATATGTGCTCTGAGTTCACTTATGCGTTTTCTCTTTCGCTTAACTTTTTTAATACTGCGATTACCCATATTATTTGCTCTCAAAAGTAGTACCAGCGCGTTAGAAAAATGTGCACAGGTCCGTCGTCGACTACGTACACGCGTGTACTGGCGACTGGGAAATACTTGGCCGCCGCCGCGCGCTAGAACCGTTTTATTTTGCCAAAGACGAAATAAATTGGTATGATTGATGTACTCAACCTATTGAAAATCTATGAAAGATGAATCTAAATCTACTAAAAAGCTATTTAATAAAGCAAATTTTGTGTTGATATTCATAATAGTTTTCATAATATTTGGTTTAACGTGTAAATGAAGGCTCTTTTCAAAAAAATAATCTATCGAGGTTTTTGTCAGCAATCGTGTTTTTGATGAAGTCAAAAACTAGCTAATAAACTGAAAATATACATATAAAAAAATAGCAGTTGTAAGTATTGTGTAAGTATATTTTAAATATCTTCTAAAATTGTAGTTTTCACTACGTACAGCGCCTTAACCACATGATTGCACACTGATGATGACTACACAGGATATGAAACAGCAGTGGCGAAGCGTCCATGGAACCCCATTCCCAATATTGACAAAATACGACAACAGGACGCAAATTATTTATGAAGGATGTGAGCGATCTTTACTTCGGCTTTACCATGGAAATATATGACGCTACGCCACTGTGAAACAAGCAATAAGGCCTGATTTCGTCAATTCTTTATTAGCATTGTAACTAAACAATTCATTAATAACTACCTACCTAGTATCTTATTGTTGCAAATTTGTCTCTATACCTACTGTAAATAAATACAACGACCCTATAAAATGTCCTTTTAACGGAGGTACAAATTAAGAAAACCAGAAACAGAAGTAGGACGTTTGATGTAAAGACATTACGAAGCAACATAATTAAAGACTATAAAAAAAAACCGGCCAAGAGCGTGTCGGACACGCCCAAGATAGGGTTCCGTAGCCATTACGAAAAAAAATCAAGTAATATTATGTGCGCGTAATAACACAATTAAACACTTACTAAAGTCTTACAGCCTTATTCATAAAAAGTTAGAGCCTCCTTGAAGGCTCCTTGAAGGCCCGATGCTAAAAAACATGATTCATAAACGTCTGTTAGCGCTAATCAGTCGATCAAGGCTCTGCTAAAGTTAGAGGACCGTAGACCCTCCTTTATCTCCCTGCTAAGTCACAAAATGGCCGCCACAAGTTTGAACAGCTGACTTTGACAAGAGCAAAAAACCATACGAAGATATTTTTAGTGAAGGGTGACGCAAAGATTATAAAAAAAAACAGGAAAATTTATTTTCAGGAATTTTTATTTAAAATCCTCTAAAATTACTGCTACTTTACTAACAATAAATATGAGAAAAATAAAATTAGGATGATTAACATAATTAGCGCTTTTTTGCACTTAAACATAAACATGCGGATCGGAAATGGCGGGAAAACAAACATCTCGCTTTTTTTTTTCTGCTAATTTGCTGTCACTGCTGTCAATTTTTTTTTTTAATTATCTTTGAGGCCATCTTTTGTCTTTGATTTGTCAAGATTGCCAACATAACGCGTCTAATCCATCTATCAGCAGCTCGACAACTAGCAGACTGCTAGCAAGCGTTTATGAATCATACTTCTTGACAACCGTCTAACAAGCTTAATCAGTCTGCTAAGTCACAGACCGATCAAACCTCAATTAAGGATTTTTTATGAATAAGGCTGTAAAAATCTATTAACAGAAAAAGAGCGTATCTTCTCGGCACTTACGACCTTTTGTTGAGAAGCGCAGTTTTTCGGCAATAACTCAAAAACGGTATATATCATGTTGAAACCAATTTTCGTTGAAAGTATTTATTAAGCGTTACCTTTGCATATTTTTTGGACAAACGGTTTACAAGATAGAGGGGGGGACACAATTTTTGCTACTTTGGGAGCGATTATTTCCGGAAATCTTCACTTAATCAAAAAAGTTTTTGAGAAACCTTTCTATCTTTTCAAATGAGCTTTCGAACTATGTGCCACACGTTGATGCGAGTTAAAAAAAAAAACAATTTCTGTTCCGTGTATGGAGTGCCCCCCCTATAAATATTTACTTTTGTAATTTAACTACAAAACTGAATAGCAGCTTTGACAAGACATCTGTACTCCAAATTTCTTTGATATACATCTTGTAGTTTTCTAGTAAAATGCCTGTGACAAACGGACGGGCAGACAGACAGACGGACTTGACGAAACTATAAGGGTTCCATTTTTGCCATTTTGGCCCTAATAACGATTCTGATACCACAGCGCGCTTCGGTTGATAACTTTGCTATTTAACCTAAATTTTTACTGATTGTTAATGGCTCATTTCCAGGTCACGTATCCTTTAACAATGGAGGTAGTCGAGCTAATAAGATAACGCTAAGTGGCCAGCTGTGTAAGGAAAGTGAAAGTGAGCGGACATTCGAAAAGTCGCGATTTCGCACAGCTCGCGTTCGCGGAACGAGCAAAAACAAACGGATAAATATTTTACACTTAGACCGGCAAATGATGCGGCTCTGAACTTAAGGAAATAAAAAACTATCCTGCTGCGCAATGATGTCAATATTTTTTTAACATTTTCCTTCAACGAATACTTATACCTAAGCAACAGTATTGTACCTACATAAACAAGAAATATACTTCCCTAAAACTATAAACTGCTGTATTTGTTAGAGACCTACGGATTCAGATGCCGGTTTTGTTTTTGGAAACTATGATCAAAGGTAACATCTACATAAAAAATGCTTACATCATAAGTAGTAATTTAAGGAACGTCTGTGGCAGTATGTAAAAAATACATATATAGTTCTTTATCATTGCAGGTGTCACAGCGATCGTCATTAAATTATTCAACCATGGAAATAAAAACCATGAAAACCATAAAACATCACAAAAAGAACGAAAAGCCACTCATTCCACGGATAACATGAAAGTCGCCGGAATCGTGACTTTCGTGTTAGACAAGAGTCACATATTAAAGAAAATAAACGACTAATACCCGACAAAGAAGCATGGCAGACGTTTCAGAAAACTATTGTTCGTTTGACAATCGCGCAGGAATCCATATAGGAAGGCGTTTGCCCATTCCCAGAGGCGGGCAGAGAACGGGCCGCCTCGAGTTCCCCACAACCGATTGACTTTCTATTTTATTGTGTCGGTGCTAACGCGACTTTGATGCCGGCACTTATTGCACTTCGTGCCTTTTTATTTGAGCCCGGCGCCGACGGGATTGTCCAAACGCCGCGACAAAATTGAACGCCGACCCGCGTTGACAACTCGACGGCACGCCAATACAGCCCCAGCGCTCCACACTTACCAATGCTTTGGAAATCACTTCAGCTCCAATGGTTCTATTGTTTTGTGACTCACCTGAAACAACATTTAATCAATTATAGCTCATTCATATAATATGGGTATATTATATATTTCTATAGCGAATCCGATCCCTATTTAGTGATTGGTGTGATGACGACTGTATCACGTCAAATTTAGAATTCACCGCATATTAATTACTTACCATACTATTATCTTAAAGCTTTATTATTATTAGCTTAACTAAAACTATATATTCGTTTCAACATTGCCAACAATAAAAAATACGCCGCAGTTTGCGAAACACCAAAAAAAGGTAGGTACCTACATAATAAGCTTGAGTAAACTATAGTATCATCCACATACATACTTCGAGATATAAACGAACATGAAAGGTCCGAAAAAGTCAACATGTTAGGTAACGTGAAGCGTAAATACTCAAGTCCGACAATAGGCCTCACGGACGGATGCTACAAAAGCGTTGACGAGTTTAATCGGCAAACATACGAAGCGTAAGTACGGTCATAAACACGAACGACCACGCATCGCAGCTTCAATTGTCTCGGGGAACCAATGAAGTTGGTCCAACAGAACTACAAGGAAAGCTTAAATTGTTAACCGTGACAAATTCCTTATCCGAAGATATCAATTGTACAAGCCGCTTTTCGAACTGGCCGCATTGACAGGGAAATATTAGAGCTCTCAGAATTTCATTAAGTTCAAGACAAGCACCCATTCTGTAACAATTCAAATTCTATTTAGTTTCAATCGATGTACCATCAGAGTAATGTAAGTCATGCCATTTGGAAACTTAAGGGAAAACTTTGACCGTTACCGAGATCTATGTTAAACTTTCATCAACAGGTTCAATGGTTGAAATGGAACTTTGCGGAGCTAGTGGAATTTCAGCCATATTTTTACGCGCAGTGGTTCATAACAGCAGCTCATAATCATAACGTTACGATACGAGACTTGCGGGTACTTAATGAGCAGTGGCACGTATCGCGAGAATTTCGACTCAATTTAGTTTTTCGCGTGAACAAATTCTAACAGACATAATTTCACATGTATCTCGTAATATATTACGAACAAAGATTCTTCAAGTGCTTAAAGGAGCCTGTGCGTCGCAATCAGACCAGCAACTGTGATCAAAAAGTTAGCCAGGACTTCGTGCGGAAACCTCTTGAGGCTTAACGCGTTAAGAGAACCTAGTTCACTTCTTGTCGCCAGTTGTCTACAGCAGAACTGGGTGGGGGTAAGATGTTTACGTGGCCCGGTTTTCTATTTTATGTCATTAAATTATACTTCCTTCCCACTTATATTCCACCACCACCACCACACAAAGTGTAATGAATAGAGCGCAGTAAAAATAGTTTATTCTGTAACGTCATTTTCCACAAGCCAACAATGAGGCGTCAAGATTTTAATACAGAGTTCAACTAATATTACGAGTAGGTACGTAAGTTTCTAATGTTATTCTGAATACCATTTTTTATGAAATATTTTATTTACAAAGACTCGTTTCTAATAACATGAAACAGTTAAGGAACAGGCTTACAATAAGGCTGCTTAAAAAAAGAATATAACATTTTTTTATTTACATTCAAACATTTTCAGTATTTATCCGCTTCTGCTAGCAATACGTTTTTGAGAGACTACAAAATATGGTTCTAATAAATTAAGGAATGTCACTCTCACTCTATGCATAACTGGCTTTATTTCAGAGAATAAGCGTATAAGTAGATTAGAGTACTTTTGTATATGAAAAAGTCAGCATCAATTTCGGACAGTACGTTCGAATTCGGATATAATATCCGGGCCTCCAGCCTCCCGAGCCAATACATCGACACGAGACAAAGGCATCCAATCGAATAAATTATCATCTACATATTTATGGGCTTCGCAAAATAATGTCATCGATGTCTTTGTTGGGGTGTGCGCTATAACCACTTATTTATCAATTTATTCCAACATTTCAGACAGGACGACGATTTAGAGGAGACTAGCTTGCACCCGCAACAACATCAATTAATTAAGCAGTATTTCTAGGCCACTGTAGGTTTTGCATCACAAGCTAAACTTGCGCAAGTTAGCCGAATAGAACATTCAGTGCTTATGTACAAATCTTTACAACTATTGGTATAGTACTAATTCCGAACTGAGTTTGTAGAAACCGACCATAAACTTTGAAATACGATATTATTTTGAAAAAAAAATAAGCTATTTTATAATGAATACATCGCAGTCAAAATGAACTGTTGAAGAATGGGCAGTCTACAAACACATGGCAAATATATGATCTCGTGATCATGGCGCATGCAACTGTGCCGAAATATCGAGCTTCTCTAAAATCAAGGTACGCGGAACAAAACCCGAATTTAAATCATAAATACCGAACTGGGCTTTTATTACGTCACATGCGACGAATGCAATCAAACCTTTTAAAATATTGCACAAAAACGAAAAGAAAGTTAATCTTATTTTTATTTTGCAGATTCTCCTTCAGACAGTAAAAAAAACTTGTTTTGAAAATTAGATTTTTAGAAAAAAATAATGTAGGGTTTCGTACCTCAAAAAAAAGAAACTGGTCTCATTTGGAGTAGATAGCATTTTAATATTTCCAAACTAATCTGAACTTACAACGAACTTTTGACCAATAAAGCCAATTATGTAACATGAACCCCTTCTGTTATATTAACTACGCGTCAGTCTAGCCCGAATATTAAACTAGGTTGGAAAGGTCCTGTCCTGGCCTAATGTCAAACAGCTCCGTTATGACATGACATACTGTATCATTGACTTAATATTTTACGACATTTATGACTTTAATTATATGAAGTTAATGCTCTTTCGTTATGAAACTTTTATGCAGCGAACGTAGACGAGAGTAGACGAAACGAATAATTTTATTGATATTTGACACAATTCACCAGGTCCACTACTGAAAAGTTGCAAAGCTTGCTTCATGACATTTCTTTGAATACAATCTTTATTAAAAGGCATTCGAACACCACATCGGGTGATATACACGATATAAGATAACAAAGATAAATTTCAAGCTGTAATTTAACACAAAACTTCCCAAAATCTATAAACTTTGAACTAAACGAGTTTCGTTTAAAAGTTCCTGAACATCGTTACACGGGGATTACAAATTTATAAGACAAACCAGCAGAGTTTTATTAAAACGAAAAGCTTTCAGACGCCGACGTTCCTACACGAGATTTAAGTAGAATCATCTAGGACAAAAAAAGAGATTATTAAGGCACTGAGAATTTTTCATATAGAATTCATGCAAGCCCAACTCCCTTAACGTAAACTTGTTTTGGCAGTTATTAAAGTGTTAGATATCTAGATAGCGACGCATTGTTTTAAGGCATATTCTTTTTATATGGCTTAGTATTTTTAGTCAATTAATGACTATGCTAATAAAAGAAAAACTTGTATTATACCCACATAATAGTCTAAATCATTTGTTAGTTTAAGCAGGTACTCAACTAACTTAGCAGTTAAGCAGACATCTTTGATTACAAAATCTTTGGCAAAGCTAAGGCCAAATTCAAGACAAAAAGACAGTCACGCAAGTAATGTTCTATTGTGTTTCACCGCTCTTTTTATTGATCTTCAATTATTTATCGCATGACCAAGCGTTGCCACATAATCCAGAAAGAGGTTATAAAATACGTTTAAAAGTAAAAACGTTCTGATAAGGACAACGGTGCAGATTTTACCGACTCTGATCGCGGTCGTAAAGTCAGCAGAGGAAACATATTTTATACCGTCAAAGTGTATCAGGATAGATAGTTTAATGTTCGCGCCGACTGACGCGCCACTCAATCTAAGTCGTAATTGGGTCTTGGCACACGACGCCTTTTACGATCAAATTGTGCTTCAAGCCCGTCTCTATCCATTTAGTGCGGAATCACCCATACGATGATGTCGTTAGTCCGGCCTGAAAGATGCCACGTGACGTTACAGTGATACTTACTCAAGTCACAGAAAAAGTAATAGTACAATTACTCAAGTCAAGAATACACGAGCGTAAACAAGGATCAATGTCCTTTACACATTTGGTTCTGCACAGTATTTTATCGAATACAATACGTCTTGCTTTTTTTTATTCAAGCCTAAGTATTCTGTCTTTGAACTAAAACAATTACTTTGCTCACCCGCGACCTTATGATAGCTAAGTTTATGCAAGAAATGAATGTTCATATCTTAAGTTCTATCATAAGGTCACAGGTGAGCAAACTAAGTGTTTTAGTTCATTGATATCGACCTCCGCACCGTAACGCCTGATTCAATAAATTATTCTGTCTTTATCTAGAATACGTCTACGATGTGCGGTAAATATATAGTCGTTCGATTTATCGAGTACATTAAGTAACTTCTGTTAGTATGGTTCGACGTACGCACGGAACGCATACAGATTCAATGATAAGAATTAATTCCATTATGGAATATATTTCGTCGGTGAGCGAATGACAATTCAATGAGAGGATCCATTTACTCACAAAGGTCCCCCCCGAGTGTAATTGATATGATGCTACGAACGAACAACTATCATTACATGTGTTGAGTATCTTTTAAAGGCAATATATTAGATGCGTTTACGAAATATTTATTGCTAATTCATCTGTAATGTTCCCAAAAGTATGACTCATTCATTGGTAACGATTACAAAATTGTAGGTTTCAAAAGTTCCTAAATACAAATTGAACGGCACCATTGAAAAATCTTGGGGGAGGCCTATGTCCAGCAGTGGACGTCTTTCGGCTGACATGACGATGATGATTGAAAAATTAAGTCAAGGTTTATTTAGTTAACTTTAGGGTAAATCCGGACTTTATAATAATACTATTTAAGTCTGCGCTGACGATTATGGCCCAAAAAGATTCCAAGGGCAATTATCAAACACTTTCCTTCTACATTTTTTCCCCACTCGCTCCCATTACCATAACCGTAAACTCCCGACTTCATTTGAAACAGGACACTAGTGTTACTAAGTTGAATTTAATGTACCTAGTCGAGGGAGTTTTCAATACATAGGACGATATTCTCAGTCAAGAACATGCAAAGTTGTTCGGAGAGGAACCTAAAGCGGAGAGCACCGTCATTGACACTGCGAGCAAGTTTCAGACAACTTGGGAAACTAGCCCACGTGTTCTGATGCACCAGTCACTTTAGAGCACTAAAGTAAGTGCCGGCCGCCATACAAAATTGACAATACCTTGTTGAAAAACCATTGCTTGATAATACCATACGGCGACACAGTTGGCATATAAACGAAGATTTTTGGAAGGCAAAATGAAATTTCTACGAGTTTATCGACAAAATCCTGCTGAGAAATTGTCGCAAACCAGATGACTAAGATTGTCTTGATGGAAAAACAATTTTACTTTTATTCAGCTTTTCCAGTACCTAGGTAACTAACTTTCTAAACGGTATGTAATACCTAGTTATATAATACTGAAATATTCAATTAATATTCTCTTACTTGTGGGGTGTATCGCCTGTAACCGTTCTGCAGAAAAACAGGACCTGAATTTGGGAGTACCTACCTCCTAGTAAGTAAGCAGATAACAGAGAACTTTCTAAGTAATTACTTACTCGTTGTTTGTTATCATTATCAATGAGAACTAATATGCATACTGGAGTTAAATAATTCTAAATGAAATTATAAAAATGTTTACACCTGATTCATAAAAAACATATTAACTATTTTACGACTTCTAAATTTTTTTCTGGGTCTTGACTTGAGACAGTAGCGCTTGCGGTTGGATTATGATATAATTTTTACATGTCACAGCAACATTACTTGAATGGCTTTGTTCAAGTAATTAGTCTACAACGTTTTTTTACTCTAATCTGATATTTATGCTTTCAGGAAGGTTATATAATTCAGAACAATCAAGCACTATGTTCACATAATCTGCAGGACATTACGCGGTAAATAGCTAATGCCTGGCACAGTTTACGTGGGAAGTTCACAACAGCCACGGCGAAGTGTGAACGAGCTATTAATACCAGTTAATAGTTGGGAAGTGCGTAATGTGATTACGGGAAATGGAGATAACTTCTACCGCGTGTACCTACGTACCGCAACCGCTACGTGGAAGGAGTGCCGACTTTGTGACTACCGCTTGATTCTGTACAAAAATGTTTGGATTTTAAAAAGATGGAGAACAATTATAGTATAGTTGACTAAGTATATTACCTAATCTATAGCTACTTTTTTTGTTATTTATTTAAAAAAAAAAAACAAAATATTTATTTGATTAAGGTAAAGAATTCGCATTGGCGCGATACCAGGACAGCATCAGCATCGAAGGTCGTTCGTGTGGAAGTAAAATTTTGACGTCACGCCGCTCTCCGACACAATAGGCGCTATCCGAAACTCGCGAAACTCGCAGACGCGACGTTGACAAATGACTAGGACTTGAGACACTTGGACAGGTGATCCGGAGAGATGTCCGGTCATTGTGGCCTGTGCTCGGGAAAGTCTAGGAAATTTATCCTAATGTAGAAAAAGTTTAGCGAGATGGACTATTACGTCTAATGATGTGCTCGGCTCGTGAGAGTTACATTCCACGTTTGTTATATTTTGCAACATTATGCATGACTATACTTTTTCTTTACACTTGCTCGTAAACAGCGTACTAACAAACAAGCGCTAACTTGTAATGCGATGAAAAATATTGTACTTACCGCCCTTAAGACGCAATGTACCATTACGTAATTTGCGATGATTACGAAGATCATCATCATCATCATCATCTCAGCCGTAGGACATCCACTGTTGGACATAGGCCTCCCCCACAGACCTCCAGTTGCTTCGGTTGGCAGCGGCCTGTATTCACCGTGAACCCGCAGCTTTAACCAGGTCATCCGTCCATCTTGTTGGTGGATTACGAAGATATGTTATGGTAATAGGTACAAAATTCTGCACGTGACCTGACTAACTGCTGCTGTAGTATACAAAGCGGATGAAAGTGGTATTTCTGATCTTTCTTTTCATTAGTATGAGATTGTTTTCGAAGCATTCATATTTCCGCTTGAAGGACTGGCCCAAATATGCAGCGGACAGAGAGCAGTGGAAGTATCGGGGGGAGGCCTTAGCTCAGCAGTGGGACAGAATAGGCTAAAAATAATAATAACATATTTCCGGATCTATTCATTAATTTCTTTGAAATGTTGTCCAAGCGTTCCACAAAAATAAAATAGCCGGATTACTAAAACAACCATAACACAACTTACACACGATCGCCCTAAAACGATAGTGAAACTGATGGAATGTAACATGGCATGGCTACTGTCACTTTTCAGCTAACGCGGCAATGACCTTCAAAACCTAGCCGCGGCACCTTATTATAATTTAAAAGAATTAACATAATTTATTTCAAATAGGTAATCTGTTACATTCTCTTTCGTATCTAATAAGAATATTAAGTATCGCGCCGTTTTCGACGGTGTGGTTACGCAATATGCGACCGCGCAGAGAAAGTGGTTCTTGTGATGAGAGCTGGTGACGTCATTTATACCTCTTTACAATTGGCCTTCAATAGCGAAAGGTGGTAATCATGATTTCGTTTCTTCGCGTACCTACATTTCGCTGTTTTAGTTGTGTAGAAAGTACTTGATAGGCGTGACATGAGTGAGCATTATAATGATATGTTATTTGTAACGATGTGTGAATGTGGTTAATCTAAACAAGCTTAGTTAGCTTCACGAATCGGAATGGTAATGATGATGAAACATGATAGTGTTAAATTGGTTGGATAGCAACTCAAAGCAAGCGGTTGTTATTTTCAAATGCAAATAAGTCAACAATAAAGTATGTTTTATTAGACGAATAGGAAATTACAATAACACAATAGCTTTACATAACAATCACATGGTACGATATACAGTCGCTTTATTTCGCGCTATTTTAAGAGAGACAACGTAAATGATAATACAAACGTATCATCCATCAATTTTTCAGTTATAAACCTAGAATCATGCAACACAAATTTCACCAGTGGTTTCCTCACAAAACCTCATTAATTTTACAAGTTCAGTTAATCGCAATCGCAGTTAGTACATTACGCTCAGAAGTTCACCGAGAGAGCGTGTACGCAGAATTCATATCTAAGATACAAAGCGAACGCTCCTAAGACACGCGACTTACTACTAACGAACAACTAAACTTGAATGTGAGGCAAGTATTCGTTGGGCCAGAAACTTCGCCACATTACTCGATAATTGATAAAGTTTCGGATAATAATGTGGAGGCCGCAGAGGCGAGGCAAATATTGGTAAAACTGCTTGCCGACGCCGAAAGGCCGCTCCGAGTTGGGACTAATGGGCCGATTCGAGAATTGCTGATTACACACTGAAATCACAAACTGGCATTCGCTGCTCCACACAAACTAATGTCATAATTCCATCTAATGTTATCTGTTTCAAAGTAAACATAATTAAACGGTCCCTTAGAAAAATAGTGCGAGACAAATGAAAACCGTTTATCGAAAAAGAAGAGAAAGAAGAAATATTCTCTATAAAAAAAAAGACATCGATGTCGATTATTTGAATATTTTAGTTAAACTAAAGCGTAAACACCACAACAAATGACAAGAATCATATTACTCGTATGATAAACACTCTGTTGAAATAGTCTATAACATAATTTGTATGCCAATTCAGATCGACTGACAAAGCGCTGACAGCCTAACTAGGGTTCACTGACACCATTATCGACTGATGAAGATTTTTCTTGGATATTTTTATAACACGTTGTAAAATTAACATTAAGGGAAATTTAAAGCTATTAACAGATTATACTCGGTAAACGGTACGGCTGGGCTGCGGAGAAGAACGTTTTTTTAAATATCGTTGATTATCCTCATCAAAATTTTGAAAAAATCCTATTAACGAACACAAAATAATTTGCAAATGAATGAAGTCTTATTTTCAAGAAACAAAAAGCTGTAGTTTCTTTATAACTAAGCACAAAAATACGTCCAGAGTTCTAAAACTATTAATCTCTTAGTTTGTTGTATCCTCTAGTACCCAAAAGCATATCACACGGGTCCCCTAGTGATGCCACAGACACAGAGAATGTACTCTTGTTCATGGTCCCTTACAGAGCATTCACAGTCGACCTTGATGCAGTTTCGTGTAACTCATGCTCCAGTTAGCGCTGCGTGCGCTTGTCGCGTGACTATGCACAATGCACACAAACGTGACACGTGTAAGCGACGCGTAATGCAGCGTTACGTTACGTGTGCAGTTGACAACTTGTTAACGCATAAACGTGCTATTTTGCGCGGCAGTGGCAACGTGCCACTAAATGTTAAGTTCACTTGTGTAATGAGCGTCATTTGTTTTGTGTAAAATTGCAACATTATTAAAGGGAAATGAATTTAGTGACCATAGTCGCGAACAAGCTATATACAAGTCAGATTGAATCCACCAAAAAAATCATCTTAATACTTATACTCGTATGCAAAGTATGTCAAAAACTGAATTCCATTAAATGTTGTGTAAGGTTATTACGAATTGTTCCTTATGAGGAAAAGAAAATGAAGGTCGATCTAATAAAAAGCAAACAGAACCTTTCGCGAAGAGCTCTCGATAAATCGTAGCCATTCGGTTCGACATTTTACCCTCAGTTCAATTATCTGAAGTGTCAAATGCAAACGAATACTATATCAGACCAACTGTACCGGCCGTTCTTGAATATCGGCGGAGAACTAGGCTTTATGTAATCTGTCCACATCCAGGTATTACGTAAATTATATTGCTAACATTGTCTAACCGTAGGTACATCTAAAATATACTATTAAGAGTGAAGAAAATGGGGCGAATGATGTTCAACTTGTCTGTTGTCTATAATATAGCATTCCTTTCTTATACCATAATCGTACGTAACAGTAAAAGGATCTTTTTGGACCGTTTTTGTCACTGGAATTGGGTCTTTTAAATCACACTTTATTAGTCAGATTAATGTTTAATCATACACGGACAATAATTCTTGTATAATCAAGTCAATTGACGAGATAAAGCCATGGATTATAGGATTGCTCTTTTTTAGGTGGCTTTAGAATACCGTATTCCAAAAACCGGGGAATATGGGGGTTGAAAGCTTCGCTAGCTGTGATGGATATACACAGGCTTAAAGTAGTCTTGTTACTCTATTTTGTTAATCCATTTTCCACCACAGAGTGCACAATAAAGTAGATATTTGATATAAGTACTTATTATCCATCAATCATTCAGTGTATACACGATATTGGCATGTCAAATTTGATCACGCTTCTGTGTTCTGAATGACCTAAACCTTTTGCAAAGTGTGTGTTTCGTCTTCGCCACGGCTTAGCTTTGCGTTCCTAGGTCAGAATTATCGATCTTTAAAGCCATTAAATTTTTCTAGCGTGTCAAAACGTCCATTAACCTTTACTACCAGAAAAATTAAGGCTCGATAGGTTACATTAAGCATTACATTTGTAATTTCAGATTGTACCACAATAAAATCCTGCCACAGTCTCAAGATTAATTACACGACGGCGCGTAGTAAAGAAGTTTCTTGAGGCGTATTTAAAGTAATTAATACAGTCGTCAAGAATTAATGCCCAAATCAAATGTGACTCTGCTCGGAATTTGATTACATTGAATTCATGACCATAAAATGTAATTACGTTCAGAATTTGTGATGTGGCAATGAATAATGTAGGTAGTTAAATTACTAGTTCGGAAGTTTACGTGTTTTATCGATAATTTCGTTATTTAGAAGTAACGTGTTACGGACATGAAATGGCATAAATAATAAATGGAATATTAAAAATATTTGACTGTACACTACATAAAGCACCTCTTTTTAATACATCTAACATTTATTTGAAAGCATGCCAGTCAAACATGCTAAAGTGACGATTAGGTACTTCACGTGGTCTACATTGAGAAAAACAAAGCGGCAAATATAAACGATCTCATTTTTTTACAATTTCTATCTCCTCAAGAAAGCTCAGAACCGTGGCATGCATTTATAATACCACGTAAGGGAAAATATAGTGCAAAATATCCAGTGTACTTAAAGCGCTAACATTGAAACTTAGTAAGCAAAATAGCCGGGTTATTAGCCGTAGACCATATAACGGGAGGCGGCTGCAGCCCACCGTTGCATTTATAGTGACTCTATTCGAGGCGAAACTCCAAAAGTTCACACCGGCATCATAAAGCAAATGTTACCACAGTGCAAGGCACGCTCGACTAGTGTTGCCATGGAATTATCTGTTTCTACGAGACAGTCCGACTGGAACTTTTGTATTGTTTTGGCAGTGAAAGATACTCCTAACAAATAAGGAAAGAAATGTACAGAGGCGAACTTGTCCCTCTCTCTTAGATCTCTTTCAGTTAACATTTGAACGATTGTTTTTTTTTTTTATTTCTCATAAATCCACTCGCCAAACTGATATGAAAGTTCGTTGGCGAGAAGAGAACGCGCCGATTACAATTTCATTATACGTAAGTACCCATTTAAATAATGAATATCCCTAAATTTATGTGTCTATATACATTTTTGCACTGACTTGTGGTGTGCAATAAAGAATATTTATATTGTATTGGATTGTCAACATGTATGTAAAAACAAAATCAAAACAAACAAGAGAAGACACTACAATGGAAAGAAAGAAGAAAAAAATAACGAAAATTGTTTCCGTTACAACAACGATTTATCTTCACACGTATTTAATTGTTATTTAGGCACACACCGATAATTCTCATAGCCACTGGCGTATAGTATCTATCCCAAAATTCTATGGTGCAAATATGCTGATATGTTTGTGTTAATTTATCTACCGACACGTCCTGGTCGTGCCAACTCGTTGTCACCCGAGTCATGCCCCAGCGTCGGCAACTTGCAGTGTAACGTCCAGCTCTATTGCTGATATTAATTTACTAACATGGCGGACCAACAATGCACCGGTGACTGGCAAATTTCCAACGATCGCCGCCTCCGACCTTACCGCCGTCGCGGGCCGCACGCGGGCAAATTCAAGCGGAACCCAAAATATCTACCGTAGATACGAAACTTCTATACTGACTTACTTTCATAGCAATATTGTACTAGTATCTCAAAGTTTGTCAATTGTGTTTTGTTTGTTTTCTTTTGTACAATAAAGAGTTTACATACATACATACATACAAATTTAAGGGTTTTTCCCGTCCCCTGTTAAATTAGTGCCACCATTCGCCGAGTAAATAAGTGCGTAGGTATATCCGTGTGCATTATATTTACAAGTAGACATACGCACTTATTACACAAACCAAACCAAATACCTATATTATTTGCCAATGCTTTCACTATGGTATAGTCAGTGGATTACTAATGTATGGGCAAAAAACTTTTCCCAAAGTGTCACATCCCAAAATATTTTACTCAAATTATCATTTGGCAATGGCTTATCGCAATTTTACAGTTAGTAATTTTTTTTGGCAAATTATTGTTTCAAAAATAGTTATTTAATCATGTTTCATATTATTAACTATTATTTAGTCAAATGTATCGTTTGGCATAACGTACTCCTCCCGAAATATTGCATGACATACGATTTACATCCTTATAGTAGCGTATAGGATACAAATTAGGGTACGACTTAATTTAGCAACATATTGAGTAGCATCCCACCTACTTTCCTAGTGGCAGTTATCCTGGCTGCTATAAAAAAACGTATTTTTTTTTATTTCAAAGCAGGATTTCTAGCGATGGTTCTGAGACGTGTTTCATCAAAATCGGTGTAGCCGTTTTCGAGATATTGCACTTTGAATTGATAAAGTCGGGGGGTTTTCCAACTTTTTGTTGTTTAGGTTAGGTTATTTATTATGCACAGTCTAAAGCTCAGTTTAGACCTGCAAGAAAAATCACGTAAGTTGCATTACATTGACCACTTTAAAGTTTTACGGAATCTCAATGTAGGCCAATTTGCACGATTTTTCTTGCTAGTCTAAAGTTTTATAGTTACGAATGAAAAATGTGAGAGTTAAATGCTTAGGTTGCATACTATTTAGATAATTTAATACTGGCCGTTTTGCTGACTTCGAAGCGCAACTGACAAAAATACAAATTTGAGTGTAAAGTTAGAAATCAAGTAGAATTACTGACTTAACAAAACACAAGACTATTTATCGAAATAATGAAGGCATTCGAAAAAAAAAACTTTTTAACAAAAATGGAACCGACTTCAAAAACCTTGAAAATAATTTTCTACTACATACTTTGAAGTCGGTGCCTCAGCACGAGCCAGCAGGCGTGGGACCATAGTCGTCTATCTCACCTACATACATACTATATATTGGGCTTCAATCACTTCTGCTGGCTCGTGCTGAGGCACAGACTTCAAAGTAGTAGAAAATTATTTTCAAGGTTTTGAAGTCTTTAAATTTTTGGCAAAAAAATTTTTTTCATGGTTTTTAGTGATTTGCAGCCAAAGTGCATCTCATAACGATTCTATTAGGCTCAAACACGGCATAGTTATATTATTTTATAACTGAGTACGGTCTTCTTTATCAGGTCCAGTTCACCAAATCATATTTTCTGAATGTAAATACTTGACTTGGTGTTAAAAATGCCAAAATCGCTATAGAACTGCTTTTAAAATTTGAGGGTTGCCCTCGATTTTTCTAAGATCCCATCATCAGATCCTAACTTGGTGACAATGGGACCACCTCAGAAGTATGTATTTTAGAACAAAAAAAGAATTTTGAAATTCGGCCCACAATTGGCGGAGTTATGGCGTAACAAACACACAAAAAAAAACAGACGAATTGAGTAAAAAAATGCATCATAAAAAAAAATTATAACAAAAATTGAACAGACTACAAAAAACCATGAAAATAATTTTCTACCAGTCTGAAGTCGGTCAGGCGGGCCCGAGCCAGCAGGAGTGGATCTATAGTCATCTACCTCACCTACGTACTTTATATTGGGCTTCAATCACTCCTGCTTGGTCGTGCTGAGGCACCGACCGACTTCAGACTGGTAGAAAATTATTTTCATGGTTTTTGTAGTGGGTCAATTTTTTGTTACAAAAATTTTTTTCACGCTTTTTAGCGAAATAATCTGAGATACAATAGTTTAATATCAACTGCTCGTCACCTTCTACGAAAGATTGCTTTTTCCACTCAAAGCTTTTTCCGATGCAGAGCCGTTCATTATTGAGGAGACCTGGTGCTTCACCACCCGTTTTACCATATGCATTACGAGGAGCATAAATTGCTTAGCAACTGTGTCAAAGTAATTAAAATTCAACCCGTGAAATACTTGTTATTGAGTAGTAACTCCGATGGTCAACTGTGGTCTTCATCATCAGTTCCACTTCACCAAATGATGATTTTCAAAAGCAAATGCACGAGTTACTACTAAATATATCCAATTTAGGTACTATAGGTGTCCCTACAACATTTGAAGAGTTCCCTCGATTTCCTGATTTGGTGGTTATGGGACCTAATTGAACACATTCCCAGACGAACACAAAAAAAAATTCAAATCGGTTCATAAATGACTTAGTTCTGAGGTAACAAACAAAAAAACCAACCGAATTGATAACCCTCCTTCTTTTTTGAAGTCGGTTAAAAACAAAGAAATATTTTTGGGGTGTCTGAGGTTTTCAGTTATTTAATTAACATCTTGTATATTTAAATCTTCTGTGAAATATTATCTAACTGATTAAAACCGCATTAAAATTATTTGCGTAATTTAAAAGAGCTAAACTTACATACAAACATACAGACAGACGATGGCAGGAAGTGATTTATTTTTATACTACGTAAAGATGAAATTACGACGCGCAAAAATAGGAAGACCATCGCATGAACGGTCAGATAATTATTTCAGAAATATGCGACGAACGATCCTTCTCGTAGTTACAGCAGACCCTCTGTTCTGGTTCTGGTCCAGAAGTACCAGAACAAAAATCACAGGCAGAATATGGATAAACAATCGACATTGGAATATTCATCACATGCGCGACCCCCGCCTGTGACCTAAATCGTTCCAAGTCGGAAAGACGCATTTTCATTTAGATGGCGAATGAATCTTCGTGGTTGGGGAGAAAAATAGGGCGTTCGTAAAGTTTCAGCGCTCGGCTGCTACGGTGAGATTTTGTTCAGGAGTAATTCATTTCTTTGATACCCAAATGTCGAACGAAATTACCTGATTGATATGCGTTGGATTGGAACTTTGACTCGCTTTTGTAAATTTAGTCGAAACCCTGAGCAAATTTGACACATTTTTAACCAAATTCTTTGTAAAATTGGTTGGTTTCTTTCGATAAAAATATTCATCTTAATAGACACTTCATCTTCTAATAGACATATTCAAATGCAAAGATCAAGCCGTGTTCGCACCATTTAGCAACGACCGACTGACACCTGGCTGACACCGCGTTGTGTAATGAACCGTCGAGAACCGTGACCTTTCTCGCTGATGCTATTTCGCATCAAGTGGCTTTGTTGCCAGGTTACAAGAAAATTGCAGTTTCATTAAAAGGTTATGTGACCATTTTAAGCAATTGAAAGAAAGAAAGAAAGAAAATACATTTATTTAACGCCATAAAAAAACAAACATAGGAACAAATAAAGACATACAAGACGCTAAATAGGAAATCACGCTAATTGGAATCTGCAGCTTTCATATTTGTTAGTAAATGTAAAATTCAAGTAGCGTCCTTTTAAGCGTCTAGTGTGCTGTTTTTTAACAAGGTGTTCGAAACTGCAGTTAAACATACTAATAATAAATTTACGAATAATCTCAATCATAATTTTATTCCGAAACTAAAAGCCAAACTGAAATTGTTAGTGCTGCAGTAAAATTTGACACAGCCACTTTATTTGTCTGCAGTTGCCCGTTATTTTAAGTGCCATGATGTCGTAAAAGTTGAAAGTTTAATGCGTAAACGGCGACAGCGAACGTTGTACTAAGTGCCAATATCAATTTAACGTGTGAGAGAAGTCATCAGGCGACATTGGACGCGAGCCAAGCGCGTGCTGCGCAGCCAAGTCACGGCTCGGGGTGGTCAGGGGAAACAAGTACGCTGCATCACCCATTAAAGAAATAATTTAACTGCACCACTTTTTCCGCGTAACTTTTCTTAACAGTTAATATAACGATAGCCCCTCACGGAATTTCTCTTTCATTGACCCAGGTCAAAGTGTCGTAACCTGACGCAAGAGCTCGCGAAGTGCGGAATACAACGTTTAATTCTACACTTCAAGCTGTAATGCTGGCGAGCCCTACTATTGTAATGGCGTTAGGAGAAAATTGCTTCCGAGTCGCCACACGCAAAACCTTCCACGCCACTTTTGTTACATTATTTTAGTTTAATAAGTGGTTTAGGAAAAAAGGACCAAAACATTACGCTGCTTTTTGAAAGGAAAATAATAACAAAGTAGCAGCAAATTTGCAGTTTGCGTGAATAATAGGATAGAAAGCGACCTGACAGGAATATTTAAACGGGAGTAGAATACTATTAATTTCAGGAACCAATTTAAAATAATGGGTCTCGTCAACCACAAATGGAGTCAGATTATAAATGAAGACATACCATCATTGCAATTGTCTTACACGAGGCATCTAATTCACAGGGTCTACATGGTAAAGCACACTTGGGCGCATTGTGCGAGCTCGCGTCATTTGCGGAACGACCTTGTTCATCAGAAGCATTAGTCTCGGATGTCATTCAGATGCCGGATTGTCGACTTCCTTAACTACTTCACAAACGTTGAGGCAAATGAGACCATTTAGCTTGCTTGGTAGTCTACGTTTCCCGACTAGAACATCGTCAGTTTTTGTGATGTTTTTGATTTGGCGAAATGCCTCAACATGCTCACACAGCAACTTTGCAGCATTTTGTTGCTTGCAAACAAAATTTAAGCCTAAACGACTGGAAGTAGACTTAAAAATTTGGCAGACAAATTTCCTGGGGATGATAGAGATTCATATCTTTTTTGCGATTATGTACCCAGGAATTTTACGAAATTCTCAAAGTATGGTAAACCACATTTCTTTTATTCTTTTACGGACTTGAGACAGTTGTAAATATACTAAATATTGCTACGCTTGCACAATAATGCAGAAATGTTCTTGAAATTAGGATTTCATTTACGTGTTCATGTCCTTGTTTAATTTGACTTACTGCTATTATTTCGTTTTCAAAGTAGATAAAGTAAAGTAAAGCCTCTAAGTTTTCTGCAGAAAATACCTGCTTCAATAATATTAATCACAATAATTGTACAACAATACTTATGATATCTCCCACACGTCACGTGTATTTGTATATCAGCGTCTCCGTTAACACAGCGCAAACATAAACTATAAGCAAAGATAGTCCAATATGGCATCCATTGCTGCCATCCAGGGCTGCCACGGCTACTCCCAATCGCATCCACTTTTGCGGAACTTTTACATCAGTTTTGAACTCCGTATCAGCTCGACTGTTAACTTCTCGTCAGTCTTGGTGGTTGATCAAGCAATAATTAGTGATAACTGTTGCTTATTATTTTATTGTACTTAAGCAAATAAATATTCTATTGTTCAGTCAGTTTATAAAAACACCAAGGTATTGTTTTCATCTGATGAAAAACATCTGATAAGTTCTTTGAGTGTTTTGTTGTTTGCTTGTTGCGTTTTAGAAATTGGTCTAGTAGGTTCTAGTAATGACGTATGAATAAAGTAATCTCATGCCATTTCAAAGTTCAAAATCTCAAAGACGGCTGAATCGATTCTTGTCAAATATAGCTAAGAACCGCATCGAAATCGAACCATCCGTTTAACAGCTACGATGCCACAGACAGACAGACATTATCGTCAAACTTATAACACCCCTCTTTTTGCGTAGGGTGACAAAAAAGGCAGTGCAGTGGACGCGTCATTTGATAACTGCTGCGTCTTTAAATTTATCGATACTCTTAGAGAACATAGAATGAACCTCCAATAGACATCCACGGTCTGTCATTACTTTTCAACACTCTTTTTAATCCTTCTGCTCCCATATACCTTTCCGAGCTTTTCAGCTACTTGACTGCTGGCAGTCAGTATCGGTTACGATCCAGTACCAATCTCCTTTTAGCCTGTTCTTCTATCTCATCCAAAACATACTCTTAATCCTTTACAGTGCAATCTGCCAGGCTTTGTAATCGGCTACCGACCTCCATCAGGCAATCTCCCACCGTGGGATCTTTAAGGACCGGCTTGAGAAGGATGTGGCTTACACCTTCTCCTTAAATATTTGAGAACATTCCTTTGTTTAATATGCTTAAATTATATTATATGTATTATGGTCTTATATATAGTAGTTTATTCATTTATAAAGTAGTTAATGTATTATATTGTTTAAAGCACTGTACAGTAGCTTCCACTATTTTAACTCTTAAGCTCACTCTTTGTCGGACCCTAACGGATTGCTCCTCTCATCCACTCAAAGGTTGACTGGTAGAGATCCCTTAAAGGGATAAGTCCGCCTTTGTACAAGTATCTCAAAGTTTGTCAATTGTAATTTGTTAATTTTCTTTTGTACAACAAAGAGTTTACATATATACATAAATACATACATTTCTTTCCAGCCATTGTATATATGCAGATGTCGGTTTCCGTAACTAGAATTAACCATTTTCGCAGCAACCCTGGATATTTAATCGTAGAAGTTCCCTGATACAGACCCGGAGGCGCAGAAACTTCGGCCGCATCTGATAGACCCGGCTCATTTTGTTTAATGTGTCCGTGGTAAAGCGCAATTATATGTCTCTATACTCATAGCTATATATGGACGTTCAAAACTTCAGTGTCCTGTTTGGTAAAACTTTTTTATTGGTGGACCATAATTATACGTGGTTTACATGCCCTTTGTTTACTGTGGTTTATAGGAAAACTACATAAAAAAAAATGTATACCTACTATGCCTCATATTTGTAAAAGCTTATAATTCAGCAGTATTTTAAAGATTCCGAACCACCTTATTAGTTATTTTCTTAACTTTAAGTGGTTATAATATATCCAGGATGTTTAAATGCGATGATTCAGCGCCTAATTGCTTTCAACAACAACTTTTGTTAGTGCACGTCATGCACTAATACAATACGAAGAATCTGAAAGTTTGCTTGTTTGTAGTTGAATCATGCATAAATGCTGCTCGCACGGATTTTTTGGAACAAAAAAAAAACGGGCGACACTATATTCCCGTAAACTTTGTAAGTAATACGTACCAGTCAAAAGAAAATAAGGGCAACTTGAAATTCATCGATAAAATGAAATCATATTTTTGATTGGCGTTTTGATCTGAATTGTATAAGATAACAAGGTATGTTATAATTATAAACTTTTTTTATGTCAAATAGCTGACAAACGAGCATGCAAGTCACCTGATGGTAAGTGATCACCGCCGCCCATGGACACCTACATCATTATTAGGACTGCGGGTATTATTGAGTATTATTTTATTAGTAGGTATTTTCATTTTCCTACCAATTAAACTCACGCCCCTAGTTTATTTTGGGTTCATTCTGCGCATACGAAGTCTCGGTAATAATTAGTCAGTTTCATAAATGTAAAACTTAAGTGCGCCTCTGGCACATGTTCACTCTACTTTTCTGAACTGCTACTTGTAGTAGGTACCTACACTTGTGTTCGTGTAATTTTGTTTTACGGCATTGTCTGTTGCTTTTTTATTTATAATAATAATAATTATAATATATTATTGCAGATTGAATCCATAGTTTGTTAGTAAATACATTCATATGGATACATTTGTATGGATTTAGTTATAACTGAACAAGTGAGTAGTTTCTTTGGCTCTTAACAGCCTGATTACTGATTACATACGAGTAATACTCAAATTAAATGAGCGTTGGAAATTTGGTACTGTTCTTAATAGTGCCTACCCGGGTTTCAATCACTCCATGGTTTCAATAAGTAGCACCAATTATAAGTGAAAATAGCGACAGATTAAGGCCGGAAATACATATGCTTGTACCTCGTACATTTTTACACAAGTGGTTTTCACGCTTGTGTCATATTTGTACGCGCCAGCTACTTGTTCGGAAATGTGCGATCTATGTACATGCCTATTTCCACCCTATAAAGCTGTGTATTTCCAGCTCTATAAAGGGTTTTTTTTATGTTTCAATAACCTCGACATCCAGACTGACATCAACGCGGCTTGTTCTAAACTTATGAATCGGCGACATAAACGACAGATTGAAAAAATCATAAGTTATCTCTTTTACGAATAAAATTGTGTGAGTTATATAAAAGCACTATCTATAAAATGCTGTCGGTGATTAAACTTTTAAACACTACGAGTATTTCGGTGAAAAGCACACGATAACGCAAAAAGGTTAAGGACGATGATTTTCTTTATTTAATCTGGGTATGTTCTTGGAAGGCATCCAACCAATACCGGATGGGTTAACGCTTGTTCTCCAACGGAACAAATTAATCTTTGAGCTGGACAGAAAACACTCTGAATTACTTTTAGAATCTTACTTTAAGACGACGCTGTGAAATCCTTCCACGAGATACCGTTGTGTTCTTAACGTTAGAAGATAAACGACTAAGCCAAAGCTATAACATTTGAGCTTCCTGCGTTCACTACAAAGTAACGCGGGATACATCTGGAGTAACGTCAAGTAAGTAATAGAAAACTAAAAAAACAGGACGAAATCGGTAAAGTGTCGTTCTCAAGATAATGACGTGACCAAAGGAAATACAGACGCCATAACTAGAGAACGACAAAAAAATTAGAAAATTTTAAAAACACAGACTATAATAAACTTTTTCAATGTAACCTTAACGCGTTAAATTACAATCGCTAAGATTAGAAGCGCAGGCATACTACATAATATATTATAGCCAACGTTAATGAAATAAAATTCACGGTGTAATTTTTCGGAATTCCCATGAAATTTTCGAGGCATCCCGGAATTTCAACTCAATGGCTAGGTCTTGGTAATGGTTATCATAAAATATGTGTTTAACACATGTCAGTTCATAGAAAACTGCCATATACTTAAGGCGGAATCTAATACGAGTATGATCTACGATTGTAGGTATCTACTAGAGCAAATTGGACAATTTCACTCCAATTTGTGGCAAAGTCATGTGTGTTTGTTTTTAAGTGTAATCTCTAGAATTATGAACCCATTAAAAAAATGATTACACTGATAAAACGCTACACTGTTACCTAAACGCTAAAAGTTACCGCAGGACTCAAAAAAAATTGCGGGCAACAGCGAAACTGATATATAGATAGCCACGATAAATTGTTCCTCTATTTATTTTTATTTCAACACAACTCGAGTTCAAAGGTACCTGATCGATACGACATATCCACAAACAAGAGCATGTTTCCGCAACACAGAGTAATAGACACCCGTCTGCAGTTGAATAGTGACGGAGAGCCGAGTCGCAAGCTTCCGCTGCGAACTAAGGATGTCTGCAGCACATGTCGGCAAGCTGTCTGCTTATGCGCGTAGCTGCACTCCCGATGTTTACCTCGATGCCAGTGACAAAGGACTTCAGATGTATCCTGGGAATTTCACTAACGTTTAGATCTTGATGCCTGCGGTTGATACGGTTAAACGAAATAGGTATTACGGTAGAAATGCTCACGGGAGCGCCCTAGTTTCTGCAAAGGACTAATGCATACACATTAAGTGAAGCGTGCGCCGTGTGCGAGTTACTGTGTCAGATACTTTACACTTTAAAGTAGGAATATGTATGCCGATTTCTAGTTTAGTCAATTGTGTTTGTTCCTGTGATATATGTAGATGATTACGGTAAGAATAGCTAAGAAAGCCCCATGCGTTTTTTTGTTCGAGAACATACGGTAGCAAACGGATGAGTGTGATTTCTGCATCCCCAAGCCCAGTTAAAATCTGCAAGAAAAATCGTGCAAGGGACATTAGGTACATTGTGATTGTGAGGCGGTAAAACGAACGAGTTTGAATCGGTCAATCAGCGGCGCATGTAATGGGAAATTACACGATTTGTTTTGCAGGTTACTAACTAAGCAATTTACTATCTTCCCTTCAACTCCGTTTGTTCCATATTTCGTAGGCCGTATATTTTGTACAACAAAGTGTTTAGGTACCTTAATATTATTATTATTATCATAATTATATGTCCATGGTATCAGCCTAAATAATTAACTTTTAAATTCAAAGAGTCATTTGAAATTAACTGTTTTGAGTTAAACAAAGAGCAATCTGCTGAAAACCTCGGGGTTAATGCGAAGTACCTTAGCGTTATGGCCAGATCGTTCGCTATACTAATTACATTTGTGTTCACACAAAGGGTTTAAATCCAGCGCAGATTAATCAGATGTCTGTTTATTTAAAAAATTATGACCTTGCATCTTTTGTTCGCTTGATTTATTCAGTTAAGCACGCTATCTCGGTTATAAGCTTAGTACACTTTTCAAGATGAGTTAATTTTGCGTTTATTAAGATTACGATGCAAGTTTCAATATTTTGTTACGAACCTATGAACAAGAATCAAGATAGGTAGTCCTGGATTTTCATACAAACAACGACAACCGTTTTAATCCATTAAACATAAAAATATTTTGACCAGTTTTTAATATGTTGCTGTTGGTAGTCGTAGTCATAGTCGTTGGTAGTGTTTTCATACTTTTTTTTTGTATTTTGCATGAAATGGCTAGTTTTCCCTTTTACTTTACAATCATAAGTTTACGTTATTAAAATACAAAGGTACAGTATATTATCGTAGTTCCAGTATCTACGAACAATATAAGCTAAAGCCATCCAGAGGCTAGTACTTCGTAACACAACGAGCCGGACATTTCCGTCGCGCTGTTTACATTGACATCCGGATTCCGGAATGTGCACGCCATATAGGACGCATTAGGACGTATCCCTCTACCGTCAGTTTATCTATATAGACTTACTAGGAATCTTATCAATAGTTTATTTATAGACTTATTTCTCAGAATGCATCTATTAGATATTCCTGTGACAGCCTAGATGGCGAGAGGTCCGTTTGTCAATTTTGATTGCGTCGTGTGTGTGATTGGTTAAATAACTAAATGAGTCTATCGCAAGCAAGACTGAAATATCAAACAAACCTCTCGATACTAACGATATTTCATCTGTCAAAAAACCTTCTTTAATACGGTGGTACCTAATAAATTTTAATATAGCAGAAAAAAGGGTTGAGCGAGGACTGAGAAGATTTCGGAAGAGAGATACCTACTTCTCGAAATTTTGTTGAATAGGAGGGGGGATGTACTAACCGACTGACATAAATTCTAATCACTAAAGTCGAATTCTTAATGCGACGAAATATGCGATGATACACAACAGCAATTACTACGTTATACGACGCTATAAACGTAGATACCTTAATAAACAAGTGCTCTAACACATAAACACATCAATACGATAAATTAAATAAAACCATTTAGTTGTGTACTTCATAACCACACTGATAAAATAGTTTGCGCTTCGACTATAATGCCGAAACTCAACTTTTATCAACTTTACACAAGATGCGAATGTGTTCCAAACTACATGCGATTTCATTCACAAAGCTACACTATCTCCATGAATAGTCGACCTCCGCACACTAACGCCTCGATCAATAAAACACGATAAAAAATCAACATTTGAACAGATCAACGCCACCCTCATTGACCCTGGTCGATTATGTTTACATAGTTACCGCTAAGATTGCACTATGACACGATTATTGTTTCTAATAGGTACTATTTCCCACGCTTCGTTTCCCATCTAACAAGTAACTGTGTTATAATTACTGCTTATCAGTCAACCCGGCGACCTCGTCTAGTTGCACGCAATCTCTACATTCTTGCCGCTTACCGGTTTTTTCGCTGACTAGACATGTGCACGCTTACCTGAAACAAATAAAAACAAAAACTTTAGAATCATAAAACATTTCATTGGTTAAATTGGCACGCAAACGGGAAATGAATGGCTACATAAGTGCCAGTCACTTTAAATGTACTAGCATTATATGGATAAGCCGGCCTGAAATAAAGGATAATTATTTTATTTTTTTAATTATTATTGTTTTTTTTTATGTTATATTGATACAGGCGTTACTTTCACGGTCCATATTAATGAACTATAAAATTTCTTATCTCTTCTCCGTTACAAACGGATAATAATGAATTGATGACTCGTATTTAAAGTGTGAAACGTGTCAATATTTTCTATGGTGTTTGTGACGATTGGACCTGTGTGACATATATTATGTGTTGTGTAGAGAAAGAGGGTGGGTTCCGCATGTTAACATATGTATGTGTCGCAGTTTCAACTGTGCTGCATGCTTTGTAGCGATGAAAGGGGTAAAATCTAGTACGTCTTTAATTTACTTAGTACAAACAGCCGGTAAAACCAATATTTTAGTCACGGCCTCTCATGCTCCAGAAGCGCTGGTCGCTTATTCCGCCATGGGACCATCAATTACCTGGTCCGTCGCTCGCTTGCCACCGTCTCTGTGCCCGCGATGCTTGAACCCGTGGGCATGGGCAGAGACGATGGCAAGCGCCCCGACGGGGCTACTCTGGTGCCATGGAAGCTGGGTAGGGCTCTAGTGTGGGACGCAACGTGTGTTGACACTTTCACTCAGTCCCACATTCAGGCAACCCGCTCACAAGCCGGGGCTGCAGCTGACCAGGCCCAAGTTCTCAAGCGCCGCAAATACTCTTCTCTTTTAAAGGACTATGAGTTTGCTGTGCTCGCAGTGGAGACAATGGGTCCCTGGTGGTGGTGGGTCTGGTGGTGGTGGCTGACATGACGGCTTCATGGGGGCCTTGTCGTCCCGGCTGATAGAGACCTCAGGAGACCCCAGAGCTGGCGCTTACCTCTCCCAGCGAATTTCTCTAACTGTACAAAGAGGTAATGCCGCCAGTGTGTTGGGGTCTATGCCACAGGAGGGCTTCTTAGATGGTGTTTTCTTTTTATAATTAGGTAAATATAGTATTTATGTAGTTTTTATTTATTTTGTTTCGTTTTATTTTTATTTTAGCCTTGTATTTAAAGAACTACTGGAATAACTTGAATTTAAAAAAAAATAGGTAAGTAAAGTTGTTTTAAGATTTTAGTTTTGACAAATAATTATTCTCGCTTATTCTTATGAATGAAAGGCAATTCAATGGATATTTCGCCTTAGTATTTAGCTTTTGGCCAGTTAAGCATCGTGGAGACTCACCATGTTACAAAACCACAATCAATGATGGTAATGCGTAACAAGAACGGTCAGAGCCACAGATATAGATAATCTATATTGTGGTCAGAGCCATGAAATGACAATCGGATCGGAATGTAATATGGACAAAAAGGTCATTAAACGTGCAATATTCCAGTGGGAAGTCAATCATAAAGATAACTGGCTATAATGACGCAGGCACGCGGGAGCATCCGCAGGACTGTTATCCTACCCGCATAATGTACATAATACATGCGTCATATAGGAGGCAATTTGACAATTTTATCACCTCGTAAAACGGCCGTGAACGGCAAGTACATCAGCAGTTAATTGGCGTGTTCAGACTAAATGCGGGAATTAATTTAATATTCATACGGTCCCGTATCGACGGCCATCAAAATCTAGGATCACGGAATCTAGGTTCACCAACGAGATCACTCGTAGTTCCAGTACTGTTGTGCCGGTGTGCACGGTAGATCGCAAATGCCACAGATAAATAGCAGTACCTGGGCGACCGAGCTTTGCTCGGGCTAAAACTCGGTAACAATCGTTTTCCCAGAGATAAGATCAAGTTAGATCGATTTTTCATCACCGAAAACCCCTTCATATCAAATTTCATCGAAACGTTGGAGCCGTTTTCGAGATCACCGAAATATATTTATATATATACAAGTAATTTGAGAATTTATGATGTCGTAAACATAACTGTACTTAGTTAAAATTAAAACACCTGACTGTGTAAAAATATTACCGTGACCTTCGCTTTATCCATCTTCAAAAATTCTCTATTAAAAATCTCATAAAACTCACAGCTTTATCGGTTACTTGTTGTTTAGACCAAAATAGTAACAGTCTTCTCTATTGATCATCTTACTTAGGGCTCCCACACAAAACTGCGACGGCAGGAACTAACGATGCGAATTGCTGCGATACGATTTCGTGCAGCAGAGCGTTAGTGCAGGTCACCATACTTAATATATATGATAACGTAGGGATTCGCAGGAATACGCGATGCGAATCAGATCGGAAGTTTTTGCGATGCGTCCTGCAAGCTCGCAGATTTCCCGCAGGGCTCCCACACAAAACTAATTTCAAGTACAAATCCAGAAGTCTAAAGTGAATTTCAGACTGATCAACCTTGTAATGCTTTCATTGATGACACATTTTTCTCATAATTTTTATGGGATAGTGAGTTCTACAATGGGGCAAAGCCGCGTGCTCTAGCTATGTAATTATACAATATTTCTAAGATAAAATATCCATTCCATAAAAACATATCTCATTCAAACGGAATAGGTACTTACTTTCACTTGCATCTCAGAAACATAACATCTTGTATGACTGCTGACAGGTAAATATACTCTACCCACTAATTAAATCCCGTACTTTTAAAGAAAGTTCATTGAAACTCAGCAGCACTCAGCAGACAATACGAACAACGTCAATTAAGTTGACATGTGGTAGAAATTAAACCTGAAGGTAAACCAACTTAACCGGCAAACTTGCATAAATAGATTACAAGCTTTGATAAACAACAATCTACTGATAGGATTAAATAATCATGATAATTGGATATTGCTTTGCTAATTGGCTTGTTAAATTTTTAGATGAATAAGCTGTTGCTATGGCGTGGACTGGCGTTGATGCCGAAATATTAACGACTGAATGACCAATATGACCCATCTTTGATGAAAATCAAAGAGTCGATTTCAAAATCGATATACTTTTAATCTTTGCTCAGTATTAAGTTATGCAAGGTGTCCTCAAATGCTTCCAGAATATTAACTGTTAGTTGAAATTGTTTAACTGAACACCCTGAAAATCTTTTTCGGGACTTTTTAATTGTGATTAACAATTTTTTCCATATATTGATCGATGCTCAAATTGTACCGTACGTAACTACACTTTAATGACTCAAAAATTCACATGAATAAAAAGTTTTTGGTAAAAATTTCATTTCGAATACAAGTTTTTTTTGCTGACTGTACTTTTTGTTGACTGTACTTGTATTGTCACCCAAACTAAGTTTGCATACTAAATTTCAAGTCAATGCCATTAAGCGTTGAAGAGTTCCGTCCTGTGGAGACGATAGTGGCCGGACTACCAGGATGTCACTACCAGATTATTGTATTGTCATAATTTATATAAGTATACCAAATTTCAAGTCAATCCACCACTGGAAGTTGGTCGAATTTAACTTACAAGATTTTATTACAGACAGACAGACAACGGGACAGGTGAAACTAAATAAAAGCTTGTAATAAAACAAAGAAGCGCTCAGTCAAACTAACCCAATGACCTCCTAAAATATTCCGGATCAATTTGCAGACAACCTGCGCACTGTTAAGTATTTTCTTCTTATGACGAGAATGTATTCGTTTGACACTAACATTCGTTTGCGTAACAGGAGCTTTTTTTTCAATTCACCCAAGAAGTAAACTTAAATCACGATTAGTATTGAAGATGACTATAAAAAAATCAATACCTAGTTTTTTTTCTTCGTATCCCCCTTTTGAAGTTGTCTAGGAACCACTTTTGCTTGACATCCTCTACAACTCTATAAATTGAAAACTATATTAAGTATCCGTTTAATCAATAGTTCGTGGTCGCTAAAGACGGTGATTAAAATGTCTAAATGAACGGTGACATGACATCATTAGGGGCACATTTTAATCCAGCTTTAACGGTAACGAAGCCGAACAATACACGGTACAAGTATACTATAATCCGTAACTAAGCATCCCCGTTCTGTCGCCTATATTCGGGTGGGGTTGTTAAAGAAACAATAACAGCAAGATCTCAATAATTTACAACTCAGTCTAACTAAATGTTTCCAGTAGAAATGAAAATTCTAAAAATATTTTATAACACTACTAATTTAGCTCCTTTTCACTTCAGATAAATTTAATTTCATAGATCTTAAAATAGTCTCATTTCTACTTATAGCTGTGTGTTGGTGTGCATGTTTTAAACCGAAGGGCACATATACGTAACACAGTATACACGCGTAGCCTTCGTGAAACGTGACATGTTTGATGCATGCTATCACAGAATAGATACAGATATACAGCACTACTAGAATGCACACGGCACGACATCGATATTGAGTTATAGGCCATTAGGCAGCAATCGACAGCAGGCAGCGACCTCAGCGACCTGTCTGACTGTAAACCTTACCAATTATCGGGTAAGCCAACATTAAAAAATGGCATGTAAACACAGAATATTAATATACATGATGAATAGATAGGCGTAGGCCCTCGGTCATTTACCTATCATCAAATCAATGTTACAGTGACATAATAATCGAACCTAACTAAAAACAGTCTGCACTGTGAATTCTGTGTACTTGTATCGTGTAGGTACAACAAAGATCGCGTGAGTCATGCATGTGACATTATAAGACGATGCTTGTCAGTCAGACTAGATCCTTGGCTCGGCACATTACCAAGACGAAGGACTCAACAATAGTTGCATACGAGTACGTTAAACCGAGGAATACATTGTATCACAATATATATGGTAACGTACCGTAAGTATTAAAGATTTACTGAAATTCAATCCAATACCAACTTGACTCGTACGCTGAGCTCACGACTGAACGATTATAATAAGCGAAGAGAAACGATAACTGCAATCGTAGACTACGCTCGCGTTACTAAAATTGCGAATATCAAATATTAAATCTGCTCACAGCTGAAACACCGTGACTGCAATCTCCTTAAACGAAACGCCTCTAAAAGCCAAAGGAAATGATCTGCTAAGGGACGCAAGAATTCCACCCGAGTATGAGAATAAGGGTTGAATGAAATGACTCAGCTTGCTGATTCTGTTTATTAAATTTAACAAAACTTTGACTGACGTGTTTTCTCCTATGAAAACACCATTTGACGTAATTAAATTCTTAAATTAGTTTACGATTATATACTTTTAAAGATAGCCATTTTGATAGACCATAGGCAGCGGCTAGTGGCCAAGGAAGGACCGTCCGATGCTTGGAATAAGGGTTAAATGAAATAGCTCCGCTCAAACTGCCGCAGTCTATCGTCTTTATTGGGCATTTCATTTATTCTATTCACTTATTTCCGATGAAAGGATCTTCTTTGACGACCGAGTGCGTTCCGTTGAACAAATAAACCTAATTCCATCGAACAATACGATGGTTCTTTTCAATTTAACAAATTAAAGAGCTCTCGTGAATTTCGACACTTTAACCGATAAATTTTCTTTATTAGCTCTTTAATATTGTTTTATAGATCTTAAGGGAACATCAGATAAACGTTGTTTCGGTCCAACAGCAAACAGTGAACATTAATGTTACTTCTTTCCGGACAGCGTTTGAATCGGTTAAATATTATGACGAACAATCCGAAAACATCATAATATGCAATAACGGTTACATTACAGTGACAAAACCAAATTTCACAAAAAAAAATTGTTCACGCACGATGTGCTCAGAAAATTATTCTTAGGCGGCGATGATGACTATTTCGCGCGCATGGTTAAGTTGGCTTTATTCGGAACTAGCGTTACTCACATTCAATTGCCTAGCTATTAGCTTCCTGAGGTAATTTATTTAATCAACTCGAATTTCGAATGTAATTTGAATAATAATTTCTCGTTCGAATAGCGAGAACATTTGGCGAAGTCGCGATTCGTGGCGTTTACGTTCATTTTCAATACAATTTCTGTGCATTCGTGCATGGCGTATCGTAGCGGTTAAATAAAAGCTCTTGATTGTAGCGAGTTCTCATTATCAACAAAATACGCAGAATAAACGTTTGTGCCAGCGAATCAGACTTTACTACAGACAGCGGCAGAATGTAGAAATACTCCAATAAGTATTTAATAACTACAATAAATAAGACCATGCCAATTTTTTTTACAATTTCCGAGTGTTACCTACCATAGGAAATATTCAGTCAAAACATTTTTTTGCACCCGTTCCAGCTTAACTACAAAGTAAACAAATATCAAAAGAGTTAAGCGCTAACCAATAACAAAAGCTTTGACGTAACGTTCATTAAAGTAAACAACCGTGTTATCAATTACCACGTTAGATTATCTTTAATTACCTCGTAAACAGTCAGTTAAATAATCTTTCACGCTATGAGAAAAGCAATTTGCGTAGTTTTAAATGTAAATGTTAACCAGAGAATTTCCTAAATTGTACAAGGTCTTAAGTCAATATTTTATAGACCCAATAATAATAAAACAGGAGGGTACGTCTTAGGTAATAAAATTTAACAAACGTATTTCTAACAACAAAACAATTGTGCAGAAAACCACGAGTTCAAAACGAAATTAATTTTGTTTATTTATTTGTGCAGAAAACTGCTAGTCCAAACCGAAATTAATTTTTGTTTATTTATTCCAATTACAATTTGGTGTGACAGTTGAAAAATTCTTGAATTGAATTTCGGAAGGCTAATTATCGTTGAAATATGCGAAATAATTAGCGTCCATTGGACGAATTTAACTGTAACTAATTAGGCGTTAAATTGTCTCGCACCATAACGCATCGCCGGGTGCGACAATTTGCGTAACATTTCATTCGCTACTGCCATTAATTCCGCATTTTGTGTCTTGGCACAGTGAACAGATGTTATGATATTTTTACGGTACTTGAAGATGCAATGCAATACAAAAAGTCTTTATTGATCATTAAAAAACGTGCATAAAATGTGATTGAGTTATACTGCAATGCACGCTCGTGGAATAAGCGATTTAGACCTTTTACTCGAGAAGACCGTATAAAATACCGGCACTACTCGTAGAATATCGTTGACACTTTGTAAATTCTGTGTCTTCTACGTACTATAAATCAGAAAAGAAAAGATAATTAATTCAACTGAGAAATGTAACCTCAAAAACATCAATAAAGCTACATTTGGAATTAGGTAACGAGCCAAGACTCAATTTAAAATTTCAAGCAAACTCATTACGTAGTCAAAATCGGAAGTTCAGAAATCAGGCCCAATTAAAGCCGTTGTTAGTCCAACTCAATTTTAAAGGGCGCTTAAAGTGAACTTCGTGTATTTAGTTAGACTAAATAACTCGGGCCGTACGTTAACGTGTAAACTGTACCTAGGTGCAACTAACAAGGCAAACATTTTACTTCGACGCCGTCAAAGTCCAGGAAATCCTATTAAATACGCACACTGCCAGCGAATAACTCTTGGACTATACTCGTGTAACACTACTTGTAAATGTTGCTGATGCAATGCACACGTGGAAGGCATAGCTTAAGTTCGCCCTTGTTATCGATTTTTAGGGTTCCCAAAAAAATATATAGTTAAGGTGGGGTGTAGGTCCCTACCTACCCCCCACGTTTCTCTATCGTTTGCCCGAATTTCATATGCCATAATGTATCGTTTTCTATAATTTTCATTTGTCATAAAGTAATTTATTTCTGAAATAGTATTTTCTTCAGAGTTGATATTAAACTAATCTAACCTAACCTACTGCATTCTATAAGATGACCTTTTAAAAAATCCTGAAAACAGCACGGTTCTATATATTTTATGGCAAACTTTGGTATGGCAAGTGAAATCCAGGCAAATGAAATTCGGGCAAGTAAAGGTATAGCAGTGCGAATCAAACCTGACCATCTAAATACAATACAATACAATAACTATTTATTGCACACCAACACAGTAAGCAGTACAGAAAACACAGGTATACCTGTACATAGAGATCTACTAACATATTCCAGATTAATATATAAAACACTCTTGTTTATTTATTTGATTCCTTTAATTTTCAGCAAGTGCCTATATCCTATTGCAGCGCTGGCACTGCAAGAGTTTAGCATCCGACCGGATGGATGAATATTTCGCAACTTCTCTGCTTTCCCAATAGTTTTTGTTTAGTTGCCGGATGACATCGTTACACTATATTTTTATATCAATTACACATCAACATGATGAATAGGAGGTTGCGCAACGGCGAATTGCATTGTTGGTCAGGAATGGCTGCGTAAACAAATTCAATTAATTAAAAACAAGCGTCGCAACTGGTGTGCAGTAGGGGGGAAAATATTTGGCTGTTGGAACACAATCTTTGAACTGCCTTGAAGTCCTCCCAGCCAAGTTTTGAACTTAGAGAATTCAATTACCTAAATGCGATCAGTGTCCGTTAGCCTATATTTATGTATTAATAGTGTTTCTGATTTATTTAGTAAATATAAATCTACTATTTTATAAATTATCTTACAATATAGATAAAAAGATGAGAGCCGTGGTGGCCTAGTGGTTTGACCTATCGCCTCTCAAACAGAGGGTCGTGGGTTCAAACCCCGGCTTGCACCTCTGAGTTTTTCGAAATTCATGTGCGGGATTTCATTTGAAATTTACCACGAGCTATGCGGTGAAGGAAAACATCGTGAGGAAACCTGCACAAACGTCAATGGTGCGTGTGAAGTTCCCAATCCGCACTGGGCCCGCGTGGGAACTATGGCCCAAGCCCTCTTGTTCTGAGAGGAGGCCTGTGCCCAGCAGTGGGACGTATATAGGCTGGGATGATGATGATGATGATGATGATGATGATGATAGATAAAAAAGTTTACGAAGATGTGTGTTACTAAATCATGCAATGATGAATTTACGTGGACGACATGATGCCACTTTGACCATCACTGAGCTTAAAGAAAAAATAAAGCACTATGTGAGGATTACGCTGGGTATTGGGTGGTTAGTCTTAAGAACTATGCAACCAAAAGTGAGTTACCCATTATTAAGGTACGAAAATACAACCCAACAACAACACCTACGATCATGCTGGGTTAATAAATTTAAATATGCTTAATGAATACCTTTAAGACGAATTGGATACTGAAAGTTGTTGCCCAGAGATTTGCACGTTGTAACATGCAAGCTAAATTGACGCTATTTAAGGCTTCCTGTCAGACATTCTGTGAGGGCAGTCTGTGCATGGGTGAGTTTGAAACAAAGGGCCTATAACGCAGGTCGCGTTTAATACAATAACATTCAGGGGATGCTGCTGGGGCTACCGAAGCACTATTGTGCATCTGGTACGTTTGCAGAGGTGAACATAGACGACCTCTTTGCAACAGACATAATTTCGCTATTTGGACGTGTGTTAGGCAGCGGCAACGGCCTGCTCAGAGTATTGGCGAAACACCTGGGCTATCCTCTGTCTAAGTACTGGGTGGATGTGGTTATTGGGAAAGCCAAATAAATCGCAACGGTGTTTGTGTTAGCCGTCCGCTATATTAGATTTCTTGTTCTGACATAGTTTCATTAGTCTTTTTATAATTAAAAAATTATGGATCGCCCTCGGTCTGAAATAAACTTTTTTTTATTTTATTTTTTGACGGTGGAAGCATTCTACACTTCCACTGAACGTAAATATAGTTAGTATTTAGCTTTGTAACTAAGGGACCTCATACATTCCTGTATTATTATTATTGTTTTTTTGTATTTTTTTCTTAAATTTTATATTGTAGTTTATAAGTATTTTATTTGTAATTATTTTATTTAGAAAAAAATACTTTCTGCCAAGTTTCTTGCGGTGCATTCTTCTTGGCAATGATGGTCTTTCCGAAAGCGCTGGTAGTTTAAAAAATGACGTGTAAAAGTGCCCATTGCGGCCTATTTACTGAATAAATGATTTGAATTTCATTTGAATTTGATTTAGATGAAATTTGATACAGAGATAGTTAAGTGCCGGGAAAGGACATAAGATAGTTTTTACCCTGGGAAATTTGCGTAGTTCAAGTATTTCCTGACATTTTACTAGTTATCTAAATACGCCTAGATAGAAAAAAAATCTTCTCTAGTAAAAGAAAACATACATATAACATATCTGTATTAGGTAAGACATATTTGTAACGTAAAGATCATCTCATAAATCTATCTGACTAATTGTTGGTACTTCTCAGTTCTTACAACACATAGTTACAAATAGACCAAGACGTCTATGTAACATTCACCTGCTAAAATTAAAGTTATCATACTTAAACTTCTGTACTGTGTGTATTAAAGTGGAAAGTGCCATTTCGTAATTTGTATGCAGGGTATCTGTCGGTGTCGTCATAAAGCGAGGGCTCCTACTGCATCGTAAATGTCGCGGGAAGAAATTGTTTTATTCCACAACTTTGGATACCTAGAGTGTTGAAAATAACGGCTGCTGTATTATTCAGGCGTGAACCCAAGAAAAAAGTATAGTGAAAAAATATACTTGCATAGTGACCTAGACAGTTATGTCACCAAAATATAAGCCTGACAACGACGAAAAAGTCAAAGTTATTGAATCACCAGCTTACATCTAACCGATATATGATGTATACCAAATTTCAAGTCAATTACACTACTGGAATTAAATCAGATTCAGCTTACAGATTCTAAAAATGTAAATTTCGACCTTGCATGCTACCGAAATATCACGAGTGTCGATACACATCTAATGACCACCATCTGCATTTATAAACACAATGTGTGGCCGACGAACTCGAGCAGCATATAAGACTGTTATAACCAACGTAAAAAAAAACTAGACTAGTTCAGTAACAGATACATCCCAACATGTATTTCATTCCGTCATATTCGTAATTATTTTGAAAATATTTCTAACTTTTTCAAGCAAGTAAAACGATGATCTGCTCTTGAATCATAGTTTTCACGATCGAGTTATATAGAGATTGATAGCCAAATTGTTTTCCTCATGCTAAAAACCTACTACACAAAACAAAACAATTAACCGTCAATCAAAACGTTGGTCGATGTTGAGACTGTAGTTTGCTTTGTTTTTCCTTTAACTCTTACGCATCCAATTACCACTGAAGAGCAGTAGATGGACAGCGTCGTAGTAATCGGTAGGTAATTTCTCTTAACTGAACACCCACGCACACAACCACAACTGTCTTAACTGTTGAAAAAAAAAGTCATTGTTTTTTTCGGTTTACTTGGTATGAGAGACTGGAAAAATATATTGCGTTTTCTTTTTTTTCATGGGGCTAATATGATTGATTAATTAAACCAACAATTACATGTTCTATAGGATTGATAACTGTGAAACGTTACAATTAGTAACCAAAATTAGTTATAACTACCTCTCGTTATGTCCGTGAGACGTCCTTTTACTCTCTTCATTATCTTAAATTTGGTTTCATCTCAATTAGACTCAATTATCCATGTACGTTTTTGTTCGCAAGAGACGCCGCGAATTAAGTTTTAGCAATTGTAAAGCAAGCCTTAGACGTTCATTAGTTAACTTAGCTCGTTGTTTTTGTATTAAAACGTTGGCTGTGCTAGAGCAGGAACTTTCAAAATATCAACAGTTTGGAATAGGAAAAGTTCTTTTTGAGCGAGACCGTTGCCAACGATCGGAGGGAGGTTCCGCGAAAACAATTAGACCAGAAACATGTTTTGTTATGGACGCTTTTAGTTTTCAGCCGGGATAAGTTCCTGTTTAGTTCATCCGGTGCGGCGCAGCTTCATTGCTCGTTAGAACAACCATTACGCAGTACAACGAGCTGAGCAAACGAATGCACTTCGAGTAACTTTTGAAATACTTTGCCAATAATCGAGCTCTATCTTGAATAAGATTTTTTAACAATAATAATAATAATAAACATCTTTATTGCCACAAACTAAACTTGGGAAATTATAACAATGGACACAGTAAGGGCAATGGGTCCCAATCTCAGCATATGCCGGCTTAGTTACCCAGCGCTGGTTTTCAGACTGGTCCCTTTGAAGAGGGCCGGTCGCAGTAATTATCACAAATACAAAAAGAAAGAAAGAAAAACGACTTAACTGTATCCAAGCTACATTTACGAACGCAACGAGGTGTTCATTGTATGGGTCTAGTGGCCCGAAATAAAAAAAAATATTATTTTTATTATACGATACAGTGCACCGTAATACTACAGACTTGCATTCTGATGGCTTAAGTTATATTGTACTGGCGTTACATGACAATTGTTGTTTTGTTTCGGACGAGTAATACATTTATACGGCCTTGCGTAATAAATTACATTGTGAACAAGATATTTTAAGTATCAATTTTAAAACAAAAAGCAACAATTTCACTGTTACGTAAACAGCATTTGGCTGTAACTTAATCACAAACAGAATATAAACTACATTGTTTATATTCAGTCAGTATACGAAATTCTATTGTGTGCAAATGTACTCAAGTTCAATAATACTATTCTGCATTTGACATCGATGTCCAGCCAAACAAATCGAGTATGAACCGATTTAACGACCAGTGGAATGACTTTCAGTTTCGACTGCCAAACGACCAATTGCAAACATTATTTCCGTGACGGAATGAATGTGTCAAGTGCATCAAATGTCACTCTCAACTTGGTTAAGTATAAGCAGACTTCTGAAATTAAAGCCTTTTCGCCATGGATAGACCTTTGTCTTCCATCGCTATCTCTACTAGTGGTTTCGTTCTTTTCTCACCGACTTATAGCCCTCTGATGCCCACGGCAAAACGCGACCAAGTGTACACTCTTGACTTTGACTGTGGAGACTAGTCATCCACTTCCTCGTCCTTCCGTTCTCTTACTCTATCTTTGTGGTAGACCAAATCCCTGGAGTTTTCTTACTCGCATTCAAGCATCGTGTCGCGGCTAAAATATGAATGAAGTAATCCGTGTAATCCGTAGCAATGCATACGTTTTTCGCAGTAATGCTTACGTTCGCGACGTGTTTAATAAACATCATAATTATTCATCACATCGGCACGCAGTATAAATTCTGCTTTGTAGACCGACGTTACTTTACAGAAATAATTTTCATGAGCGGCGAGTAGGTACAGTCACCAGCACTAATATCTGACACAACAAGCGTGCATAAATATCTGATACGACCCTATTTCTAGGGCCAGAAGGACGTGTCAGATAATTTTGCATGCTCCGCTGTGGCAAATATAAATGCTGGTGACTGAAAAATTTGAGAGAGAGAGACTGCAGATCGGATGGACCTTCTATGAACTTGCAGTTGCAATCTTTTGTCGTGTTGATTTAATAAAAGCAAATTTCTGATAGTTCTCAGCCACAAAACTCGGATTAACGTAGCGTCTTTATCCAAACGCCATACATTCTAGAAAATGTGAATCCTGTCTTTCCACTCTAGTTTTAAGGCTAATTCTGTTTTAAATGAACTCCCAAGATACTCGCCTCGATTTAGTAGTTGCGCTCAAGTTACATTGCACAATTTGCACACTAATGAAAAGCCACGTCGCATATTTCCACATTCATTAACCTTATACAGTATCCGCTTAATACAAGTTCGCACATTACTCCCCAAAGACGTCGTGACTAATTGTACACTTTAGACTTCCTAAGTCTGAGGTGTGAACTGGAGAAACCGCATCAAAATCTATTGTGGTTCAGATGCACGTGTTCCAGCAGTTTAGTAAAGCGTGACATTTCGTTACATGTATTGCACCAAATTTAATAAAGATATACTATGTTTAGCTAGCGACTACTTGATTTTTATGAATGATTATTATCACTCGCCTGCATTAAGACTATCATTGCAAAAATCATGTACTTATCCGATGCTCCATTGCGATTGTAACGTTAAAGAAGTAAACAAACTTCATTCAATCATTCACATTCATAACATTTGTTGGGTGCTAACACAGATTCACATGAAAGAAGTTTAACCAATCTACGGTAACTGTACTATACACACCTACGTGGTAATCGTGTATTTTATTTTTTTCATTTCTTTTGTCTTTTATTTGTGTTTGCTGTTTATTTTATTTCGTTGTATTTGTGTGTCTTTGTGAGTGTGAAGAAATGTCTTCTTTTCTTTCTGACCATGGGGTTTTTAATTGAAGATTCGTTTCTACTCGCATAACTAAGCAAATTTTTAACCGACTTCAAAAAGGAGGAGGTTCTACGTTCCAATGTTTGTATTTTTTTATGTATGTTCACCGATTATGTTTTGTAACATTTTCAAATAACTCGAATTTACATCATTTATTGATCCTCAAAGTTTAATCGGTAACTCAGTGTATCAGACATGGCGGTGTTATCGCTGTCTCTTTGTACCGGGACGGGGGCCTTTAACTAATCTTTTATCATCATCATCATGATCTGACGACCAGATGGCCTGGTGGTTAGAGAACCTGACTACGAAGCTTGAGGTCCCGGGTTCGATTCCCGTGTCGGGGCAGATATTTGTATGAAAAATACGAATGTTTGTTCTCGGGTCTTGGGTGTTGAATATGTATTTAAGTATGTATCTATCTATATAATTATATTTATCCGTTGCTTAGTACCCATAACACAAGCTTTGCTAAGCTTACTTTGGGACTAGGTCAATTGGTGTGAATTGTCCCGTGATATTTATTATTTATCTCAGCCGTAGGCCGTCCGCTGTTGGACATAGGCCTCCCCCATATACCTCCAGTTGCTTCGGTTGACTGAGTAATCGGTGAACATACATAAAAAAATATACACAAACATTGGAACGTAGAACCTCCTCCTTTTTTTGAAATCGGTTAAAAATGAAACAGAGTTTGAAATACAATGCCTGCACTCATATCTGCCACGTCCTACCGGCCCTAGCTTTGTTTGTCAGTTATTGGCGCTGGCGGCTGTACCCAAGTACGGCAATTAATCCTAAAAATATCTTCTTGGCGACTAAAAAAATCGTTACATCTTTAAAACTTCACACGATCCCAGCATATAAAATTACGTAAGAGATGTGTAAACGAGGCCGGACTACCTCACCGGGTAAACAGCGGGACACACTAGCGACTGCTGTACGTGACGAGCATGACAACAACACGTCAACGACGCAAGTCTGCGTCCACCTTAAATCCTGACTTTGGTACTTGTGATAAGTTGGTATTTAAATGTCTGATGCTTGATATAAATGATGGTAATCAATCAGTACTTCATGTACTATAGAAAAACAAATTCATTACCAGGGACCGTACCTAAAGGAAAGAAATAGAGCCCTATTGCTCTTGCTCATGAATATAGCACTATGAACATACACTCAAAGGTTGACTGGTAGAGATCCCTTAAAGGGATAAGTCCGCCTTTGTACAAGTATCTCAAAGTCTGTCAGTTGTATTTTGTTCATTTTCTTTTGTACAATAGTTTACATACATATACATTACATACATACATATATCTGTCTGGGCCTCTGTCACAGTCTGTATTTACCTGCTAAACAATTACTGCTACAGTATACAGTTTTCACAGAATGTATATGAGTTCTAAGGCCTGACACAACAATAAAAATCCATACTAATATTATAAATGCGAAAGTGTGTGTTTGTATGTTTGTCCGTCTTTCACGTCGAAACGGAGCGACGGATCGACGTGATTTTTGGATAGAGATAGTTTAAGGGCCAGATAGTGACATAGGCTACTTTTTATCCCGGGAAAATGCACAGTTCCCGAGGGAACAGCGCGGGACAAACGAATTCCATACGAGCGAAGCCGCGGGCAAAAGCTATTATAAAATAAATGCAAGGAGTATCAGGTCAGGATACAAAAAACGAGTTTATAGTTCAAAGTTTTATTTTCTCGAATCATGATACAAAAGACGTAACAAAAAATCAGTGTAGATCAGCACACTTCACCATACATTGGCATGCAAAATTTTATAATCGGATCTAATAAATAATAATAATTCACATTTAATTTATTGTCATTTTTTTTCATTCATTATCGAGTTTTTGCTCTAGCAAATATCTATATTTCAGGATCTAGTAAGTGCCAAAAGAAAAACTACTTATTTTCCAATCCGAAACGGTAGCAAAGCGGAACCCTTGGCAGCAAGCCCGTCTCGGACTCTGCCGGTTTATTCTGTAGGCAGTCATATAATACGAAACTTCTTTAGCAGTAGGCATCCACAAAAAAATTTGCTCATTTCATGACATTTGTATGCTAACGCGTTCGACACGTGGTTGTGACATACAGCTTACAGGCAAATTATCAAGGTTAAAAATCTGACCAATTTAACAATAAAAGCGGTGAATACGAATAACAGTTAGCCAATATGATTGGCCATTGTAAAACCTTTTCACAATAAAAGTCACAATTACTTATTACAAATAAATGTGCTAATGGCACATTGCGAAAAAGCTCTACCTACTACAGTGGTTCACCAATCAAATTGGTTTATTTTACAGCAGTTCATTATACCTACACTGGGAGGAAAAAGTTCTGCTTAGTATATGTGTATTCATAGTGTATAACTACTGAACCGATTTTGATGAAATTCATTGATATAATTCACCTCAACGATATACTACATAGAACATAAAAAAATAATCATCGAAACAGGTTCACAGGCAACGATCAACAAACATATTCAGAAAAATACAATCGATTTGCGAATCTTCTATTATATTTGAAAGTCAGTTAAAAAACTAACACCCTAATAAATAACTTTAATTCTAATCTAATCAGAATATGCCGACCGTCATCAAAGTTATTAGCCCATTTACCGACATATGCAGACGTGATCGGGTTCACAATGAAAATAGTTATCATTTACGTAAACTATTTAAGGCAATTACTATCCTAATTCGAATCCCATTAGCCTACAAATTATTATCAGTTAGTTTATTTTATGGAACATTTTTATGAGAAGTTATTTACCTCGATCATATTATTGGTTATTGCACATCACTGTTTAGAAGCCTTGTTGTATTGTATTACGCACTCGGAATTACAATTGCTTACCCCACTTCTTTTTATCAAATGACACAGGATAAACATAGAAAAACATGGTGAATTTGATCACAAACGCCCTGGGTTAGACAATACGGCCTCAGAATATAAACCTCATACGAAGTCGGCTACAAAGTGAAATATCATCAGGTAGCACAAGCATACAATTTACTTGGCGCCTTGTGCATTGCGGCATTTTTGCCACTCTATGAATATGCAGGGAGGCAAAGAGTTGTATTGCTTCCGGCAAACGAGCGCACCTCTAGTGCCGTTATTACCGTACAATTTACAACCGTTAAACCGGCAAACAAAGGGAGGCGCCGCTTATTTACCTGCACCGGGGAGAGGAAGGAAACTTGGGAACGGATGGCTCCCAGGAACAGGATACGTGGATATTTTTAAGGCAAACACCGATGTGTCGTTCCGATTTCACGGGAAAGCAAACGCGATCGCGAATCGTTCATTAGAAATGTCAATCCGGTGGAATGTTTTGTTGTTCAACATATAAGTACAACATCAATGCCCTCCCTTAGCGATACTACGGGGAAGCTTAAGACCGGCAGAAAAAGCTGCTGTAACATACTTTTTCTAAAGCTTATAAATATGTAAAAAGTGGTCGTTTGTCGACCGCACCGCGCGGCCCTCGTTTGTGTTTTTCTTATAAAATTTACAGCCGTTAAACTGGCAAACAAAATGCCGGGTGCTTATTTACACGGCGCCGCCGAAAGGAAGTCCGAACGAACGGATGGCCCGCTGCTAGAGGAAACGGACATAAATCACTGAATTTACGGCTAACAGCTGAAATTCGTTATTATTTTTTGAAAGAAAAACACGCCCGCAAACAGCTTACATTACATTGTAGCCGTAAACTCGTTCCGCCAGAGGATTTGCTAAATCGACTTAATGTAAAACAAACACAATCTTCAGATTCTCAAACCAACAAGGATATTCAAATGCTCCAGCTCACCATGTTGCCTTCTTGTTTTACTGATAAACAAATTACAAACAAAACAGAAAATTTGCCCGTGATTCTGGAATCGAAGAAGGTTCAACAGTAATGTTTACCGAAGAACTTAGGAGTTGTGTAATCCGACAATTTGCCGTTCCTAACTCGCAAACATAACAAAACAACCCGAACATATTCCCGGGCTGAAAGGAAGTTCACTTGAAAAGGCAACTAGCTTCGAGGAAACCTTATATTGTTGAATTTATGATATGTTGGTATTCGTTCCAGTTTCAGAGGTCATTCTAGCTGGTATCTGCGCGATATTTCGTTGAAAATAATAACAGTAACGTACTGCCTGTATCGCATAATGGAACCTATCTTGTTGCAATTCTGTATCTGACACTGTCCGCAAATAAGCATTCCATACGAGCGATAGGAAGCAGAGATGTGCAAACTGATTGCGATTATAGGGCTATAATTCAGAGATGTCAGCTATTTGGCAATGGGGACGGGTCGCAATGTTCTAGATAAGTGTTTATGGCCCAATTAGTGGCAAACGAAATGAGGCCTATCGACCTCGACGGAAAACTGATAATGGCAGAGATAGGGCGGTACAATGACGTGTCAGGGTACTTATTGGATGCTTTGCATTCAAAAAGATATCGATCGCCTAGTATATGAAAAATTTAATAGTCTGAGTGAGCCCTGTTTGAAAAGTTTCTTCTATATCTGGATCAAGAAAGTAGGTTAGTAATTATTTAATTTTCCAAGAATGCAATGCGTTGAATTGAAGCAAGGAGGTCAACGTATATATCATTAGTATAGCCCGTATTATGTTTGGCCAATCGATTCACTCGTAACACATAGATTATAGTTCGGCTTAGAGGTGTGCTAATTGCTACGTAGTTTTAAATGGCTAAAACTGTTTGAAAAGAATTAGGAGTAAGTCCGTCCGCAACATACCTACTTACGCAAAAAAACATAAATCAGAATCTTTCCGTATGTAATACCTATTCCGGTTTAAATAAAAAATAACATAGGTATAGTAATAAATAATATAAATCACGTAAGGTATAGGTGTACCTTACATTATATTATATTAGAAGTAAAATTCTGTTCCAAATTAACCACTCCCAATGACTAATTGTCTAAATCCGTCCAGCAGTTTGAGAGATATGCGGTAATACAGAATATTACATACTTACATACAAGATACGCGCGAAAAACAATACCTCTCCTTGCAGTCGGGTAATTAATTAATTACTGTTAAGCAGCGAAAATTCCAAAAAAAAAAGTTGTCGCATTTTTAGACGAGACAAAAGCGCCAGTAAAAGTGTGTGAGAACATTAAAATATAGCTTTCACAATACGGTCACATAATGGAGTTATTTTAGGTGAACCGACATTGTCAACTTTCAGTTTCACCTTTTGAAACTCTCGCTGTACGGATTTCCCAGTTCGAAGCCATATTTTTAGCTATTAAAATTGCGATACATGTAAAAGATCAAGGTTATTTTCTCTCAAAATGTCGCAAGCATGTTGAAGTTTATCGGTAATTGACTAGACAATTTCCACGGTCACTGCTTTTAGGTTAACAATAGTAATAACATTCCGAGAGACTGTTTAAACTAAAGACCTTGACCTCCTCATTGTTTGAAAAGTATGACTTATTGACGGTTACATAACCCATCACCTTCTACGTTAGAACTAAAACGCGCTTCACCAATTGCTCCATTGTATGCAATTCATTCAGCCATTGTATCGTTTAATATAACCTAATATCCAATTTGAATATTCAAGAGGAATTGTCGAAATGTGCAAATGTCGCGTGTCGTCTTTTGGGTGCTTTGTTGCTCGCTTCACACGACTTTGGTTACATGGTATAATGATAACGAGCAATTATATTTAATATAGTCGTTTAATCGTCCTTTCAACGACTATATCTAAAAGAATTATCTGAATAGGAAGTTTTGAACAACCTATCAAAACCTACTCGTTTCCGTGCTATTGTACGTAGTAATAGATTCCAAATATAACTAGATAATGGTCAGTCCTGCTATAAGTGATAAAGTGGTCGTACACGGAACAATGTAAAAACAATTTCTCGGTATCGTTACCTGCAGTAACCGACCCTAGTGTTTAACCGCACGATCCAATGACCTACAGCGACTTAATACAGCGTAATTGATTTAAAACGAGAATAAAACATTTAGGCAATCACTAAGCACCGTATCGCGTGACTACGTACCTTAGGATACATAGTTTCGTTCAAAAGCAATAACAATGACTATACACGAAGACATTTGACATTGAAGTAGAGCCTAACTTCGATTACTTCCTTAGGGGATGGCCTACAACTTTAGGGTAAGCTATATGCTTAATTTATTATGTAGTTATCATTTGAGGCACCGGGGACCATCCACTATAAACAAACAAAACTCAAACTTTGGGGCTGGAGATAATCTCCTCTTTAGTAAATATTATCAGTCACAATGGTTTGAGAACAGCTTAAGGAGTTAAATTAAGTTTATTTCTAAATACGGATCATGCAACGAATAGCGCATCTGGAATAAAACAAAATGATTTTAATGCTCTTTTATTTTTACTCAAACTTCAAATTACTGTATGTTCATCAAGTTGGATCTTAGCATTTTCAACAAATCTTAAAGACGTAATTACGCAACAACTTACCCAAATTAGGCAATTAATTCAGTAGATAAGGTACCAAATTCATTATGAGAACCGGCGAAGGCCGCAATCGGCATGCAGCGACGACCATGACGAGCATCCAAATAGTCAGCTTTACAAAGTTCCGTGAGAATTACGCGGGTAGACTTTAAATTCGACCAGATGCTCATTAAAAATGCACTTTGGATGATGTAAGGATGTTGGCTAAACATTCACACGTGCGTTGGGAGGATGACTGCATGCCTTACTAAGCAACTTCATAACACCAAACATCCTTTAAGATATTATATAATACGCGTACGCGGTTCGATCGTAGAGTAAATCAAATCTTACTGCGAAACTGCCTATAGGATAGGAGTAATACCTATTCAGCGAAAGGACTAATTCCTTTGAATTTCGATTGTGTTATTGTTAGAGATGAACCGCCTTAGAGATATTCTGCGAATATTCGTCAAAAGGAACCGTATACTCGTCACTTAAGTGACTGGAAATTACAATAATGAAGATCACTAACTGATTGGACTGAAATTAATGTTCTCGATTCCATCCGTACTCAAAATCAATGATCGGTGCTGCTAGTCGATCCATCTCTAAGTAATTATACCTACAATTAGCTTCATCTAGTAAATCAAGGGCACAAGTGGAATGCAGTGATAACTTCCTTAAGTTGCTAGTAGAGACTTGACAGAGAGAAATTAGGTTGCCCAATGCCTACTTCACATCATATCTCTTAGAAGCTGCAGCTCTCGACACCTACGAAATAAATTAGGGCAGTCGGTTTATATTCAAGTAACGTGACAACAAAACTGATACAAATAACTTTTATAGGGCTATTTGCAACGAAGTTGTGTCATCAGAAAATCCCGTAAATCGGTGAGCGTAACGTAAATGGCCGGCGATTACAGCCACGGCCAGTAAAGACGTCCCACCGAGACAATAAAACCGAAATATGACAGCTTTGCGATTTATCACCATTAAGTGGCAATTTCTACTTCAACAGGTAATTTATTATTGTCGAAACTCGAACAGCCTTTGGAGAGGAGAGATTAGTCAATGTCGATTGTTGCCGGTGTATAAAACATTTAGAGAAAATTTATAGGCAATTTTTATTTAGGTCATTTATTACCTTTTGTCAAGAGCACGTTTCAATCTAGATAAAGTAAGAGGTGATAACGGCTGAATATGTACAAAAATTGAAAGGTTGTGGTACATGTTTACAATTTGAATTAAATTATGACTACTATCAGTACCTATCAAGTAACACTTTCTTCAGTTATTCGTTTTCTTCATTCTATCCATACTAATATAATAAATGCGAAAGTGTGTATTTGTCGCACTATAAATTGTATGTAAACCATCTTCTTTGTACCATGTTTGAGTAAATAAATGACTGATTACTGATAAGATAACTGATTACTGATTACTTGTATATTTGTCCGTCTTTCACGTCACGTGATTTTTGGCATAGAAATAGTTTATAGGCCAGAGAGTGACATAGGCTTCTTTTTATCCCGGAAAATGCACAGTTCCCGGGGGAACAGCGCGCGATAACCGAATTCTATGCGGGCGAAGCCGCGGGCAAAAGCTAGTCTATGTATAAGTATAATAATGGTTTTGTTTATTTACTTTACGTCGCGAAATAATCACGAGGTTTAATTACCGCTTGCCATAGGACATACAATAGAATATTCATGGAGGTCTTAACAACCACGACCTCTTGAAATGGACACGCCGTAATTTGAAAAAGGGTTATCAACTGCAATTAAATTTTACAATTCAAATAGGACTTTAAACACAAAAACATTAAGTTCCAATTTAATGCTACACCGAAGTGAAAATGAACGTTTCTTTGCTTAATGAAACGAGTGTTCCCTCATTGGTTAACGATGTTAACGTCAAAATATTGCTGTGCTATAAGGCCTCATTTAACAAGACGCGGCGCGATTTACGTTGCTTTGCACGCCGCGCTATGTTTTTGATGCATTACGTAATGACTATACTATGCGAGTATTAATGTAGCAGTATGGTAGCAGTGGATGCTTAATATATTGAGCGGCAAGAAATCTGGCCCTCAAATATATGCAGAAATAGGAAATTTTGTATGCAGAGTGGGCCAAATTTTGTGCCGCTGAGTATATTTATAATGATAATAATAATCATCATTTATTTCAAACAATCAGTTCATATTGTGTTAGTAACAATAATCTTATTACCTACGTACGTACGTATCGTGTTCGTATCGTGCCGTACGTATTTATGAAGTGCTGCTAATGCCAAAGTGAGCGGTATGCACGACATGGGTAGGGTATAACGCACGCGGCGTTACTCGCAATAGGCTTCATATTCACCAGCTTCGGACTAAACGTACGCTGGGCAACCTCGACTGAGGCAGAGGACAAGGCACATTGCGGATCCTTGAAGGAGAGGTCTTCTCGCCTTGATAAGCAATATCGAGTCAGTGTTCAGTGTACGCCTAAGACGCCTATCCACATTAAACGCACAGCACAGACTGAGACTTTTTTTAGCATTCAAATTAAGCGGAAACGGTCTGAGATTGAGGTAACATTTCCACCTAAGCTGCCGCGGGTGGAGGTAGCTCGCCCTTCGTGAGGCCGTTCAGGTGGATACGTGACTTTAGACACAGGATATACCGCGAATATCATGATATCTTGTGAACATCGATACGTTCTCAAATGGGTTTGGAGATTTGTGTATGGACACGTCACGCCGCCAGCGCCGACTGGGATTCTAAGATTCGAGTGTACAGTCAAGTTTAAAGTAGAGCCCTTTAGTATTGAGTCGCAGAAACTACGTATACAATACCATCTCTTCATGAAGAAGAACCAAACAGGAAGCGTAACAAAATATGTAACAAGACGCGTAACATCCCGCGTAACGCACGCGCCGCGTTACCATAAAAGTGACCTTATTTAAGAAGGGGTATGCCCCTAATAGCCTTAGCGTGTCTAATGAAATATGTTACTTTAATAACTTAATTCAAGGAATAAAAGGCAATAAGGCACCGGTATAACCGCTCCAAAACACAACAATCGCGTACAAAAGGCAAACTTCAACACAATAGAATTAACCTAATAATCGTATTCATATTATTATGTATGCGTGGGGTATAACTTTTAATCTTTTACTATAGGTTATTCATGTCCACAAGAATTAAAGGCTGATTTAGTGGCGGTGTTATTTCGAATGCTTCGGCAAGTTTAATTCAGTAGCAGAAGTGAAATTGTCCACTGTTATGTTTTCATGCTAGGAATCACATATCAATCGTGTAGTGAAATAAAACCGGCCAAGTGTGTATCGGGCTACGCGCAAAGTAGGGTTCCGTACTACTAACATGCGGCAAATATTCGATATTAAGTTTTGTTACTGATTAACTTATAAAGCCCAGATTAACTTACAAAGCGGTGATTGTTTTCTTTTTAATTAAAGGCATTATTTGCAATAACGACTTTTTCAGTTTTTTAGGGTTCCGTACCTCAAAAGGAAAAAACGGAACCCTTTATAGGATCACTTTTTGTCCGTCTGCCTGTCTGTCAAGACCCTTTTTCTCGGGAACGCGTGGAGGTATCAAGCTGAAATTTATATCAAATACTGAGGTCTACTGTCCCTTGGAGCTGTGAAAAAATCAAACTTCTAAGCCAACGCAATCAAAAGATGCAGCCGCTTATGCTGCAAATTTCCGCAAATTTTCGAAACTCGCAAGGGAATCAAAACCTACAGGGTACTTCCCGTGAACTCAGAAACTTGAAATTTGGTATGAAGGTAGCTATTATAACACAACCAACTAGAAAAGTCTGTAAATCTTGATTTTTTATGTCTGTCTGTAAATATCAATGACCAATATAATCTGACTGCGTACCTACATTTTGCTTAAGACTAGGGCTCTGCATACACAGGATGTATTAAATCACTCGGAAAAAGCGAGAAATATCTTCAAGACCCGATTCCCGTTTACTTACAAACCTATAAATGTGTACGGAACCCTCGGTGCCCGAGTCCGACTCGCACTTGCCCGGGTTTTTTTGTATGCGCATAAGACGCGGAAAGGTATCCGGTAACAGAACAACGAAAATGCGCAAAGGTGCACTACAGTTATTGCTTCAACGGATTCCAGTATGTTTTAAAATTAACCAATATATCAGGACTATATCGTCACTACTTTAAAAAAAAACTCGTACCTCAAAATAGATAATTCTTCTGAGTGGACTTTATGTTCATTATGTCAAGGTTCAATTTTGTTGACATTATTGATTTTAGATACGAGATTTTTTCAAAGTAGTGACGATATATAAATTATCGAGAGATCGGAATAGATGTAGAGGTTTACCATTCTCATAAAAAGGAAACTAATTAAAATATTTTTCTTAATATAATTAATATGGCTATTTAGTTTACCCTATCATTTAAAGCTTCAAGCTGACACATGTGTATTGATAACAATAGGTATCATGGGATATTCGATATTTTTCTCTACTTGTCGTCTATAATATGTATTATCTTCACTTTTGACATGACTACAATACCTGTATAGTACACACAATACCACTACATATGCAATTCTGAGCTCTCATTAATTTATATACCTAGATATAAAACCTACTTCCGTCGTGGCGCAATGGCGACGAAAAACGAAACCGTTCATCTTTTCTCATTTGTTTTTAATCGACGTTATTATAAAACAAGTTATTTATGTGAAGAATGTTAACAGCATCCTTGATCGTACGTTAGCATTGTGGCAGTAGGCCTGCCTGACAAGACAAGGTCGCCCGTTCACTTGCTTAATATCTCAGGCTTTTGAACACATCCGCCTTTTACGTCCAGTCACGGAAAGTGAACGTTTATCAGCTGGGAACCCTTTTTCAATAAATGCCGAATAGATAGATGCCAATGTATGTATGTACACTCTTTATTATACAACATTTAGTAATTTAGTCTGACGAAGTCGTTTTAAGAACAAGTATCAGCTAAGTATGAGTAGTGCTCGCGCTCCAACAATTCGTTAAAAGTACATAAGTAAATAAGGAATTACGAACGAGAGTCGAGTCGATGTTCGTAATCTAGTACCGCCCGTGCGACATACAATGTTTTTCATCACATTTGCGAGTAAAATTGTATATTTGTAAAAGAAAAACTGATAAAAAATTTGACTGCGCTCTTGCTGTGCCCGACGTGCAGGTGCTGCAGTACACCATGCAGTGACCTTGGGCTTCATGACATGAAAATTAGTACGGGCAATGACTCATTTACCGAGGGTTTCATGACAAGCACATTAAAGTCGATTTTATTTGTTGCAACCAAGGTAGCCTGCATGTTATGTTACGAGCAAGTGTGATGAAAACCAATTCATACCTATCCACATCCATAGATATACTCGTACGTCCGATTCTCAAACTGCTAATTATGAAATTTTGTAAACGGAAAAAAGACAGTGGTCTGATCTATGAATAAAAATAATAATCTTGGTCAATTCGTGATATATAATTCTACTAAGCTATGATTTTTATTGTTTGACATTTACTTGAGCTGTGAGACCATACTTTCAGCAAATAATGAGTCTAGGTCAACGCAGAACACCTCTAGGTCGACCATAATTTACTGGAATGAATGAGAGTGCTCGCAAATTTATCCAGAATAAGTATGCAGCAGATGTACTAACCTAAAATTGCTAAAAGTGGCTCCGAAGCGGTAACGTTTCGTGTGCTCTGCCTACCCTATTTGGGAATACAGGCGTGATGTTTGTGTGTGTGTGTCTGTGTGTGAATGACAAAACTTGACAGATAGACCAACGCAAACGAAGAATAATCAACTTTTTTAATAAAACATTGAGTTCACAATTATCACTGAGTGCCAAAGCTAGATGAATAATCAGTTACTCGTATTTTAATAATCTAATCTAGGTCATATACCATTATAAATATAATACCTTTAAATACTGATTTTGTTACAGTATCAATCAATGTCTGAAATATAATATTTAAAAACTTGGATTAAGACTGCAGAATTTCGCACATTCACCTCGTGTGTGTAATAGTAAACCAAATACATTTGCTTGGCATTGACTAACAGTACACCTTCAATTAATTTGGAGGTATCATGTGACCATTGCGAAAAGCAACAATTTTACTGAGTCAGTCAAATGAAACTTGGTATTTACTTACTTAAGTAGAGCGAAAGAATGAAATATTAGGTATACTTGTTTTTTACTTCATGTTATAATGATACTTTTGATGACCGTATTTTTACAATCTAATTTAATACCTTTAAACGAGAAATTCTTGTATAATATATTTATAATCAGAATCTCGGAAACGGTACCAACGATTTCGCTTAAATTTGGCATGTAGGGGTTTTCGGGAATAACAAATCAATCTAGCTTGATCTTATCTCTGGGAAAACGTTTGTTAACGAGTTTTAGCCCGAGCAAAGCTCGGTCACCCAGGTACTATCCATTTTGCACACACCAAACAACAAACATATCAAATTTGAAGTCCTTTAGACCACTGAATGTGGTTAAAAATTGTTTGTAAGTAATTTTTCAAACAAAAAACTTGTCAGCGACGATCACGGTCTTTAATTGATACTTAGCTTATTTTGAAAAAAAAAAAAACCTTTGTCTTATGCAAGATAAGAGATAACCTTAAAAGAGTCCCAAAAAAAAGTATGTTTCTGTAAAATATACGCATGTAATAAAACTTTGCAAAGTCGCCATAATAAGGTAAAATACGTAGGTAAACGTAACTAGGTACATATTTTAATTGGCACGTACATAACCATCAAAGAACAGCTACGAGTAAACGACTGCAATCTGCAACGCGGAATATTTTTCTTTCTTTCTAAAAGAGAACTAGGCACTTTTGTGACAAAGACTTGCCACTCTAACTACAGCTAAATGGAACTAGCTGGAAGCGCGGCAAAGCACTGGAACCAATTATCTATTCCATTCTGTAAAATACGTGGAAACTATTGGCCCAAAGAAATGGATAAAACTTATGTACATATTTGTATTTTTTTCTTCAAGCATCGTTATAAAAAGCGAGTCAAAAATAAATAACTTAACAAAACTCAACGTTATTTTAATGCTTTAAACGTTTCTTAACTCTCGCTACGAGCTACTTTTTGAATTTTGAAATGACAGTTTCTCAATAAATGAATTCGCTATATCAGGAGAAACTATATATCACCATTCTCGAGTAGACAGGTTCTTTATTTTTTGCTTTTACATATTATTTAACAATCAAGTAAATAGTAAATATTAAGTACCTACCTAACTTGTTCATTCCAAATCTCATGAGTGAATTTTGACAAACTTGCCGTGGTTGGATCGACTTGGAAGGTCAACTCACTGATTCTAGATTAGTACACTTCTGAGCTCTGCAGATAATGCTATAATCTACCGTCAGCAAAAATCTTGTGTCAAGAATGTGATTTTTAGTAAAAAAAAACTTATTTCGAATTTCAAAGTGCCACATCAATGTTCTGCCTACCGCGTAGAATCGCGCGCGTTTAATCATAACAATTCAATGTAATAAATGTAATTTTGCTTCATACAGGAGGAACGACACTACAAAGCTATGAACAACTTCTTATTTAATTGGACAGGTTACAAACGGGTCCATGGAGTTACGTAACATCGACTTGTTAAAAAGGAAAAGCCGGATTCATTGGCTTGTTTTATCGTCAACCAGACGGCATGCAGACAAGACTATTAAAAATTCTTAGTAAAATAATTAAATAACTAAAGAAAGTGAAATTTAATAGTACATTGTTGTAGAGGCACGAAGGTAAGCAATATGTGAACGGGTTAGTTTGAAGGCCGACCCGAAGGGGAGGCCTTCGATAATATGAGTTCATCTATTGCACTTTTGGTCGAGACTAAACAATGTGCTTTTCACGATAACTGCGAGGAAATAAAGTATTTTTCCGGTTTCCTATGTTTACCATTATAAAAAAAAACATAACAAAACGAAGTTACCTCCTAAATACCAATGCTTAAGGTGTCCCAGGATAATTCAAAATTACTCTTACCGCGTGACATAACAAAGTATAGTATCGAAGGTATTTAACATACTTTCTGTCCTACATAAACAATTGTAAAATGCATTCTTTGAGAAAACAAAGCATCACGTATATAAAATGCTTCAGGATAAGTAAGTTTTGAAGCAAAAGTTAAAACTTTTAAGAAATAATACTCCCGTTTCGACCTGTTTGCGTCATTCATTTAATTACATTATCCTTCGTGGAGACTGATAGACATTGGACACAGTCGTGGCGACGCCATCGGGTCGTTTTGTCGGCTATCGACAAAGTTAGGCTATACAAGTGCAGTGGGTCGGAAAGTTCAGGGGTTCTTTACAAATTTTGTCCCACATAACGCATTTTTCCGTCGATTCATTAGGTTGCGGGCGAGCGCGGAAACGACCTTTCTTAGGCAACTTTGTTTCGAGTACCGGAAGGTCAAAAACCGAAGTCACATTACAGGGTTTTCAGAGAAAAAGCAAATCCGTAAGAGGGCTTGAAACATTGAAATGACAATCTGTTTGGATAGTACGTGACCATTGCCATAAATAAATCTTCTAAGTCTTTACATTCTTGCTTGACAGCGTGCTCGTGGGCGTCTGTTGAGGATCAGGAGTGACCTTGAGACGACTTTCTTGGGGAAATAGTGTGGTAATTTCCCCTCGCCTTCCACACCTTAGTCCGGAGCTCGTAGTTGGCATTAAAGAACGCTGCTGCCCACTCTCAGATTAGATCCCTTAGTCACCATTTAAGACACCCACGGGAAAAGATTGATCCACCCTATTCTAAAACTGGGCACGACACGGACAATAATAAATAATGCATAACAATTTAAGCACTTCAATTCGAAGCCGTATAGGTTATACTTATCTATAACCTACATATTCCGTCAGAATGATTATATTGACAATAGTACCTAAAAGGTAAATGTCAAGCTCATTATTTTTGTCACTTAGGGGTGGAATATTCGGCAAACAATTCGTACCCTGTGTTTGGAAATGAGACCAGGTTGACGTCATTATGTGCGTTTCATATTGCGTACGATTCAGTGAGACGTGACATTTTCAACCCACTTTATGAGTCATCTGCAAAACCTACACACATTATGACAAATAGTTGATAATGATAACGCTCTTACTTTCTTATTGCTCATATATATATACGCGACGGATGACGGCAAAGGAACATATTTGACTATGACGCAAGTAAATATTGGATGTCATAACATAAAACTGTATGAACCTATTTTTATCTGCAAAACCTACACATATTAGGATGCCATAACGCGACGGATGACGGCAAAGGAACATATTTGACTATGACGCACCTATTTTTAGTCGATAAGATTGTGCTTGATTTCCTCAAACCTTTTTTCACGAGTACAGTACAACGTACAAGAGATTTACTGCTACAACCGAGCATTACAGCAATTCCTTTTTTGTTATTGTGGTAAGATCCTTGGTGGTTACAAAAAAAGTAATTTCCACACAAATGAGCAGGTACTTTTGAGAATATGCTGATTTTTTTTTTGCTGTGCATTTTTTGGTGCAAATTGGAGTAGAAAATAACATAAATCGTTGGCAAATGCTGAATAAGTTTGTAGATCCAAGTTTCCTGTTTCAGACTCAGCGCGAGTCCAACTCGAACTTGACATTTTTATTCATTTCAATGGCGTTTAGTTGAAAAAAAAACCGGATACGTACGAGCCAAACTCGCGTGGTTCCGTTCGGTACGATAAAATAATTTAATATACTTACATATATTTTTAATACACACGAGTGATATCCCATATGGGTTCCGTTTTTACCTTTTAAGATCGAAATCTTAAAAAGTTTACAATTAAACGATATTGTAACGGATAACTCACGTCTTAAATCGAGTTTAGTTCGACATGTTTCGGGCTATTTCGTAGCCCTAAATTAAATTAAATTGTTATGTCGAGCTAAACTCGCTTTAAGACGTGAGTTATCCGTTACAATATCGTTTAATATGAGTGAGTCTCACGGTAGTTTAATGTTCAAAGTTTACAATTCTAAATAAAAAGGTTTGTTCTCTTTACACTTATTCTATCTACAACTTCTCTAGGTACCTACAAAGTCAATTAGTTGAGTTTGGATTATCCAACATGGTTTTTTACACTACCATTGTATAGGGATTCAGATTACTTATTAACTCTTTGCGAACTCAAAAAACTACATTGTTGACTAAATCTCCATAGGGAATAATAGATTTTAGTTTGTTTTTACACGTCTACAGCTGTTTATATAGCCATGAGAACACTTTGTATGCATGGCACTGCATTGTATTGGTGAGAAACTCTCAACATACATTCTCCAATTGAGAATCATTCGACCCTCTCAACTGCTAGTTAACCTTGTGCAATTTAAAACCTTGCATGACTAGCTTTTTCAGGCATCTTCCTTCTTGTCAACTTCACACTAGCATCATCTGTAGTGCAGAGACTTATGCTGATTTAGGACCATTTCGTGACCATGAATACGTTTTTTTTTATATTCTCGTAATGTCACGAATAAATGTTTTCTTTTCTTCTTTATCTTAAAGTTTTAGTTCCTAATCGTTTTGAGAACTACATTAAAAACCGTTCAATGATTTTTGTGTGACTGGTATTCTAGGTAACAGTTGGGGACATAGACAAAGACACCAATAAAAAATCACCCAACTAATTAGGATTTGATAGTTAAGAAGTCAATTCAAATGAATTTTTAATGATACGAAAAAAAATACGAAGATAAGATAGCCAGTTAAAGTATCGTGTGATGTCACGGCGTGCGACACCTTTTAGCACGGCGCGATGCCACGGGCCCCCATTCTCGAACTTTGGCGCACATTCATTATCTTTGTTATTTTTTATTTGACTGACAAAAGAAAAAAAATGTCCAATATTTTCTGATAATATAACAGACAGAAAAATGATAGACGCTTGGAGTTTCTTTGCGCGATAGAATCCGGAATACGGAAATTCGTCGAAGAACTAAAGTCACTGACATAGCTGGAAAAATATACAAATTGAAGTGGCAATGGGCAGGCCACATCGCTCGAAGAACAGATAACCGTTGGGGGAGAAAAGTCCTCGAGTGGCGACCACGAACCGGAAGACGAAGCGTTGGCAGGCCTCCCACCAGGTGGACTGACGACATCGTGAGAGTAGCGGGAAACCGGTGGATGCAAGTGGCGAGTTGTCGTTCATTGTGGCGTTCTAAGGGGGAGGCCTTTGTCCAGCAGTGGACGTCTTCGGGCTGATGATGATGATGATGATGATGATAACAGACAGACTAAGGGGCTGTTTCACCACCCACTGATTAGTGTTAACTGACGGTTAAATGTGATGCCGTCTCTATTTGTTTTGTTCGAATAGACGGAGACGGCATCACGATGGTGAAACAGCCCCTAAATGGAATAATATTTTTACCCAGGAAAATACCCAATAATCGCACAATATATCCAGTCATTCAGTCTTTACAATCAGGCAGAAGGAAGTAGTACAGTCAGCATCAAAATTACCGCATCACTTTTTTACTCTTTCATTTTAACACATTTTGTCTTTATATGGTGTTAGTATGTTGCTGTAAAACTACAAAGTACAAAAGTATGCAGCTACTTTTGATGCTGACTATATCACCGGAATTCCCAAATTTGCTACACTAAATTAATTTAATTTAGTCACTGTCCCTACGCATTTATCACTCAATATTCAGTGCATATTTTGCAATTAAAATCAATGAATAATGGCTATTTCATTCATGTCAATGTGGGTTAGATGTCAAATGCTAGACTTGTTTCTTGCATCATTAGTCCGAGAGGTGGTAAATATTTTTTGTTAGGTATTAAGTGAGCTATGCGGTGAAGGAAAACATCGTGAGGAAACCTGCACAAACCTGCGAAGCAATTCAATGGTGTATAATAGGCTGGGATATGATGCCGAAGCAACTTATCTTGATTAAGTAAGCCGAAAACTTATCTTGTACATTCTTTTATAATAAATAAATACCTGTTTTAGTTCATTGATATGAAAATCCGCAAAGTATTGCCTGATTCAATAAATTGTCTTTTACTTTGCCAGATGACTGCAAAAATATTTTGCAAGAAAAATATATTTAGGCCTCCTACTACCTAGTCAGGTTTTCAGTTTTTTATTAGGGTAAATAAATATCATAAGAGAGATTTAGGACAAGTTTTCACTTTGCCTCAAATATCTACCCAAAAATGATGGCCAGCTCTTGAGCTACATGTTGTTAAGTCAACACAAACTAAAATATACTTTTTAATAATATTAAAACTATTTTTCCATGATTTATTAGAATGTAGGTATGTTATCGCCTACCCATCTAGCAACAATGGGTCAAAAAAAATACTTATCATGATTATATATACTTATCTGATTCCAGAAAGGAATTGTATTGAAAATGGATCACAATTTTGCATTCTGGTAATTGAAATTCCTAATTTTATTCCTAACGAGCCGTTGCCCTTGACTTTGTCTGCAAAAAAAATGTTTTTCGCTTTCCCTCAGGAAATATGCTATTTTCCAGGATAAGATCTATCTTATGTATCCTTTTCAGGGTCACAAACTATCTCCGTACTAAATTTCATCTTAAGCAGTTCAGCAATTTAAGCAAATAGAGGTAACAGACCGGCTCAAAGACACAATGTTACTTTCCCATTGAAATATCAGTCAAATGTCCCTGTCAAGTAGGGAATACTTTACCTAATATGACTCAGAACAGAACATGAACCCTCATTTAACCAGCTGCGACACTCAACTTCGTCTAACAACTTGTTTACCACACACCAACGGGAACTACACAGTTATTTTTAACCCCCGGCGCAAAACGAGGGGTGTTATAAGTTTGACCTCATGTGTGTCTGCTTGTCTGTGTGTCTGTCTGTGGCACCGTAGCTCTTAAATGGGTGGACCAATTTCAATGTGTTTTTTTTTTATTTGAAACCAGGTTTTCTAGCGATGGTTCTTAGACATATTTCATCAAAATCGGTTTAGCCGTTTTTGAGATATTGTACTTTGAAGTGACAAAGTCGGGTTTTGCAACTTTTCTGTTGGTTAGGTTTTATTAGTAATGATTTGACCACAGAATTTTTCTTTGTTTGTATAAACAAATAATACAACAAACTTATAACACCCCTCTTTTTTCGTCGGGGGTTAAAAATAAAATTAACAGGTTATACAAATGATGATGTCAAGAAGATTATGTTGTTCTGTGGAATGCCTTGGGTCTGTTACAAGATGGATGGGTTCTAGGCAGCCTATAGAAAAGTGCACAGGTGTGAGTCACCACTACAGCAGCAGGGCAGGCTGCACCAGTGCTGCCTACCTCCATGATTTTAATTTATTTTGTTGCAGTCATAATATAAAATCAATAGATTAATTGAACTCACTAAAGTGGATCTTTGTTATATTAATCCTTTACAACCTTAAGGCAAACTATATAACCAGTAATAAATACAATGTTTTCCTATTTCTTTTTAGAATAAACATTAGACATTAGAAGAATAAAATAAGACTAAAGGCAAGCTGCTGTCAAAGCCTCTACAAAGTACCTTTAATTTTACCAACAATTGGTAGGAACAACAGCTGATATTTCTAGTCTCGGATTGAATAGTTTCAAAGCTAATAATAAGTGTGTATGTTGTGCGCGGTGGACGGGGGACCAGTATCCTGTCTGGCATTACTTCCTCGATGCCAAGAGCAAACAACTTTCGCCGCTCTCCGGCCTCCGGCGCGCTGCCGCCACATTTTGCGCACGCGTTCGATAAAACGCTAACTCGAGCGCACCACCGCCACAATAAATGTTTCTTAAGCATTGCGCAAGCCCCGAAACACGCCTCGCACGTATTTCCACCGACGTAAACTATTCTTGTTTCAATGGCCACGTAACAACAGTAACATCAGCACCAGTACATAAGCATCACCAAGAACATAACAGGAAACACTTACCTTCACGATTATTGGTCCAAATCCCAAATAATATCAAAAAAACTGTCACTCACAAGTTAAACACTAAACACAGACTTATTCACCTCTTGACATCTGACATGGTTCAAAGAAATTAATCGTAATATCACAATTTTATTGCACCGTTGAAAACTAGGTAGTAAAGCGTAATCATAAAAATAATAAGGTGTTACAAAAACTATGCAAAACGATCGCAAAAATAACGATACAAAACGTAAACAGCAACCTTATTTGACAGGACCGTCCAATAAACTGACACTTGTTTGTAGTTGCCAACTGCACAGCCTTTCGTTCGAGTTTCGTCCCCACTTTTGGCTCGTACCAACCTAAGTAAAATGTTAATAAAAAAGATTTGGTAATTGTTCTGAACACGGCCAATGAATTGTATGAATATTTTGTAACGACAGAAAGAAGACCAACTGTTTAGTATCATTATTAATTATGTTGCTTTGAAACACAATAGCAGGTGTTTATTCCTATTTTTTTATAAAACTGTCAAATTGTAAAAGAAGATTTAAAAGGAGGTGTGTTGTCGCAGAAATAAAGTTAACACGTATCCCTTTGTTTGTGGTTAAATTGTATAAATAGTGCTCAATGAATTGTGTAGTGATGCAATTAACATAGATAGATCAATTGTTCTTTTTTGTACTTACTTTTTTATTATTAATTTTTCAACATACGCAAGCTACCCTAATCACTGAGTGGGTTTCACTGTGTTATTTTTAAACTGGTAGCACTAAAATATACCTGTCAGCTGTCACTTTTCGTCATCAGAAATTTGTCACTACTTTATCAGTTGATTGTGTATCTCATTTTGAGCTTAAAATATATGGAAAAACCCTTGCTTTGTTGTGCGTCATACTACTAAAAGCTTCGAAAAAGGGTGTAATAGCGTAAATAATGTCTAAGTTCGACGATAATCCGTTTGGGGACCCTACCATAGACAACCCCTTTGCCGTAAGTAGCCCAGTGCAGTTATCGGAATTTCTGTTTTCGTTGTTCGGCTGCCTTATTCCCGTTGTTTTCTTTTAGGATCCTTCGGTTCAGCAAGTGGCTCGAAATACAACAACTACGACACAAGGCCTCGACGACTACAACCCTTTCGATGGGCAACCTAATCCAAGCCAACCCACGGTAATTTGATTTCATTTTTGTTGAGTCAACGAATGCTACTGTCGATAATATAGCGGTTTCCGTAAATGTCGAAGCTCGTTGAACTGGTTACAAGTATTTCTAATTTGAATGTCAACTAATTGAGTAGATTTCCAGTAGAACTTGTATAATTGCACAAAGATAACAATACATATTATTATCCACTATGAATAATAATAACAACATTGTTAATAATTTAATGGTCATTCGGGTGTAAATGTGAATTCAATTTCCTTATCTGTGTAAACTACATCTAACATTTTTTTCATCCTCTTTCACCTTTTATAATCTGTTGATGCCCACTTCCATTTTTGGTTGTGCCTTGATTAAGCAACATCTTCATCAGAGGGTTGGGGTGAACATTTAACCTCTCCTACACCTAACATTAACATAATATTTTAATCTTTAGTGGGCTAGCAATTAGATTCTAGGAAGTAAGCAGAACATCTATCAAGTCCACCAGTTTATTGTAACTTATCTCCTTGTTACGGCAAAACATAGAGAACCCTTTCATTCCTCAAGATCATTGTAATTGTACCTACCAATGTTCAACAAATTAAACATTCATTCATTTTATCTATTAGCATTAGAGATTGTCTGTGCTCCTACAAAAACCTAGACTATTGTTTAAAATGTGCTTCAAACATGTCAGTTCATAGAAGACTGTAATCTTGAGACTACATTTTTTAAAGCATGACCAGAATATAAGTAATTTTTTAATATGGGGTTTTCTTTTACTTTTTAATGTGTTTGGATTAAGTCTTGCACATCTATTTCGCCAATTTCCACTGGTTGGATTGACCAGAAATTTGGCATACATCAAATTGGATGACAATATGTTATTCAAAATATACAGTCAGTAAAATAGATAAAAAATTAAAATCTGGTTTAAGTTATTGTTCTATAAACTTCTTCTGCCCCATTGGTATTGAAGTAAGAAATTCAAAATTCATTTATTTCGTTAAACATAGGTAAATAAAATTAGGTGACAAATAAACAAAAGCACAAACTATGATATGCTTGTCGCCATACGAAATCACAGCCTGCATCACATAAGTGTAGCGCATAACCATTAATTTCTCTGCATGTAACAGTTGCACACTTACCAGGTCCTTCATCCCAACTCATTGCTCAGACCCCCAAAATACCTTATTGACTTATTGTATAGTTCTGTGCATTAACAGTCACTTCTACACTTACTTCTGCAGGCTGTACATCATTTGATAAACTTTTAAAGGCAAGGGAAGGGTAAAAGCTATTAAAAAAAACTAACCAACCTAACTATTAAAAAATAATATGTACTTTTTAACCTAGCCCTCTTTTATGTATGTTTTATGCAGGCTCCACAGCAGCCCCAGCCTGCGATCATGCAGGCTGTATCTCCTCCCACAAATGCGCAGTTCAACCGACCAGCGCAACAGACACAGCAGCAGCCCCAGGGGCCTCCAAATAATAATCTTACGGCAGACCTTTTGGTAAGTGACTTCTTACTTGTCAATTCTATGCAGTATTTGTGTTTGTATAACCCTTTATTTATTAAAGACATAAAAATAACAGTTTACAGTAGTTTGCAGTATTAAAGAAAGGTGCATTATGTTGAGGCACATGTACAAAACTGAACTTAGCACTCAAAAAATGCACTTCTTTACACTGTGTTTTTAGGGTTCCGGAGCCAAAATGGCAAAAACGGAACCCTTATAGTTGTAATTTTGCATGGATATATATGTAAACTATGCCGACAAAATAGTATGATAAAAAATTAAAAACGATTTTTTTTAGGGTACCTCCCATAGACGTAAAGTGGGGGTGTTTTTTTTTTCTCATCCAACCCTATAGTGTGGGGTATTGTTGGATAGGTCTTTTAAAACCAAAGTTTGCTAAGACGATTTTTCGATTCAGTGATTCGTTTGCGAAATATTCAACTTTAAAATGAGCGTCCCCCCCCCGTCTTCGACTCCCCCGATCGAAGACCCCGTCATCATCGTCTTCAATTTGTCCAATACCTCAATTACCAGCTAATGTCTATCAATAAACTAAGCCATAGTCAAAGTTAACAGAAATTAATAAAAACACAGTGTATAAAGAAAGACACAAATATTTAGAAATACATACTAAGTTGAAATTATCACTCTAAATATATGCTTCTACAGAAGCAGAGGGGTACAGAACACGCGCAGTAAATTACATTAGTTGGATTGGAAACCATATATTTTTTTCACCTGTCATAGCGCTGACCTGCAACTGAGCTAAATATTTCTCCTTTCTTAAATGTCCAATACACATTGCTTTACTGTTTATATCTAGACTTGAAAAGGAGAAAGGAATAATTCTTGTAATATTTATTTATTTTGGGGATCCAAATTCAATTTCACCTTTTTTCTTTAGATTCTTATATTCCCGGGTTAAATACTATTTCTGTAAGGTGAAATTCTAGATAAAGACAGTTGCACCATACAACAAGTAAAGCTAAATTGAGCTCATCTAAAACTGTAGCAGTTTTAAGGTACTGTTATTTGGACACACACCATAAAGCTGGTTTTATTAGTGAAAGTATTGCAGTCAGTAAATTTACAATGATATAGATGTTATCATAATGATAACAGTGAGTCACCACATCAGTTTCACCACAACCAACCAAATAATGTATTTTATGTTTGTCAGATTCAATAATCCTACAAAACGAGATATTTGCTTCCTTATTTATAATGTGACTAATATGAAAGTCATTAACTGAATTCATCCACCTGTTAAAACTGACAGGACAACAAATGAATATAAACTGTTAGGGAGATTGTTTGTAGTCCCTAACAGAAATATTTTCGAGCTATCTAGGTACTTAAAAGTATCTAAAGACACACCAACGCAATTGTCAATGTCACTGTCTAGATATTTTTAAGCGTTTAGACAGGTGTTATTATGATGGCAAATACATCAACAAACTTTAGAATAAAAAAAATCCTTAGTTTTTTTTTTTAATTTCCTTTTTTGTCTAACTTTGTTAATGCACTGCACTGCACACAAACTAGAATAAGATACAACATTATATGATTAGCCGTATATAACATAAAAGTTGTTTTTTAGGGTTCCGTACAAAAAAAAAAGGAACCCTTATACGATCACTCGTGCGTCGGTCTGTCTGTCACAGCCAATTTGCTCCGAATCTACTGGACCAAATCAGGTGAAATTTGGTAGGATGGTATAATCCTAAGCTAAGACCCAAACAGATATGTGCAAAGTAAAAAAATATTTTTTTTAAATGAGGGTCATTTTCTGGGACAAATTAGGAAATAAAAAAGGACGAAAATTGACCATTCCCCCCCCCTGATCTCCGAAACTACTGGGCATACAATTTTGAAAAAAATACAAAATACCCAATTACGGAAAGTAGTTCACTAAACACCACTAGGCTGGTAGTAGTTAACTCGCGTCTTACTGTGAGGATACGATATTTTGTATTAAATAGCACCGTAAAATTATTAAAAAAAATAGAGGAAACATTTGACTCAGGCATTGTACGAAACCCTCTCCACGCGAGTTCAACTCGCATTTGGCTGGTTTTTAACCGACTTCAAAAAAGGAGGAGGTTATCAATTCGGTTGTGTTTTTTTATGTTTGTTACCTCAGAACTCCGTCATTGAATTACTAATTATTCTAAGAATAGCAATTTCATATTTGTAAATAGTATCAGCAATCACATTACTAACACTGGCTTTGCTTTTCTCAATTTGCACACAAAGGAATTAAAGGTATAGTAGATATTAATTCATATTAGAAATATACTCATCAATGGTGCCTAGGGATATTATTACTTCTGAATCAAAACATCAAATTTGTATAAGTATAATGAGTATCTCAAGCAAGACTTTTTTGATGTGTGTAGATAGATTTTATTAACAATAACAAAACTAACAGGCTAAAGAACAATACCATCATGACATTATAGATTACGTTCTGAATTCTAAAAATGATGTTATTATTCATATCCTGGGAAATCCAATGTCAATTGACCCCTCAGCGGCAAACGCAACAAAGTGATTAGAGTCCACCAGACTTCAATCAGGATGGTTACCACCCACACGCAGACAGCGGACAATCCTCAACTACGCAGCCAAATATAGCAGCAGGATATTTTACTATCCTTTAATTTAGTACTAGTTCACGGTTCTCATCCTCAACACTAGCAAAATCTTATGTTATATTAGTGAACGTTTTCTTTTAAGCACTAAGCAGAATTTTTGCAATGAATTATATACAAAAATGATCAGCATTTTAACTGAAATCTAAACTACAGCTGGGAATGTTTTGCCATCGTATTTTGTGGGAAAAGTTTGTATTTATCTTCTTTCTCAACTAGCTTACTGGTGTTTACTAAAGCTAATTGAAGAAGGAAGCTAAATAGGAACTTATTTAACAAAGTTCAATGCTAAAAAAACATTATTCACTAAATTTGTAGACCTATCGCACTTTGAAAATGACTTTAACGGAAATTGAACTACAGAGGCGTCAAGAAGAGCTGGAGCGAAAAGCTGAAGAGTTAGCGAGGCGCGAAGCGGAACTGCGGGCGGGGTCGGCCGGCCGCCGGAACAACTGGCCCCCGCTGCCGGGCTTCTGCCCCGTCCAACCTTGCTTCTACCAGGACATCAATGTAGACATACCCTTAGAGTTCCAGAGGATCGTGCGCCACCTTTATCACTTGTGGATGTGTGAGTATTAACTTGAAGTTTTTATCATATTTAATTGCAATTTTCTTGCCTAAATTACCGTACATACGTATGGTGAAGCACGCATTACGGTCAGCAAATTTTAAATTCGAAGTTCGTGTCGTTCCGTACCTCTGGCACTTATACTATTTAATACGAGAGCGAGAGGGACGGTACGATACGAACTTCGATTTTCGAACTTCGGAGTAGGCCCTCTGATGAGTTGATGACTGAGTTTGACCTCTAGATTTCCATTCTAGCCAGTGTTTTATGTACTGGTATCTTCCAGTATTATTTGAAAAAAAAAACGAATAGTGATAGTTTGAAAGTATTTAATATACCTGTTTATGAAATTTAGGCGTAGAATATTCTTGATTTGAGATTCCTTGTCGTGATGCTTGGTCGGAGGTCCCGTGGCGTTAACGCCAGGGTTAGCTCTAGCCCTTGATCAATGTAGAGCGAGATAGTCTATTCGACACCGCTTTCGCGCCTCTCAAAAGGCGCCGTCATAATTTTACTTTGCACTGGAAACTAGAAAATGGCGCCTAGAGCTATACCGTTCCTCTTGCTCTAGCCCAGGGCCGGCGCTAGTTAAGACCCCGCTCCACCCACCCACTTAATATTATAAATGCGAAAGTTTGTAATTATATATGTTTGTTTGTTACCTCATCACGTCTAAACCGCTAAACCAATTTAGATGAAATTCGCTATACAGATAGTTTGAGTCCCGCCCGGGGAAGGACATAGCCTGACATAGGACAGTTGTTTTCCCGGAAAATTGCATAGTTCCCGCTGTGTAGCGATAAACGAATTCTACGCGGACGAAGTCGCGGTTAAAAGGCTAGTTTTTAAATATTCTATTCCTTCTAACTAACGAAGAAAATAGTGTAAATAAGCGAACTAACAGAGTCTGCACAACTTTTAAATAGTATGGAAGACAGATAATGTTTTTTTTTTGCAGTTCACGCGCTCATCCTGGCTTCAAACATAATCGGCGCCATGTCACTCATGTTCGCCGGTCAAGGATTCACGACCTTCGGCCTCTCAATCCTCTACTTCGTCCTCCTGACCCCGTTCAGCTTCATATGCTGGTACCGGCCCATCTACAAAGCCTTCAGGAGTGATTCTTCCTTCAACTTCATGGTGTTCTTCTTCATATTCCTGTTCCAAATCATTATAACTGTCGTACAGTCGATTGGATTCAGCGGTGGAGGCTCCTGGTGAGTTGCCCCCCGGTTTCATCCATTGATTAAATTTATTTGACGGATAAATGTGATGCCGTCTCTGTTTGTTTTGTTCGAACAGACGGTGACGGCATCACATTTTTCAGCCCCTTAGACTACATATTTTAGCGTGTAATGATGGACATAAAGACATTTACCTACGATACTAAGTTATGTTACAGATCTAGTGAATAACATTTCTCCATCGTATTTTGTCGAATAGGTAAGTTCATATTTATCGTTATCGAGCTTTCTCAATTATGGTTTGTCTATCCAATATATAAGAAGTGTAAACAAACTGATTTTATCAAAATCCTTGTATAAACACCCACTAGATCGAATCAATAACACATTTATCTATAATTCGTGTCTTTTAACTAGACGTCTAATCACTTGTTTCACCAAAATTCACTCAATTTCAATTTTTAATTTTCATTTAAAAAATCTTCGTCAAAATCTGACGTTATTTCTTGAATGAAACATGGATATAATCTATAAAAAATCGATTAATGCTCGATTTTATAAGCGATTATTATTTACTTGCCTTAAAATTAAAAATAGTTACTGGTTTTAAAATAAAATAAACAGTCTTTGGAATTGAAACAAGTATTGTAAATAATAAAATAGACAAAAATACTTTGATCTATTCAATTAATAAATTAATCGATTTACTGAACAGATGAATTATTTTGCAATAGGTTCTAGGTTTTCACATCATTGAATGTCTGTGTTTTTGTTTACACTTTTCATAAATTGGATCAAAATACAATATAGCTTCAGTAAACTTCAGTAAGCTAGTTGAGAAAGGAAGATAAATACGAACTTTTCCGGCAAAACATTCACTACATCTTTTTTGTACGATACTATACTGTTGAGATACATGTACGAAGGCGAACTTATCCCTAAATAATGGTCTGATCATCTACATGCCTATCCATACTTCAAAGTAATATTACATATACGAAAGTATGTTAATATCTGTCTCAACAACTTAGTAGTTGTTTGGTATGTACATTGTACAGTCACCAGCATTAATATCTGCCACAGCGGAGCGTGCAAAAATATCTGACACGTCTTTCCTTCCGGCCCTAGAAATAGAGTCGTATCAGATATTTATGCACGCTTCTTGTGTCAGATATTGGTGCTGGTGACTGTACACATGAACTGTAAAACATTTTGTGCTTTTTTTTTCAATTAAATATGATTATGATCTATGTAACAATTGGACGTAGTTTAACAAAAAGGATCCAACCCTCAATATTTTTTTTTAATTTAGAATCTACTTTTGTGCGAACAAAAGCGAATTTAAAGAATAAATAAGTCATGACAGTGCTTTGGATCCTTTTTGTTAAACTACGTCCAATTTAAATAACGTAACTAAATAATAGTTATAAATAACCTAAAACTGTAACATTTGCTGTGCTACATTTGATATAATTCGATTTACTCAAGAACAGTAACCATACCTAAGCCAATGCATATCAAATCAAATTATCATCAATTGCATATGGTTTAGTTCTGATTTAAATCGTATTATACGAAATGTTGTACAGTTGAGGCCATAAATATATATACAGGCATAGCGTCAAGTATATATGTATATAATATTTTTGACGGCTTGGTAACGTACAAATATTTATGCCCTTGACTGTACCTACAGTCAAATGCAAATAGTATTCAAACTATTAATAAAACTCTAAGAATCTGTGATACATATTTTGCGTTGGGTGCGTTCATATTCTTACATTCAGCTGTGATTGTATTTTTGACTATGTTATTTAATTTTTCATGTTTATTCGAATCAAATCTTGTTTGTCGCACTTATTTAACTTCACCCACTGTAGTTATCGGATGGTCGATTTTGTATGGAATGTAATGTTATTTTCACTAAGGAATTAATAAATATATCTATTTATTATGTTACAGTCTAGAAAAAAGCTTTTATATTCAAAATAAAATTTTAACAAAACTTATATTTCAGTGGCCTGATCACGAGCATCGCCATCTTCCAGACGAACGTGGGAGTCGGCATCATCACGATTCTGATCACGATCGGTTTCATCGTAGCCGTCGTCGCCGACATCATGCTTATGGCAAAGGTAATAGAATCAACGCTTTCCATACAGACTGACAAATTTTATATAAATTGTATAACTTTTACAATCGTAGCCAAGTTAGTAGCAGGTAGCCCAATCAGGGCCACAAGTTACAGACGACGATAATCAATTAATCATACATTTTACTAATGTTATAAATGTGAAAGTCTCTTACAATAATCCTTACCTACTATCCTTGCTGTTAAAGTAACTCTCTGTCTGTTACCTCACTTAAACACTTCACGCACACAGACCCTGGAAATAATAATAATCTCCCGGCAGTATTCGGCTACAGCAGTGGTTCTTAACCGGTGGTCCCTGGAAGAACTCGAAATGGTCCGCGAAGCCATCAACAACGAATTGGCAAAACAACGCGCCAGTCAAGTAGCGGTCGCAACCGTTCATTCATTTACAATTTTACTTTTACCGTATATTACCTTCAAACAGTTGGTGGTCCATGGCAAGACAGAAATTTTGACAAATGTTTCCTCTTAACTAAAAGGTTAAGAACCGCTGGGATACAGTGAGTACTTCCTACTGCTAAGAGCGGCGCTGGTGTGCTCTCAGGTGACTGACGTATCGGATCTTGGCAGTGAATATGCGACTGCACTCACTGCACGTTAGCACCCCTCCGACGTAATTGTAGAATATGGCCGCATGTGGTCTGGGCTTGAGCTCGTCTCGCTTCGCATCGAGCTCGCTCCATCGCCTTGCCTCAAACTCGCTCACCTTGGCGTCTTTTGCTCGTCTCCACTGAGAGCGATTCCCTGCCAAATTCTCCCAATGTGACGGGGGGTCTATGTCGACTCTCTTCATATGTCGCTTTAGCACATCTTTGTACCGCAAGATCTGACCGCCTTGTTTCCGCTTGCCATCTTGCAGTTCGGAATATAAGATGCGCTTATCCCACACCATCGCAACAGCCGCCGCATCAAATAAGCCTACATCCCCGCGACACCAGCACGCTTTAGGATCTCCGTGCTCCTAACGCGATCGGACCCTGGAAAGGACATACTTACATACATAGTTTTTGTCAAGGAAAATTATGTTTGGCCGACAAAGTTGAAATTTCTAATAAATACATAATGATAACTAACAGGTGCACCGCATCTACCGATCAACGGGCGCGTCGCTCGCCAAGGCGCAGACAGAGTTCACGACGGAGATACTGCGCAACCAGCACGTTCAGACGGCTGCCTCCAGCGCCGCCGCCGCCGCCGTCAACGCGCAGATTGCCAACGCCAACCGGTACTAGCGCCCGCAGGTCAGTCTAACAGGTTCAATAGATTCGGTCCTTGGTCCTATACTACAAAGTGCAAAATTCGAACTACCTATCTTGCCGTCCTGCTCACGCTTATATTATTTAATACAAGAGTGAGAGGGACGGTACGATAGGAACATCGATTTTCGTAAATTTGATAGTTTCGTTTCGCTGGAAATGTTTTCTATAGTATTGGGCCTTGTATTTTTATTTAAATATTATTGTTTTAAGGACTATTTAATTGAATGAAACATATTTCACAGAAACACGATTCGATGAATTTTATGGTAGAATTATTTTTTAACGAATGTTAATGTTGTTCCTTCGGTGTATTTTCCGTGGTCCATGAATATCGAAACATTAAATTTTATTGGTAACAAAAACTTATTTTTTTTAAGTAAGTAGGTATTCTGCATATTGATTATTCTATGAAATGGTAACATGAAAGAAAAGTGAAACGAAACTCTAAAAAAACTTTTGTCAATGGCCAGTGACCTGTGATAAGATAAGGTGGTAATTCATATTTTATTTTGTTTCAGGTGTGAATGGATAAACGAACAGCTCTGATTGTGCATTTAGAAAAGTTATGTAAGGTACACTTCAATTAAATTAGTGTAATGAGCTTCTTCTGATATTTCAATCGTTCATGTTTACAAAATTTCTTGAACTAACTTTTTATCGTAATTATTGTATTTTGCGCAATGTAATTATTATATCAAGTCGTTAATCAAAATATCTCGAGAAATCCGAAATGTATTATGTTAACAATTATTAATTATGTTATTGATATTGAACTTGGTTTATTAGCTTGTTACTGATAGTTGTATAATCGATTAGTTAGCAGCCAAATTGACATGAGGGCTGTGTGTTTTAATCATAATTATTGATACTAACCTTTTGACCACCACCGGTGTCCAAGTTGCCGACAGCTGTCGTGTCTACAGCGCCAGAATCATTTAGTCTTCCGAACTAGAACTTGCAATTTTGCTACCTACATCCACAGACATTTAATATACTAGCAGACTAACAGTGGCATGCGCAACACACTGTAACAACTTGATGCTTAATTTTTTTATGCGAAAAGCTTACGTACTCTGACTGCGAGGTATTGCATCCGAAGACAAGTAAATCCAGCTGCTCTGTCTCTAGGGGTTGCCTTATGAAAAATTTCATTCCACGAAAGACAAAACCTCGTAGATAGACAAAACCTCAAAGACAAAACATTGTTTTAGTTCATTGATATGGACCTCGCCGCAAAGTGACGCTTGATTCAGTAAATTATTTTTCTCAAAAATGTCCGTAAAAGTTGACATTATTCTTTCCATATCAGAAGGTGAAGTGCATAGTTTATGGTCAGCGAAAAATTAAAAAGTTAAAGGATTGCAGGCGCGCTAGCTCGACAATAATGAATAAGCGCCCGTGCAATCAGTCAATTTTTTTTAAAGTTAAAAGGCCATGGAAATGTTGGCACAAGTCGTAGTCGTAGTCGTTGGGTCTGAAATAGTTTGTGGTGTTTTCGGTGGAAAAATACACCTGCAGTTTATTTTAATGAAAAAAGGCGGGAAAGCATAAGAAAAATATTGGAATAAAATTAAATTTTATAATATATTTGAGAAAAAGTTTATTCTATTTCAGAATTATTCACCATTTTTGAGAAAAGCTTTATATTAGTCTCGGCTGGAATAGCAATTGCTGGCTTCGTATTAGTTAAACGGACTCGCAAGCTCGTCCGTTTAATACTCATACTCAGCCAGCAATTGCCTACTTCCAGGCCACGACAATAATCTACTATAAGAGTCAACCTTTATTTAATAATTTTGTGCTGCACACAACATTATCATTCACTCGTTCAATTCATTAAATCGTACCAGCTCTTGTGAATGTATACAAAATATTATCTATGTATTTTTGTTTAGTCTGCTACTATTTTAAATATCTGTGGCTCCGTAGGAGCTTCAAGTTCCAGTTTTTTGGGCATTATGATACGTGGCGTATAAGTGATAATTGATAATAATAAGATAACATTTGCATGCATTGGTGGTATTCAAAAGCTACGCTCGCCGAGTTATATATTGAATCGGATATCGGACTTCTAAATGTACAGGACCGCAGGAACGTGCAATAAATCGGAATGATAAAGCGTACATTTTTTGTAGCCAGATTCTATTAGCTAGGGCACTACGTGACTGGCAATCTGGATGGCGGAAGTAGAGAAGCTAAAAAACGTTCTATCCGCTCTACGATCATGACGACATTCATTGGTCACTGTTATTGCGTTAGAATCTATAGGTCTACTCACGTGCCGTGGTTGTTATTACAATGTCATTATTGGCTAATTTTGACAAAATCACTCGATAGTTAATGTATGTGGTGAAGATTTCAACATATGGTTGGGTTTGTTTGAATCAACGCCCGAAAAAGTAAAAAAAAAGTAATAAGTAAATCAAAGTATCATGTGATTTTTTGATTCGAGATGTAATCACCTTTGACGCAGTATAATCCTACCTACTAAACATCGACCAATTAATGGGAAAATTTCTCAGATAAAAAAAACATGAAAACGTTTATAAGGTTGTTTAGTCAAACTCGCCCAACTATCCACTGATATTGAACCTTGGTGAAAACACTATGCGCCAGTGTACAGTCTAGGTCAAAGACATCTTAACACTTTAGTACCTTGTCATTATTGGCCTTCTGACAATTTTAAACAAAATTTCACACACGAAGTGACAGCGCAAAGGTTGTAAAGTGTATACATATCATTGACCTCGACCGTACCAATAATCTAATTTTATTGAGTTTGAAGTAACTTTAATGTAAACTTAGCCGTTTATTGATGAACGTGAAAACTGCGGAGGACCGAGAATCGACCGTTAGTGAGTTATTCAAATAATTTAATTATATTGCTATTCATTTTAGTGGCATAGGTGGTACCGTTTACGCCCTGAAATTTTCGGAAGATGCAATCTGTTCAGAGATAATATTCGAATTACGATTGAATCGCCAAATGGCAGTTCTAACTTAATATCGTTTGAGTATTTTATACCGTATTTAAGTATTAAGGAACGCCAATAAAAATATTTTTTTTGCTAATTTTATAAACATCATAAAACAATGTGAGCTTACAGATGCTTTAAAGTTCGAAGTGAAATTATATAAATTGTGTTTCAACGCAGTTGCGTTATACTTAAAATGTCCTGCCCTGTTCAGTTTTATTCTACTCCTAAGGCAAAGAAGAAAAATAATTGTATGCGAAAAGTATATAATATATTATGTTGCAGTTTAAACATTAATTAATTGTACCTAATTATAAGTTCATTGAAGTGCGATTTCGTTTGTAGGTAAATTATTTTTTTTACTTGCGCACTTTGTGACTGGAGCCTTATTTACTTTATCGAATGCCCTTCATTATTTTAGTGATATGTAAGAATAAAGGGGTGTTCACGGTATTGTTTCACAATAAAAAAACTTGTTTTTTTATATATATATATTTTTGGCAACTTTTGTGAACATTCCAAAGCGTACTGTCTAAACTAATTGTAAATATCTATAAACAATAATTTTTCTGTCCATATAAATTAGGGTACGTATATTACAACTTGCTGTTTTCTAGCACTAACTTGTATAACACCATTTAAGTGTGGTTTTGGTAGGTGTGAACTGATTAATGTTAAATTTGATTTTGGCCAGTCAAATAATCGAGTAAGCGTAAAGTTAAAATAAAAACGTAGAAATCTAAATATCAGTTCTTGCCTAAATCAAATACAATTATTATAGTGCAGTTAGGTAGTAAAATTATGTACTAGTGTAATGCTTCAAAAATATATCTCAACGTAATGAGGTTGTGGTATATGTTTGAGCAATAATAATAGATGCGTATTTTTACACTTGACTGTATCTACAAATACGTAGACCCATGTTAAGAATTAGAATCACTCAAAATTTAGTACCTATATTTTAATTTATTAATTTTCGTACTACATTCTTAAACTTTACAAGTACTTGTACTGTTTTTTACTTCGCAGCACTGGAAGAGGCCAAATATTTCCTATTGCAAAAAGATTTCGGTAATATAATTGGCCATTTTACTTTCGATTTGGGTTCCGGTAAATTAGGGACAACGACAAGCGAACCGAGAAGGAGTATTAGGTACGAGTGTGAACACAACGCGCGAGCCGATCGAGCGAAGCGAGGAAGCCGTGACTGCGGCTGGCGAATCGCCAGGACCTAATTCAGTTAGGAAATAATTTGGCTCCTACCAGTGCTTGTATTTTTTTTCTATTTTGACACCTTGAACCGTCAATAGTACCGCCATTAGTTTTGAGTTTGCAGCACAATAATAAATGATAACTAATGATACAATTGTATAAAAAATAGTATAAGAATGAATTAAGCATTACTAGTCACCTGACTATGGCTTTGGAGAACATTTAAATACTTACGAAACCGCTTATCCTGTAACGGTGCAGTAATGCTTCGGATTTATCTGGTATAACTGGTCGATTCTGTTTATTCCAACCTCAAACGCTAGAATACCTCAAATTTACTGATCTCTCATTTGAAATTGATCCATTGTTGACACAGAAATCATAAACGCGTCTCACAGACTTTGACACCATCGATAAATTTACTTACTTACTTTTCACAAGCTGTCAAAATGTGATTTCCCATACATTTTGTGTGACTATAATATAAGAGACGTTACTTTTGACCAACTCAATGGATCATTTGTTTATTTCAAATCAATTATAAAAACAAATTTTGACTTTAGCTCTTTGGTCTGTTTTTCAGTGCTAAAATAACGATTTTTATACTAGAATATACGTTTAACTGCCGTGGGTTTTAACCAATTTTCTTTCCCATTGAGGTTTATTCAAAGGCCTTAATAATGAATAAAGCCATTATTGATGAAATGTGGAGTATTACTGCACATCTGTGGGCACACTTTATATGTATCTGGGCCTAGCATAATGTAAATTACTGACATACCGTCCTTACCCACAGTAATGGTAAGCGAGGGCGTGTAGATCTATCTAAAAGTTTAAACTGTTTTGTAACTTAAGTCATGTTATAAACTTATGATTAATAAATATAGTTTCAGACTAATTTGTCCGTTTGTTATTTTATTAGTTACCTACTTAGTACTTTTTCCCGTGACTTTGCCTACCCGAAATTCGTACCTATAATTGTAATAATTGTATAGTCAACACGACATGCCGTGCTATATTCTGGGATAAAAAAACCCCCGACTTAAAAAACGCCAGAAAAAATAAAAATAAAAACGCCCGAAAAAAACGCTGCTTGAAAAGACAATTAAAAAGTAAAAAATAATTATGCGCTACCTAGCTGTTGCCCGCGACTTCAACTGCGAAGAATTCGTTTATCTCTATCCCGCGGGGACTATGCTGATTTCCCTGCAAAATTAGCCTAAGTTAATTTAGTATAAAGTATCTAGTAATATTTTTTTATCTAAGCGTCGTCGGTGTCGGGGGACCGCTAAGGTTAACATGAAACTAAATATGTTGTATTTTTTAAAGTATTAACCTTAGCGGTCCCCGACACCGACAACGCTTAGATAAAAAAATATTACTAGATACTTTATACTAAATTAACTTAGGCTAATTTTGCGGGAAATCAGCATAGTCCCCGCGGGATAGAGATAAACGAATTCTTCGCAGATGAAGTCGCGGCAACAGCTAGGTAGCGCATAATTATTTTTTACTTTTTAATTGTCTTTTCAAGCAGCGTTTTTTTCGGGCGTTTTTATTTTTATTTTTCTGGCGTTTTTTAAGTCAGGGGGTTTTTTAAATTTAAAATTTAAGTTTTTTATTTCATGTTTTTTAAACTTTGATATATATATTTTTTTAAAGTGTACTAGTGTGTTGGATATCCTGGCTCCAGCATCAGATCATCTTATTGCCACCATTGCATTGTATGTAGAATCAAATACTGATCAAAACGAATCAAACACGACATATCTGCTATTATTTTTCAAGAGTATACTGGTGTGCTGGATATCCTGGCTGTAGCATCAGCTCGTCGTGTTGCCACCACTGCATTGTATGTAGAATCAATTACTGATCAAAACGAATCTAAACACGACATATGTGCTATTATTTTTATAGAGTGTACTATTGTGCTGGATATCCTGGCTGCAGCATCAGCTCATCCTGTTGCCACCATTGCATTGTTTGTAGAATCAAATACTGATCAAAACGAACCCAAACACGATATATCTGCTATAGTTTTATAAGGAGTGTACCTACTAGTGTTCTGGATATCCTGGCTGCAGCATCAGGCCGAGAATTCCATAATCTTGCATAGCTATATAGCATACATGGGTGTTTCAAATTTTAGGTCCCAAATATGTTTGAAAGTAAAGTAATCCATTATGCGTCTAAGATTCCTACCGCAGCGAACAAAAGAGCTGATGATCTTGAAACGGCTGAACTGATTTTGATAAATCATGTCTAAGATCCATCGCTAGAAAACCAGCTTTCAAATAAAAAAAACCGCATTCAAATCGGTCCACCCGTTTAAGAGCTACGGTGCCACAGACAGACACACAGACACACAGACACACATAGCAGTCAAACTTATAACACCCCTCTTTTTCGTCGGGGGTTAAAAAGAATCCTATTACGTCTCTCGGGGTAAGTTCAGCGTTTTCATAAGAATAAGAATATATTTTTTTTAGGTTTTTTTTTCTCATTACTAACTTAGAAAAACGTGAAAAACGTGGGGTACAGTCAAGTGCAAAGATATCAACACGGCCAGTTACAAAAATATGTATATACGACTTTATGCACTTGATAAGGCAGAGGCGATTTAGCGACCACTTGCATTGAGTTGGAAACTGAACCTTATTGCTTTCATAATACGTCCCAATTTGCATTGTAATTATTGAAAATACGACTAGCTTTAAAAATATTCTTTGTCAGGTATGTATTCGAAAGCTGCTTTTGATTATGTGGTAGTATGTTCCAATAAATGGGGCCTTATAAAAGGTTAAGGTCGTGTACCTATACATGTTTTTGTAACTTTGGCTGTTTCGATATATTTGCACTTGACTGACCTAATGACGTTTAACTGAGCGGTCAAAACGCTCGAATATTCATTCGGGTCAAGATCTACCTATTATTAATTAATTTCCGCCATTATCCGTGCTGCCTAATTGAGCCACATACAAATAAATATCATGGGACACTTGACACCAATTATTGACCTAGTCCCAAACTAAGCAAAGCTAGTAGGTACTGCTGGATACTAGGCAACGGTTAAACATACTTAAATACATATTAAACATCCAAGACCCGAGAACAAACATTCGTATTATTCATACAAATATCTGCCCCGGCCGGGAATCGAACCCGGGACCTCAAGCTTCGTGCCAGGTTCTCTTGCGTGATTTGATCTGTGATTTCGTTATCAATTAAAATCAAAATTGATGTTTTGCTGTGTAGAAGGAGGTACTATAATATTCATTTTATTTTAAATCTACCGTTGGATTGAAACTTGAATTCGTTATTCCTGATTTAGTTCATTTGAACGTACCTATAGATAAAGCTAATAACACCATTTATTATTATTATTTTCATTGTTACTAACCTCTATGATCTCTGTCCGAAATAAATGGCTTATTATCATTATTATGTGTTAATAATAATAAAATAATATGTACGACTCCCACGTAAAAGAGCAGAAATTAAACTGGGGCGCTACTTTGAACATGAAACTACCGTGACTCATTGTACCGGATAACTCGTCTTAAATCGAGTTTAGCTCTACATGTTCGGGCTATTTCACTCGTAGCCCATCTTCCTCTTCCTTCCTTTCCTCGGTTTCGACGGGGAGTCGCGCGAACAGGGCGGTGGCGCGCAGTGCGCGTGTTGCAGCAGCCGACGAGTCGCGTAGCTCCTATATAGTAAGAAGGGTTACGAAATAGCCCGAAACATGACGAGCTAAACTCGATTTAAGGCGTGAGTTAGTCCGGTACAATATAATTTAATATGGGGCGCTACTTTCTACTTAACTTGCACATTATTGATGATAAGTGCTTAAATATAATATAGCAACAATTTTATGATGTACGAGTATGGAAACCAAATGAAAATACAATTTCTATTTAGTCTCGTTTCTACTTCTTTACGTGGCAGTTTACATGATTTTGATACCCACATCGCGTTTGTATCAGGATTTCGGGTTATTCAAAAGAAAAACAAGCAATTTAGCCTAACTATTTTATTTAATTACAAGACTTATCTACACATCAAAACAATTATAGAAACAAATTCAATGACACCACAGTGTTCAATGTACCTACGTACAACATTGCCACTCATGATCTCCAATTTTAAAGTCAGTACAACATATTATCTGGAAGCGGCCAAAGTTTTCAAACAGATATGGAAAAAGAGAAAAGACAGAACAACAGATTTCAAAGAGATAGATATTTGATGCATTTAGCCGCTTCGATGTATGATGGAACTCTTCGCGTAAGTTGCACCATGATATTTTAACGATAATCTATTTGATTTGAAGACTGGTTTGACATTGGCAATGATACTTTAGTCCCATCTTATAGACAGATTTGGTAGCTAGCTAGATACGAAATGGGAATTATGCTTTCCCTTCATGTAGCTAAGTACTAAATGTAATCTAATCAAATGTAATGTAACTTTCCGAAGACTTTAGTAACAAATATGGATGTGATTATGGATTATTACAAATGGGGACGTTTTTCCCATTTTTCATAGCCAAATTTGGTAGCTAGCTACGAAATGGGAATTGTGCTTCTGGGAATATTTTGCCCATTTCAAAGCTAGCTACCAAATTTGGCTTCGAGATAGGACTAAAGGGTAATGGTTATAGTAACTAGTGCAACTCGCGCTTAGTTTGATACATCAGTGACCGCTCAAGTTCAGCGTGCGACAGAAAGGGCGTACAGTGTTCATGTTACACATACTACGTATTGCAGCCACTGCTAGACGTTTGAATTTCCTAAACTTGAGCGAGCACTCAGTAGTATACTTAAGGTATGTTTTACAACTCATCAATAAATTGTATGTGACATAAATGTGATGCCATCTCTGTTTATTCGGACAAAACAAACAAAGACCGAATTACATTTTTATCGGTCACATAAAATTTATTAAAATGAATGGTGAAACAGGTTGATAACATTGCTAAGAACAAATCTGAGTATGGGACCTAACTTTTACTGTCGGTAGTACATGAGTACTACCTATTTGTTTCGTCTTCAAGACATTCAGTCAAACCGTTCACATAAAACAACTTCATTAGATGGTTGATGTTCTGAAGAATTAGTGGTTTTGCAATGCAATGCAAATTTATTCAAAAATCAACCTTAATTTAACAGCTATGTTAACTACTAGAACCTGTCTAATATACAGATAGCTTGGAGAAGCTACTCCTTGATGTAATTATGACAGGCTACCCTAATCCGGGAACTAGCTAAAATCATAGGTTCTCAAACCTGGGATGTAACGCCCCCTTGCGGACTTTGAAGGTTTTCAGGAGTGCAGTAACAGTAGAAATTAGAATGCCCAGAGAAAATTATCAGGAGTGATTTAGTAAGTAAAAGAAAAAGTAGAGCTATAGAAAACAAATAAATAAAGGGTGTACAGTGTCCAAACTAAAACTGAGAACCTATGAGCTAAAGGTTGTTCGCAAACAGTATTGCTGCTGGCTATGTTATATTTTTAGAAAGTGGATGTCGAGTGCAGGTTCTCAAACCTCGTCTCAAACCACATTAAATACTCGGTGTAGTCTTTGAGTTGGATGAATACGACAATATCAGTATCCTGCTTTATCCTGTAAGGTGCTATTACACTTGAGCATTCATTACATTTGAGCTTGCATAGTGAATGATACATTACAAGTAGAAGTTCATAAATTAAACAAGAGTGGTCTAGCGAGCATACTAACGACAGTAAAATTTCTTCGAGCTTTATAACAAACCGAGCAATTTTATTGTCCCGCCGCCATTCTCTTCGCCCATGCCTCCCGCGCACCTGTCGTATTTTTTGACGAGCTTTTACTAGAGCGTTCGTTAGAATGACCGTCAAAATGTTCATAGTGATGTTAGGCTTGGTTCGTTGTTCATTTCGATAAATTGAAAACGGCGAATGCTCGGCAGTTTGCTGTAATGGGACTATGACATACGTATTTTTTATGCTGTCACGAATAAATATTTTCGTTTCTTTCTTTTACAAATTAATGCTTAAGTGTATTAGCACCTTCGATTTATTAAATTCTGATCGCGGAGCATGAAGAATTTCGTACACTGACCTTCGCTACTTGTTTCTGTCGCTCCCGCGTAAATATTTTCCGTTACATTAGTACAAATACCAGAGTGCGAGTGAATATTTACGTGCGAGCGACAGACACAGGTAGTGAAGGTCATTATACGAAATTATTCGCGCTTCGCAACCGTGCTTTACTAGAGTATAGTGTGCTGAATTTAGGCGAATAGCAACATATGATTACGAAATCTTGCAACATATGCTTACAAAATGCTCTTTAGCCAGTTCCCAAGCATTTGTCTCGCAAATGCTTCCCAGACGCGTTTTACGTTTGTGGCGCGTTCGCGTGCGCATGTCCGAGCCTGGAGGGGTCCTGGCTGGGGTAGTGGAGCGGCTGCGCGGGAGGCGCGGGCGGCGGCGGCGCGGGCGGCGCGCCCCACCCGCCCCACGCCGCCGGCCCGTAGTGGTGCAGGTTGAAGAAGTCGTTGGGACGGTTCGGCGGCGGCGGCATCTGAACATAAATTATAAAGGCTCAGTTTAAATTGCAATTAATAGTTTGAAAAACCGGCCAAGTGCAAGTCTGACTCGCGCACGAAGGGTTCCGTACCATTATCTATCTATACATTAGACATTAGCAAAAACATGGGGAAAAAAATCAAGTTTGTTGTATGGGTGCCTCCCTTAAATATTTATTTTAATCTGTATTTAGTATTTGTTGTTATAGGGGCCACAGTAATAATCTGTGAAAAATTTAAGTGTCTAACTAATGCGGCTCAAGAGATAGAGCTCTGTGGCAGACGGACGGACAGACAGACAAACAGACAGCGGAGTCTCAGTAATAGGGTTCCGTTGGCATTATTGGGGTACGGAACCCTAAAGAGGAAATGATAAGTTTATTTGGGACACAGACAAATAATAAAAAAAAAATGTTTGTGCCTGAAATGGTCCTGCCTCAGCATAAATGTGGACTCCTCGGGTGGAGTCAGCGTTGGTCTTCCGACAAGACCATCGATTCATTAGGCGTCTGGGGCAGGGCCCGCACGCACGTTACGGGAGATTCCCATAATGCATGCAGAGAACGTCGAATAGCCCTCTCATTCTGATAGGAGGCTTGTGCCCAACCGTGGGACTCAGACATGAGGTTAAATTGAACTGACCTGTGGCGGAAACGGATGCAGGAAGGCGGGCGCCGGTGGCAGGGCCCCTGGCAGGCCGGGCACGGGCTCCAGAGCAGGCATTATTTCGTTCTTCTCGTTGGTGCCTTGACGTCCTGAAAACAATAGCATTACTAGTTGTTATCGTCATCCGTACAGGGAATAAAACACGCCTATACTCATGTCAAAAATAGATATGTTAATACAAACTTATACCAAAACAAAATCTCTTAACCAATTACAAATCAAGCACACACATCTAAACATTTTCCGTTGCCTGTAATTTATTTTTCGCAGATTGGAAACCTACATAATAATATGTTAAAATCTTTCGAGTGAGAATCCAAATCCTTTTTTAGTGGAATAAAATTAGTTACTAGTACGAAATCTTAATACTAAGAAAAAGTTTTGACAGAAAGCATTCAAAGTGTGGATGAAACAAAAATAATCAATAAAGAGCTAAAGATTGTCTGATAGATATTGCTTTTATAAAGTTGGCTGGCTGCTCTGTTTTTTTTTTTATTAACTACATACTTGTTTAAATATGAAAGGTTATTTCTATAACCTTTCATATTTAAACATGCCTGCGGTATTCCCGGACCGATATGACCTTCAAGTTTTTAAGAAAAGAGCGTACTCTTACCTTAAAGGCCGGCAACGCACTTGTGACTCTTCTGGTGTTGCGGGTGTCCATGGGCGACGGTAATCGCTTACCATCAGGCGATCCGCCTGCTCGTTTTCCCCCTATACCATAAAAAAAAAAGCTCAAGATTTACCTTGCGACTTGCCCCACTTGATGGTAAGTCTCTTGCCTCCGATGACCAGTCGGTTGAAAGTCTTCTCAGCAGCATGCTCGGATGCACTCCTGGTAGTATACTGTACAAAAGCGCACTGCGCTCGTGGCACCAGGGTGAGAGACCTAGTAACAGGACAATACATAGTAAGTAGCAATCGACTATCAAAGGTGGAAAAGTATAATCCCACTAAGGGCCACTTGCATGGGTTGCCCTGGGTTAAAAAATGAAACTGTTAACCCGGGATTAGAGATCACAGTCCCAACTTTCTTAACACTACTTAAATGGTGGGTCGAGTTCCATCACCAAAAAGGTTTCAGAATGTTGCTTTACATATATTTTTCTTGTGTATACATACACATACATACATAAAATCACACCTCTTTCCCAACGGGGTAGGCAGAGACTACATCCTTCCACTTGCTACGATTCTGGCATACAACTCTCCCTTCCTCTACATTCATCAATCTTTCCATGCATGCTTCCTGCATGTGCAGTACTCCTGACCCGACCTTTCTTCAGAATGTCCTTGATTTGATTGTGGTATGTTTGTCTAGGCCTTCCTCTCCCAACGTTGGGAATGCTCGTCTTATAGATCTGCCTAGTCAACCTTCCTGTATCTAACAATAAAAATTTCAATTCTAAAGGGGAGAACCATTGTGTCCTGGAAACAAGGATAGGACATGCCTTAGCAAATTTCTCATTTATATTTTTTCTAGAACTCAAACACTAGGAGCACCCTCTTCTGTTCATAGCCAGCAAATAAGACAAACAGACATATTATTTTATTTGTTGATTTTGTTACACATTCATCACAACAAAAAGAACAATGCAACACAAACCAATTTGACGACCAGATGGCCTAGTGGTTAGAGAACCTGACTACGAAGCTTAAGGTCCCGGGTTCCATTCCCGTGTTGGGGCAGATATTTGTATGAAAAATACAAATGTTTGTTCTCGGGTCTTGGGTGTTTAATATGTATTTAAGTATGTATCTATCTATATAATTATATTTATCCGTTGCTTAGTACCCATAACACAAGCTTTGCTAAGCTTAATTTGGGACTAGGTCAATTGGTGTGAATTGTCCCGTGATATTTATTTATTTATTTAATGTAACTTAAATATTCAAACCTTATTTCTCCATATTGATAGAAGTGTCCTCTTAGCTCCTCCTCAGTAATGTTTTCTGGTAGATTGCCGACATAGAGTGTGGTCACAGTCCTGTCCTCAGGGGGAGGCAGTGCAGGCATGGCTGCGGCTCGCCGCATCAACTTCTCAGCTACTGGGTCATTTACACCATAGTATCTGTAGAATTTTTTTTATAAATGGTAATAGAGAAAGAAAATACATTTAAACACAACAAATAGACAACACCTAGAACAGGGTTTCCATGGAATTGTTAAAAAAAAAATATATAAGAAACCTTGACCTACAATCAGTGGCGTAGCTACGAAGGGGCTAGGCGGGGCAGTGCCCCGGGGCCCTCAAGCTCAGGGGGCCCTCGAAATTCTGCTTTATAGCTGATGATAAAGTTGCTTAACATTTTTAAAGTATTTGTATATATAATGATTTTACTTCAAAAAACCTAACCAGTTTTGATAGCAGTGGGCCGCATTTTTTTATTTGCCCCAGGGCCCTAGGTTACCTAGCTACGCCACTGCCTACAATAATGTGTCATTCATTGCAGTTGAGAATCTGACACTGGCTCAGTATACTACAATAAAACAACTTTTACTTGTTCTAAAAGCACTATTTTTTTTAGCAAGATGTATTTTGCCACTGTCAATGTAGACATTACAGACATGAGGAGACTGTTTGGTTAATGACTCCAGTTGTTAAATTTTGATCATAAGTAGCAGTATCCAAAGCCTCCTTAAAAATAAGAAAAAAAAAAAGATTATATTACCTGTCCTTAATATTTTGGTCAGCCAAAGGATCATCCGGATCAGTAGGCTTTTCATGCCGATATGGACACTCCTCTCCTCTCCGACACTCGCCTTTCACCCAGAATGAGCACACATGGGGTCGGTTCCGTTTGTAATAGGGAGCAGTCCGTGCCAACCTCAATAGTAAGTCTGAAGCACCTTTAGACTTGAGTGCAGAATTACTAGGCTGAGTAGAATCAAATTTAGACATCTGACTATCTAAGTTTTGAATGTAATATTCCTTATTAACTTCATTACGAGGTAGATCATCTTGTATCTTAAGGGCTGCATCTCTGACTTGGATTGGCAAACCATACTCCAAATCTAACAGGCATGTTTGACAAACATTTTTCAGTTTGGAACATGTCTGACAAATCTCTGTTTTCTTGAAACGCATTCTAGAGCCTGGACACCAACGAAAGACAGTGAATGGGCGAGCACATATCTTACACTCCTTGCCATACTTTTCTTTGGTCTGAAAAAAAAAAATGAATTATCACTAACATTGAAGCTATGTATTAATAAATTAATCGCAATTCTTAAATAATGATTGGTAGAGAAGTAATACTTTACCATTCGGATGTATGGATTATCCCCAAGACATGTTTGGCACAATATTGGGAAATCCTGCAAAAGAGAAATGCAGTTAAAGCAAATTCAGTAGTTTTTAGTAGTGTTGAATTAATAATATAATTGAAAATATCACTGAAGTCACTTAACCCTTCGTATAAAAGAAGTTAAAAAGAAAAACCTGAACTTTGATATCATTTGTCCTAAATAATACCCACAACACGGATTGCTTGTATAGGTTACTTGCCTTAATTTTTAATTTATTTACTAATGTTGATACTTGAAAGCAAAGCAAATATGTTAATGTATAAGCTTTATAGGGATTAAATACAAATATAAAGAAATATCGACGAAAGCTTACCGAATCTTCCCAATTTTGACGATTGTACGTGTTTGTGGATTTCGACACAGCCATATTTAAATGTTTTCAGAAATGTGCCATTTACTTTACTCACTATACCTATAAAAGCAAATGTTCTACAAGATGAAAATAAATTGAGCAAAAAATAACACGAAGCTCCACACAAGAAGAATTAATTTATCACAAATTTAACACCACGCAACGCAAAACAGCAGTCCACAGACTAATAACCTACATAGGTACTTATACTCTTTGCTAATAACAGAGTATATGACTAGCACAGACTATTAAGAGATACTACGTGCAGCAGTCGGCAGTCACAGCAGGGCTACTACGAAACTCGAAACTCGAAGTTCGTATCATACCGTCCCTCTCGCTCTCGTATTAAATAGTATAAGTGTCAGAGGGACCGCACGACACGAACTTCGAGTTTCGAGTTTCGGAGTAGCCCTGCAGCACCTCACCTTTGCACAGCCAGCACACAAACGTACAACAAAACCAAAAACCCAAACCACAAAACCTCAGTAATAATGCGGCTAACTAAATTAGCGTGTCAGGGTTGGTATATATTAGGACAGAACATTAACCAACTTTTATTTGGCAAGAGTGTCTTAGTTTTCAGTATGTTTATAGATAAAGTACTCTGTGGTCTTAGTTTAGTTTTCAATGTTGGTACAAAGTACGTTCATAATTCCATACATTGTGTTTTTTATATGAAGTGTCGATATGCGTGAAACAGACCAATAATGTACTCTGTCTCTGTCTGTTCTGTGGGTCAATGGAACTACTAACCATAGACCTATACCTAACTAAAATAACTAAATGTAAATGTCAAATCAAAAACGTTGACTGATTGACTGATGTTTGAGCTAGAATTTTGCTGTGTTTGTTTGTAAAACATTTTTAAAGACAAGCATAATATTTTATTGTAATTCCTTGAATATTATTTATTAGGTCCTTTGTTAATAAATATAATTATGTCCATAACCACATTGGTAAGTTCTTAAAATTTCTAATACTTACACCCGGCAGTTCGCACCAATATGCTATAAATTTTGATCGTTTTGCAGTATTATGTACATTTAAAAAAAGAGAACGCACATGAAGACTCTATTTGGTGTTGTGGCTGGAGTAGAATAGGAAGTGAGAAGAAAAAACCTGAGGAAAATGCGGAAAATAACGAAAATTCACAGTAAGATCTACTTTTTCTAACCTCGACATTGGCGGAAGAATCAATGGAGCTATATATTTTTTTAATTGATTGATTCCATATGTTTAAAAGGGACTCTAACCATTCGCAAGAAGTCGCCGAAGACTACATTATAACAGGAGGTTTAGATGACCTCATCAAAATATGGCAGTTGGACAGTAATGGGAAACTAGAACTTAAACACCAGCTCGAGGGGCATTCACTTGGCGTTATTTCCGTGGCTGTTAGTCCTGATGGGAAAAGTAAGATCACAAAACATTCATCATCCTTGTACAGTCAAAGGCATAAAATGTCTTTGTATATTTTACTCAAAGCCCCCAAATTTTTGAGTTACAACTGTTTTTGATTTCATGTGCGATATGTGTACATAGACCTTATGATTAGTGGCATAAAATGAGTACCTATATGGATATTTTTATGGCAACATTATGCCCTTGACAGTGACTAAATGGAAATATAAATTACCTACTCTACTTCTGTTAAAAATTTAGCCAAGTAGTACACACTTGTTATGAATATGAAGTAATTCATACTGATACTGACCTAATTCATTTTTTTTTGCCATAAAGATGTGTCTTCACACTACTCATTTAACCCTTTAGTGGGTAACGTCAAGATATTTGCCGTCATACGACTCAGATATTTTATTTTTTTCTCAATGAACGTGTTGTTAGTTAATATAACTTTTGGTTCGCATAAGAGAACATACTCGTACCAATTTACGAAAAAAAGAATAGCAGATAAACGTTATTCCAACCATTGTTAAATGATGATTCTTAGGCCTGAACTTAGATTTTTAACTATTCCTTACAATTGAACAAAAATGTTTGTAAATAAAATTTTGTTTGCTGGATTTATCCGATAGTCACAATTCTCTACTTTCAGAGACAAGATTGGCGATATAAAGTTTAAAGAAAAAAAAACTGTTATTTGATAATTTTAAAAAATGAAGACGGCAATATATTTGCCACTATCCGTTAAGTGTCTGGTGTTTATTAAAGGAAAGGGTGGGTTAGGCTACAATTGTTATTGATTTATATATGGAGCAATAGCTTAATTCAATACTTCAAATTTGCCTTTTACCTTTATTGCTGAAGAGATTTTCACGTTTTCAATTAAGGTCGGGCAGCTACGGGACCCTGACTATAAGCATGGCCCGATATGCTCTTGCTCGGTTATTTATTTGAAAGAATTCAGTTTTAAGTTAAATAAAGGTTTTAATTATTTCTTATCATCTATTGGTTTTTAATTTATTTATTTTAGATACGTCGTGCCACCCGTAGTTCCCCCGGCGAACTGACATGACGGTCTTGTCACTTAATGCCCTTGGCTGATAGCGGCAAACATATTGCCGTCTCATAATTCGGAAACCCTGCAATAATATAAACATTTCTCTTTCTCAAAAATCATAAAAAAAATCATTCATGCTGTGCGTATCGTTAAAGTTCTTGATTCATTGCTTTAAAAAATAATGGTCAAAGGGTTAATTGTAATAAAATCCTTTACAGCCTTAGCCAGCAGCTCGCAAGACTCATCCTTAATTCTATGGGATATTGCATCTGGGGAAAAGCTGAAGACTATGGAAACTGACACCACCGATGTATGGACGTTGGACTTCTCACCAGATGGAAAACATGTGATCTCTGGCAGCAATGCGGGGAAGATTCTCATATTCAGCGTAGAAACAGGGAAACAGGAGCAGACATTGGATACTAGAGGAAAATTTACACTGAGTGTTGCTTATGTAAGTGTATATATAGGCTATATACCAGTATTTTATATATATGTTATTATTTAAATAGGGTGCATGGGACACATACTTATATTAATAGCTGAAGCAGCACTCCTTCAGTTCATGGCTGGTGTTCTGTTCAAGCTCTCCTCCTCTCTCTCCTCCCACAGGATTAGCAGACAAAGTCATGGGGAAAAGCAAGTATAAAATAAGTAAATAATATAATATAAAGCATATAACAGTCACCAGCACCAATATTTGACACAAGTGTGCATAAATATCTGATACAACTCTTACTTCTAGGGCCGGAACATGTCAGATATTTTTGCATGCTACTCTGTGGCAAATATTAATGCTGGGGACTGTACCATCAGCCAAATATGTGGTCTACCACCTTTAAGTTGATAATCATTGGCATGTAATAAAACAATAATGCCAATAGATGTGTCTGTTAACTTGAAAGTTTGACTTTAGAGACATTTTATTTATTATTATTAAAGACATGTTCATTTGAAAGGAACTTGTTTAAAAATGTATAGACCACTTAATTCTAATATCGAGCCAGTAAAGTGCCTTGGGCCCTGTGGTGAGTCTAGGATGACAGTAGATATTTATAATTATAGTTTTAGTTTTTATTTATTTATCCATGCATATGTCGGCGGCCGATCGTAAAATCCGCCAGATCACGAAATTCCTAGCATATCGTGAAATGCCGCCATTTCATGAATTGGCTAAGGGACACCGCCATATCGTTCAAAACTCACCGTTTAACGATTTGCCTAGTGACGTTTAGGCAGATCATGAAATTCCTAGGCATATCATGAAGCGCCGCATTTCATGATTTGGCCAGTTTAGGCAGATCATGAAATTGCTAGGCATATCATGAACGCCGCCATATCGGTTCTGGCACTTCGCCGGCCGCTGCCGCGGCACGCTCGCTTCGCTCGCTCGGCTCGTGCGTTGTGATCACAATTAAAACTAACCACTCCTCGCTTCGCTCGTCGTACCTAAATTTTTCTATATAAATAAGTGACAACTAGTGAATACTTTATTTATCAACAAAATACTAACCTCTAAATACGGGCAGACGTCCATGGTTTTTTCACATTGTGCACAGAATACGTTTGATTCACATAAAAAGAACGGAGCTGATGTTCAAAAGCTTCTTTTGCACTTCTATTTTGAATTCAATCACTAGTTTCCATTTTGTTGCTTTTCAGTAAAACTCAGCTGGTCACATTGCATAGCATTATTTTAGATGTGCCAGAAAGGACGAGAATATATATTATTTAGGCACATGTTATGCCTTTTTATCATGAAATGTGATATTACGTGAATTTTACGATCATGCATACATCCATGTGGATAACCCCCTTGGCTATAAAGCTGAATCCACTTTTGGGTTCATCATCAGCCGGAAGACGTCCTGCTGAACAATGGCCTCCCCATTAGAACGCCATAATGAACGACAACTCGCCACTTGCATCCACCGATGTCCTGCCACTCTTACAATGTCGCCAGTTCACCTGGTGGGAGGCCTACCAGCACTTCGTCTTCCGGTTTGTGCTCGCGACTTGAGGACTTTTCTCCCCCAATGGTTATCAGTTCTTGAGCGAGAGAGTAAGAGCTGGCATACCTACTTTTGGGTTATTTTATAGTAAAGCTTTATGTATCCACACAGTTCAATTAGTTTATAATATATAAATTATTTTAGTGATAATTAGTTTACTATTATGGTCCCTATTGGTTAAAAGCCTCCTCTATCTCTTTCCACTTTTGTTTATTTTGAGCAGTGCTCGCTCATCCAGTTATTTAAAGCTGTTTTTACAATTTCATCAACACATCTTTTCTTTTGCCATCCTCTTTATCTTTTTCCAGCAGGACCAAGCCACTCTGTTGTTTGTAATGTCCATCTATTATCCTGGTATCTAAATTTTGAATTCTTGCGTATGTCAGTATTTCGTATTTTATCAGTTCTTTTCAGTTTCAGGATACTTCTTTTCATAGCATGTTGGCATGAGAGTATTTTGTTTTTAACCTTGTTAGTGAATGTGCAAGTCTTTTTTTTTCCATTTTTTTTTGAGGCTTAAGTGCACTTGTGTGTCTATGCCAGCCTCATTGAAAGACTCGATGTCCACATTCATCAAACACTTCTATTGCGATGTACAGATTATCTGGCTGCAAAGGAGTGCTTGATGAACCTGTAAATTCGTACTGCATCTTCCGATACCGGACAACTCAAAATAACACCATTGAACAGGTCCAAATCACTCAACCACCTCTCGCGGATATCCTTAGTCAATACACACTCCACCAAAAAATGTATTAAGTCCTCAATCTTATTACAATCCGTGATGTTCAAGTCTGGCTAGCATATGTTAAGCAGGGTAAACTACATGAATCCAATTCCATTATGATCTTCTTTAGCCTCAGGCCTCAGAATATAGTTTCCTTTTAAGACTTTCTAGTTGTTATCCTTATATCATTTCCCACAGAGTCCCGACGGCAAGTATATAGCCAGTGGAGCGTTGGATGGAATCATCAACATCTTCGATGTGGCGCAAGGGAAGCTGGTCCACACTTTAGAGGGTCACGCTATGCCCATCCGCAGTCTTTGCTTCTCCCCAGACTCGCAGTTGCTGCTGACTGGGTCTGATGACGGACACATGAAGCTTTATGATGTGTAAGCTACTTATAATAATTCAAGAATGAACCTTTTTTTACCCAACAGGCTGAAGGAGGGTTATGCTTTTCGAGTGTATGTATGTCTTATTTTTTTTAAAGATTATTAGATTATATTTACTATGTATAATATTGTATACTGTATGCGCTAGCTCTATGCGTCTTTGTGTTGCAAGGTTTTAAACAAAACACTTTTTATTACATAAGTATACTATGGAACATCTTTTGAAAAACAAACGGTATTGACTGACACGCAGGTATATAATTTTTTACTTTTTTTTCCTGTTTTTGTTGAGGCTTTGCGAGTGCTTTTAAAAGACTTGTTTGTAATTCTATATGTGCCACTCTTAAAACACAATTTACTATTTTACTTCAGGGTGCACGCCAATCTAGCGGGTACGTTATCTGGGCACGCGTCTTGGGTGCTCTCGGTGGCGTTCTCACCGGATGGCAAACGTTTCGTGTCCAGCAGCGCCGATCGGACCGTGCGAGTCTGGGATTTGGATAGCATGCAGTGCCAAAACGTGTTCAAAGAGAATAATGACCAGGTGAATGTTCTTCTATTCTAATTATAAGTCGCTAAACGCATGACTGAGTCGTCGTGGTTTACGGTTGAGTATCAGTAGTGAACCTTCATGACAACTTTCTTGGGAAAATAGTGTACTTTACCTTCCACTTGAGTTCCATGAGAGTGTGGGTACCTAGTTGGTAGCTTGGTTGTTTATTTTTATCGTATCGTTGAGTTTCCTTTATGTTTCTGCTAGTTTACCCACGGCTTTTCCCACGTGAACTATTAGATCTGATAGTTTAAAAAATCTGGATTTTGCTATGGGAATGCACAAAAATTTCGTGCAATATTTCATGTCTACACTTAGCGGTTGAGAATTGAGGTTCTTACGAGAATGTAATGTAGGCATTACAGAAAAACAGTTTTGTTGCAGTTATGTGTTAACATGTATTAGAAAATATAACTTAATTAGATAAATCGGCACCAAAATACCACGAACTTCGAGTTTCGTAGTAGCCCTGCTGATCGATCATGATTACCATTATTAAATCACTTACATACCTAGTCTCTTATATGAAAATTAAAACTTCATTTTTGTCTTTTTTTTCTGTACTGTACGTACTAATGTAGTTTTTGAGAATTAGGATATGTTGACAGATTTGTTCAAAAACGACATTAAAAATTTCCTGAACAGCCAGGAGTTAATCTTATGGAGTATTGTTTTTTTTTTTCAGGTTTGGGGTGTGAAGTTTAATGCCGACAGCAATAAGATAGTATCTGTATCAGAAGACAAGAGTTTAATCATTTATTCGTGTCCATTATAGCATGTTAAGTATATTATATTTAAGAAATAAAAAATATTTCACAGAATTTCTAATTTATTTGTATATTTGGCTGGTGGCTCGTTTCTTTCAAAAGCAGTAAATACCTATCATTACTTACACGATACTATACTGAGCGGCAAAAAATCTGGCTCTCAAATGTATGCAGAAATAGGCAATGTTTTATCTAGAGTGGGCCAATTGCCGCTGAGTATATTTACAGTTTGATTTGCGTGTTCCTATGGCAAGTTCACGCACTGTTGTTATGTGTCACTGTAATCACTGTTGGTTTTAGCACTTCCAACTATTGGGAATTAAGGGGCGCCTGAAGAAATTCCTAAAAGTTGGGGGCGCCGTAGAAATCTCGCCCTGCATCATATCACGGCCTCATAGTCGTCTGATTGACTACAGGTGGTAGGACCTTGTGCAAGGTCCGCCCGGATTGATACCACCATCTTGCTCGCTAATCCTGCCGTGAAGCAGCAGTGCTTGCACTGTTGTGTTTCGGCGAGGAGAGTAAGACAGCCGATGAAATTACTGGCACTTGAGGTATCCCATCTTAGGCCTCTAGGTTGGCAACGCATCTGCAATACCCCTGGTGTTGCAGGTGTCTATGGGCGGTGGTGATCTCTTACCATCAGGAGACCCACTTGTTCGTTTGCCATCCAGTCGTATAAAAAAAAATCTTGAATACATTTAATTCGACAAGAAATAATTGTATTGTATTATTAAAACCATATGGCATAAAGAATGTTAGAAATATCTATAAGTACTTACTTTATAATATTATGAAGAGGTACAGTTTATGAGGTTGTAGGGGGTAATCTCTGGATCTACTGATCCAATATAGATGAAATTCGATTAACAGATAGTTTGAGTCCCGGGGAAGGACATAGGATAGTTTTTATCCCGGAAAATAGCATAGTTCCGGCGGGATAGCGATAAACGAACTGATGATGATGATCGGTGATGAACTGATTTTCACTACCACCACTGGCGTACTAACTTTGCTTGCTTGTATTATTGCTTGCATTTTTGCATGCTTGCTTGCATGCTTGCTTGCTTGCTTGCACTATTTCTTGCACATTTGGGAGTATGCTTGCTTGATCTGTTGTTTGCATGCTTGCTTGCATGTTTGATTGCATGCTTGCTTGCACTATTTCTTGCACATTTGGGAGTATGCTTGCTTGAGAGAAGAAATAACTAATAAATAAAATACCAAAGAAATACAGTAGGTCGAACAGAGCAATCCGTATACATGTCACTGTCAAGTGTCAAGTGAACGTCAACGTCACGTCAACTGTCAGTTTCGTATAATGGACTTTGTTTACAAAAACTCTAATTTCGATCACAGAGTACTTCTTCGTATTTTAACCGGTGTAAAACATTAAGCAGAAAATGTTAAACCTTCTTATACATTACAGTAAAAATAGCTGAATATGATACAATTTCAAGTTTAGTACTTAAAAGATTCACATCGCCCACAGTAATCGTCTACACAGTACTATCGTCTTCGTAGGTATATGGGCGGATAAATGGAGAATTGTTCATGCAAACTCGAGTAAGCAAGTTCGATTCTAGCGACACCTCCATATATATACACGGAGAGATATTTTTTTTTAGCACCAACTGAGTGATCGGCACATCTTTTCCTTTTACCTGCACCTACAATTTTATTTAGGGCCTCTTCTCTGATTTAATTTGATAGAAGGTACTACTGTTTGATTTGTCAAATTACTTAGTTTACTCATACTTGCCTTGATAAACGATGAAATGAATTAAGCGGAAAGTATTCAGGAAAGCAACAGTTTGTTATTTTTATTTTTCCAGTTGTTTTTTTTTTGTGGTCCTTTGAAGTTGTCTTAGCGAGGTTTAAGTATAACACCTTATCTTGTTGTAGTATTCCATATTGCTTAAAAAGGAAGGTGCACACAATGACCCCATTTATTGCTGCGCTTGGACTAAAACACACACCACTGAAGATAAAAAGTAAGTATATATGAAACTATGAACTTGACACTACTGTGAGACTCTCACATAATGATATAAATTAGAAAACACACATTGCATCAGTGCGCGTTTTATGAAATTAAATATTACCTAGACTACAACACAAGCACTACAACTAAAGCTTTTTTCTTAATGAAGATTGAGATTAGTTTAGTTTTAACTTCTCAGGGTACCCGCAAAAGATTTCATAGCAACAGGAGGCCTAGATGGACTAGTAAAGGTGTGGCTGTTTGAGAACAACAAGCTGGAGCTAGTCCACACACTGGAGGAACACTCTATGGCTGTTGTGTCTGTAGCCATCAGCAAAGATGGCCATAGTGAGTAATCTGCAATCTGAACATCTATACCATCTAAACAGATCTATTCTAATAATAAACAAAGAGGTTAACATAGTGAGTTTCTTTAATGAGTTTCGTTTTTCAGCCAACATAAAACTTTGATAAAGATATTTTGGCTTGACTTTGACTATGACTTTGACCACATTACCACATAAGGTAGTAGCAGTTGTATTTCATAAATATTTTTTCATCACACTTGCTCGTAAACAGTGTCAACATGCAGGCTACCTTGGTTGCAACCCCACAAATAAAACCCTCAACCTTAATGTGCTTGTCATGAAACCCGTGGTTGGTAAATGAGTCATTGCACGTACTAATTTTCATGTCATGAAGCCCAAGGGCGGTAAATGAGTTTGTTACTGCATGGCGTGCTGCAGCGCCTGCACGTCGGGCACATGCTGCGGGGGGGGGGGGGGCACGAGCGCAGTCACCGGTATCGGCAATTTTTGAAAAAATATTAGTTTTTCTTTTACAAATATACAATTTTACTCGCAAATGTGACGAAAAACATTGTATGTCGCACGGGCACTACTAGAATTACGAACATTGACTCATTAAAGCCCTCAGTCTTCGACTTCGGGCCTCTAATAGACTCTCGTTTGTAATTCCTTGTTTGCCGCCCTTAAGACACAATGTACTATTTTAGTTCTAATATACTTTTATTTTTGCTTTGTTTTCGTAAGTTTTCTGAGTGTTAATGTAAATACATTATAATTATTATTTTTTGTAGCTCTTGCAAGCACATCATTGGACTCGAGCCTGATAATATGGGATTTGCTTTCCGGTAACAAAGTCCATACAATTCAGAATACTAGCACAGATGTCTGGAAAGTAGCCTTCTCTCCCGATGGCAGCCAAATAGTCACCGGGAGCCATACAGGGAAGCTTTATGTCTATGGGATTGAGAAGGCTACTTTAGATAAAGTACTAGATACGCGAGGAAGATTTGTGTTGAGTGTTGCTTGGGTAAGATTCTTTCATCTTTTTTTTTATTTGCTATAATTTGAAGAGAAACTTGGCAGGAGGCTGTTAAAATTTTCTTATTAGTAGAGAAATACAATATAAGGAAAGCCTTGTAACTTGTTGGTTCAAGATATAATAATAAACTTAAAAAACCGGCCAAGAGCGTGACGGACACGCCCCAGATAAGGTTCTATAGCCATTACGAAGAAATCAAGTTATATTTTTTACCTTAGGCTGCTATTTACTCATATAATAATAATAATACTACTAATTTAATATTTTTAAATTTTTACTTTTTTTTATTTAATAATTTTCAAGCAATCTTAGCCGTTACAACTTTTCTTGTAAATTTGATATATTTGCTACCATCCTGAATTTTTTCAAATTTTTCCACCCAACAGTTTAGATTTTAGAGAGGGGCTCGATTTTAATGAAAATTTGCACCTTAAAGTTTAATATTTCGCTAACAGATCACTGAATCGAAAAATCGTCTTGGAGGGGGTTGTCCAATGGTTTTAAAAGACCTAACCTATCGAACGGTACCCCAACCTATAGGGTTAGTCGAGAAAAAAACATCACCGCCACTACATCTGTGGGAGGTACCCAAAAAAAAATTCTAGTGCTAACGGTCTCTACGGAACCCCAAAAAATGTCTTCCTTTCAATAGCGCCATCTACATTTTATTTTTGTCATCTCCATCTAGAGCCCCAACAAAAAATACATCGCGAGCGGCTCAACAGATGGCGTTGTGTGTCTCTTGGACGCGGAGCAGGGCAAACTGCTGCACACCATACAAGCTCATACTGCGGCCGTGCATAGTGTAGCTTTCTCGCCCGACTCGCGCCTTGTTATCACTGCCTCGGCCGATGGGAATGTCAACATGTATAATGTGTAAGTGGTTTTATTACAAGCTTTATTAAACCTCCGTTGTTCGTATGTAGTAGGTACTTAGTATGTATGTAGGTCGTCTTCAAATCAAGGCTAATACATCCACCAAAAAAGCTTGTATTAAAAAGGTTTTTACAGTCAATCACAAAAATCTACCAAATTTTATGACCAGTAACAGAGACGTGGTTGAATATTTTCCAAACCGATTTAATTTATACCTAACAGCGGAATATTTCTTCGAAAAAGAACTATAAATTAAACAGGTGTATAAATCGGAAGGAAAATTTTCGGAAGTTCGATATTTAATAAAATTGTTTATTTTATTAGTAGATCGCAGTCTAGTTAAATCCACGAAGACGCGTGATTTTGACAAAATTAGATATTAATGACATTGTAATAAGAACCACGGCATGCGTCATCGTGAATGACTCTACCTATAGCTTGCTCAGATCTTATGAAGTTTGCCCCTCCTGCTGCTTATGAAGTGCTTAGTGCTTGTGCTTAGCCTAGTGTGGAACCAACGGAAACCCTATTTACCAAATTTGTTTTTGAAACATTTTTTGTCCTTTCAAGTCACAAAATTTTGATCTGATCACGCTACATTTAGCATCGATATTATCTTTAGTTTTCATAAAAAATTAACCCTGAGCTCTCTTTTAATAAAACTCGCCGAAATGGTAATGAATTCATGAAATGAGGCAAAATCGCCGTAAAACAGTGAATATTTGACGCACCCTGGTCTTAAAAGTTGTTCGGTCCCAGGGCAAGCGCGAGCGCGCAAGGCTCAGCCCAGCTGAAGTCGTGGGCGATGGCGGCGTGTTTCTCCGGCGACGGCGCGCGGGCGGCGGCCGCGCGCGCCGACGGCTCCGTGAGGGTCGCGTTAACCGGGAAGTTGCAGGAGCTGAAAGTGTTCAAGGAACATAGCGGCTCGGTGAGTACTTATAGTTCTAGTGCATTGTGACAAGGTGAATGCTCTTAGCTTTAGACTGGACCAAACCGAGCCGCGCTTACTGGGAGACTGCAGGAATTGGAGGTCTCAAGGAGCATAGTGGCCCGATGAGTAGGTAGGTACCATCAGCCAAATATGTGGTCTACCACCCTAAAGTTGATAATCGTTTGCGTGTCATAAAACAATAATGCCAATAGACGTGTTGTCAACTAGAAAGTTCGACTTTAGCGACATATTCATTTGATAGGAACTTGTTTAAAAATTGATAGACCACTTATTTGGCTGATGGTACTCTTAGCTTTAGGCTCGATCGAAACACAATTTTGCGGGACACGCTTATCGGTATCTGACGTCTGACGGTTATCCACGAACATAGTGACAAGGTGAGTGCTCTTAGTTTTAGGCTGGACCAAACCGAATTGCGCTTACCGGGAGACAGCAGGAGCTGAAGGTCTCAAGGAGCATACGCGGCTCGGTGAGTGCTCTTAGTTTCAGGCTTGACCTAATTGAGTCGCGCTTACCGGGAGATTGCAGGACTGCAGGTCCTCAAGGAGTATAGCAGTACTGTAAGGTAAGTGCTCTTAGCTTTAGGCTCGGTTAAAACACGATTTTGCGGGTAGCGTTTACCGGAAAACTGTTAAAGCTGAAGTTGTTCAAGGATAATAGCGGCTCAATGACGACTCAGAGACGTCAGTAGACTAACGGTCTTAGTTGTTAAGGTTTGTCTCTGAATTTTGCTCACCTTGTATTAGTACCTAGTATCTTTAAGAAATAATTATTCTTTGTTACAGGTATGCGGTTTGCAATTTAACGCGGAAGGTAACAGGTTACTGTCTGTTTCTAAAGACTGTTGTATTAATATTTATGATTGTCCAATACCACCGAAAGAAGCAAAGAAGTAATATATGTTTATAAGTATAGAGATACAGCTGTTTATTGAATAAAATCGTAGAATGGCACTAAGTAATGTCTAATTATTAACTCCATTATTAACTGTAAGTACCTTCCTATAATTACTTAGACTTAAAAGGAGATTGACTAGGTTTGGACCAATGTTGCCCAGAAATGAAATATCTCTGACGAGTTCATTGCGTTACTTTCTATTGAAAAGAAAAACATATAGAGATACAGACATAAATTTTTAAGACGGTATTGAGTGATAGTTAGTAGTAACCTCTCTCATCACATCACATGTCACATTCGGGCGTCACATGTGTGTGTGTGTGTGTGTGTGTTATACCGAATTGTAACTTCTATTTCTATGTATAAATGTGATATGCAATAAATAAATTAATATGAATCTATAGCAATAAATACAGAATACAGATGTTCGTATTTATCGTGATCTCTTAAATAAATGCGTGTACATATATACGTCACATATTATGACGGAAAACTATAACTTTGAAACTTTAACTGTATATACGTAACTTACCTACTTGTTTTCTCTACTATACTGTAAACTAAAAATACTACCTTAGATATTAAGTTTCTCATGTAAGTGACAAATTGTTTTTAATGAGAAATAAAGATTCTATAAACCGAAATGCCTTAAAAAACTAACAACAAGAAAGAAGTTCAACAGTCTGTACCTACCCATTACCGTGAATTTTAGAGCTGGTCACTATTTTGAATACCTAAGTCCTGACCCCGACTGCTGAACTTAAAGTTAAGTAGGTACTTAATAGATTCTAGACCACTAGATTTATAATTTTTCTTTTTAGTTTTTTTTAGTCAGTCGGGTTTTTTGATTTTTTTATTGAATAAGGTAGTAAAAATTTAACTTTAGAAATAATTGCGTCATTTTGAACCAGTCATACTTATTTTTATACATTGCACTGTATGAACTCGTGTCGTAGAGCGGGCCAAGTATTAGCTCCCCTGTAAGCGGGCTACCGTGGGGAGTGTGATTAATTTTTGCCATAAGCGGATTGCCCTCATATCACGGTACAGGTGGTGTTCACAAAGCTCTCGTGTTTGATACCTATCTGTTCTAAATTTGGTTTTGCAGGTAAGGTTATAGATAGGTACCTATACCTGTAGATTTTTTCTATACAAGTCAAAAGAATATAAAAAGGTCAGAGTTGTTCTTTGCACCATTCATACCAAAATTTAAAATTTTTCGTTGATCTTAACTAAAAAAAAACCGTGCAGAGTCACACTCGCGCACTGAGGATTCCGTAAAATTAGGTATATATGAATTACTAATGTTAGCGGAGTCCTTACCCTATCCTAAGCAAAATATACCTACCTACTTACGCAATTTTAGGGTAATTTTAGATTGGTTGCTGACATAGACAGCCAGACATAAAGAGTAAAGTTAGAGTAAAAAGTAAAGTTTAAACTTTTCTTATTGGTTGTGCTGTAAAGCTACCTTTATAGCAAATTAACCGTTTCTAGGATGGATAACTGAGAGTAGGTTTTAGGTAACCCTATAACTTTTGATTCCTCAGCAATTTGTATGGAACACTCTGATTTTTTTCACTGCTAGGATGGCACAGCATAGATTTCAGTATTATGATATTTTAATTTTAGTTTGATACCTCCACGCTTTCCTGAGAAAAAGGGTATTGACAGATGGCCGGACTACAAAGTGATCCTGTAAGGTTTCCGTTTGCCGAATGAGGTACGGAACCCTAACTAACCAAACCTCCTATTTTTTTATTAATAGTACCTAATTAGTCAGTTGTTTTTATATAATTTGGTCTAAATGTTAAGCTAAATGGACGCATAATAACATATAGTATCACTGCCATTACGATGGTTAATGTGTCTACATTAATTCTAATTAATTTAATTACGTCTTTAGTACATACCTTGAACGTTAAATACTATACTAACCTCATAAAAGGAAAATATTGGCTGTAGGGCTGCTACGAAACTCGAAGTTCGTATCGTACCGTCCCTCTCGCTCTCGTATTGAATAGCATACGTGTCAGAGGGACAGCACGACACGAACTTCGAGTTTCGTAGTAGCCCTGCTGCTCTTGACATTCAGCCATGCAAATTATCCATAACCTAAACGCTATTTTTCTTTATTTTTCGCCTTTTTTCGCTAAATATCCCTCCTATTTCTACTGATTCGTCTATTATCTATTGCACCCCAAAACCCTGTTTGAGACCTATTCATTCATTGTGTAAGTAATTACGTACATAAAGGGAAGGATTTATCAAAAATATTTATATTGGAGGCAAGTCAATTGGTATCGGCTTAATTTGCGGGGAATTGTGGCGGCCCGCCGGGAAATCAACTTTAACATTCAATTTGAAGCTGCACGGATAAAAAGCAATCTCTTTTTACATTTTTACCTACCGTTAAATCGCTGTTGATATAACAAAGTTTTTTAAACTAGAGTCGTGAATGCAAAATCTAAAAAAAAACTATTTTTAACAGATTTCGGATCGAAGTTCTTATAATGGGGACGTCTTTCTGGAAAACTTGGAATCTATCTACTTAGGTATTTACTTATTAGAATTCATTGAAAGGTTTGTTGTTTGGAGATTTAAGGATGAAGATCCTTGTTTTAAAGTCGGTAAAAGAGAAATATCTCGGCTTTTAGACCGTACCACAACGTGTCTCTACATTCTACTTTAGTTAATCGCTTGAAGCTTGGGGTTTGGATTTGTCGCTAATACCCAGTCAACGCTCTATGGTCTCCATCAGTGGCATCCAACTGCCAACTCGGTTTTCAAATCGGATTCACATACGCGAGTACATAATGTTGGTACATAGTTGACGGACACAGTTGTCCACATAGAACGGAGGTATCGCTGTCGTAATCACGGCTAGCCGGCGGCAGTTCCATTCAATGAGATGAAATCACTATGTGAGGGTATGAATAATTCACGTGCGGTCCACCGGCCCTCCGCTTCGCTGGACATCGATATAAAGTTTTCATATGTGCAATCATGTCTATAATAGGCGGTGTGGATGTGGCTGCCACGTTATGTCTAAATTTATTGCTTAGAGTAAACTGGCACGATTGTTTTGAAGATAACTCAAATCTATGGGAAGCGTTCGGATTGTCCGAATAAATTATTCCTTATTTATTTTCTATTATATTTAGACACCTACCTCTGGCGTCAAATTGGCCCTCCCATCTCACCTCCATATTTACAACTTCACAACCGTATTCCTCTGTTTTTCTGAGGTCGCTGTAAGTCTAGGAATGGAAACCATTGCCTCCAGATGATCAGAGCTGTTAAATTGTTTTTAAGGCTAAGTTCAGATGAACGCGTGGTGACGCGCGGTCATGTACACATAACATTGAATTTGTTACAATCTCAAACCGCGCCCCAAGACAGCCGCGCGGCGCGTCACCGCGCGTTCATCACTTGTACTATTACTTATTCTGTGGTTCATCTGAACTTAGCCTTAGACTAAGACTCCTTCCTATCCTAGGTATTTTTTCGTCCTACAGGTTAACTTTTTATTGTAAAACCTTTCTGATTGAACACTAAGAACCCTCTGGTGATTTTGGAGCTTCGATTTGATGATGTTTCTAAATTACTCCTGTTGTTGGTATGTAGGTCTAATTTGAAACGTCGAAGCCCATTTGCTGTGATTAGCGTAGCTATTCAGAATAGGAAATTAACATAAAGTCAGAGTATGTTCAATAAATAATTTATTAGCAACTATTTAATAATAAACAGATAGGTAGCCTCAACTGTAAAAAATGGCGTCAGTCTAGTGGTGGTAGGAGATGATTGGAGAGGAGAAGGTGACGTGAGCGGGAGCGGTAGAGTAGGCTACCTTGGCGACGGGGGCGGCATAGGCGAGCTTGGCAACCGGGGCGGCGTATGCGACCTTGGCAACGGGGGCGGCGTACGCAACCTTGGCGACGGGAGCGTAGGCAACTTTGGCGACGGGAGCGTAGGCGACCTTTTGAGGCGCTTCAGTGGGGTGTCCCTCGTAGCGTACGATCGCGTTGAATCCGTGTTCCTTGTCGGAGGTGTATTCTACGATGCGGTGGACGCCATCGGGCTGTACCAGGGAGTAGGAGCCGTGCACGGCGTCTCCAGAGCGGGATTCTCGCTGCGACTTGATGTCGCCAGTGTGGTGATCTTCCACGGAGTATTGGAACTCGTAGTGGGCGGGCGCCTCGGGCTCGTAAGCCACTTTGGCGACTGGCACCAGCGGGATGGCGGAGGCGGCCACAGCCAGAGAGAGGATAGCGACGAACTGAAATATAAATTTTGTTCAGAGATTTTCACTTAACGTATAGTTAAGGAGACTAATGCAGTAGAATTTCTCATTGATTGACATGAAAATAATTTAGATGCTTGTGCAAAGGTTCTAAATGTTTTATGAGGGCATAATAGTAGGAGACACTTGCAAGTCTTATAATATGAGATTTAGTTAACTATTAAAATATTATAGGGCGTGCGTTAAGGGTAGGCAGCGCCGGTGCTGCCTATACCCTGATGTGGGGGGTTGGCGCGCTGCTGTAGGTGCAAACTCTACCCTGAAATTGACCCAATGCATGTCAAAGGGCTGAAACTAATTTTCGATAATATAAAGAATTACTTTTAATTATAAGCTCACCTTAGCTGCCATTGTTGTTGATTGGATTGTCGGGGTTTGACTGTGACATTTAGTGACCCACGCCAGTTTTTATACTTCGATTTTCGCCTACAGCATGAGCTAGCACCGGCCTAATCAGCCCTGGGGCTTCTAATTCTTTGATTGAGAGTTGAAGGTCGCCAAGGTGTATGACACTCGAAAAATGCATAACTAGATCAAGTTGATTTGACAGCGAGATATCGTAAACGCATACGTACTTGCACAGGCTGAGGCCTACTTTCCTATTTAAATAATTGCTTGAGATATGGGACCTTACGTTTCGACACAGTTGCATGTTATGTCATATAGGCATGCGTATAAATGTGGCGAACTTAATGCACAACCCTCTTTTGTAGTCGAGGCTGGTTGCTGGTAACTTCTGCTTAATAATTTTCTTATTTTAATACCATATACGTTTACAAGAATAGACTACCTTTGCTTAAAAGGTTTGTGAGATATTTGTTGACTCTTTGGCTCAACGAAGATTAACGTAGTCTAACTATACTGATGTGCTAAAGGAGACTTTGAAAAGGCTATACTAAAACGTCGAGATTTACAAGATGATTAAAAGCGATTTTATCCGTTAGAATCAATTTCATTGGTCACCTAATTCATAACCATTTATTCTTCAAAATTACCTATAATATGAGGTAAAACTATTGAACTAATTAATAAATTATTTTTTGTTAAATTATGCAAATAAGTGAATTAAATTTTCTAAAGCTTATACAAGGAGAGCAATAAATAACGTATAATTTAGCAACGTTACACTAATTCTCGAATATGGTAAACAATTACGAAAGTATCGTCGGTCAGTAGTGTATTACAGTAGGTACCTACAAGTCTAAAACACGTAAAGCAGGTGATTGCATGACCAAGTGATCAGATCCCTAAGCTTTCTAGGTTGATTATAGAGTTAGTTGGTAACAACGGAGGTCAGGTTATGTTGGTGTGTTTGGGTGTAGTAAAAAGTTGTCTAACGAATGGTTGACCGAGGCCTTGACCTGGTTGGTGCATAGCATAAGTAATATCTGTAACACGCAGAAAGCTTTGATTGATGACAAACGTTTGAGTAATCATTAGGACCTATTGTTGAAGCGTGTGTTTTAGCGTGACCAGGGTATCGTATCACATGATTTGTCGTGACCTAAGGATTTTATTTAAGGCATAACCGGAGTTTTTCAGAGTGTTTCAGAATTTTCAATATCTAGAGTAGATTTTTTTATATCTTTTTAGGGTTCTATACCTAGCCAAAATGGCAAAAACGGAACCTTTATAGTTTCGCCATGTCTGTTTGTCCGTCTGTCAGTAGATAGAACATAAGCTAAGCACATGCCTTCGCACGAATATCTGTATTAATTAATGTGTTCTGGCAATAAATAACTTTGAACTTTGTCCTTCTATCTGCGGCTTAGCTTAGTGATTTTTAGTGCTAGAAAGCTAAGAAAATCACTATTCTTAAAAATCACGTGCCCAAACTCGAGTGGCTCAGAATCATTTAGCTTATCCTGGCACGACGTTTCAAAAAGTTTTTTTTTTATATAAAGTATTCCGAAAAGCTCAAGAGCTATTCTAGCCAGGCTCGAACCCACGACCCTCCATTGAGGGACCATAGGTCAAACCACTAGGTTACCTCGACTGTTAATCCAATATGTACAAATTGTTAATAACTATCATGTTAACATACAATAAATAAGTTCTCATAGGTTCATTAATTGCCAACCATTCCAGTCGCGACCCGCTTAAGAACCCTTTCACAATAAACATAGCAGTAATAAACTTTCTTGTACAACAATGGCTCACTGCGATAGGGTACTAAACCGGCTCGCAATTAAAATTGTTTGATTTCTATACTTATGGCTCTAACAAGTATGACAAAAGAGTCAATTCGGCTTACTCAAGCGTAGTACTCGCTTATGTAAATTATTAGTTTGGCAATTTAAAATTAGAGTAATGTATCGGCTACCATAACTAGTGTAACAAGTTTTCACATGTGCTTACCGAAGTATAATGTCATACAAGTTTTCTACGCGACTTTCCCTATGGATAAAGTTTCGTTTAGTTAACTGCAAAATGCTATTGGTTTTGTTTGTTAATTCTGTCACTTTTTAAATATACTGATTAGAAAGGGGTGCACATTGTGACCAAGATAAAAGAGAATCTTGCACAACATACAAGATGTACAGATGTACTTACTATGTAGCTTTTTTTTCGACTATGGCAACGAGCAAGTGGTCTCCTGAAGAGATCACCACCGCCCATAAACTGCAACACCAGGGTATTGAATGCTTGCCACCTAGAGGCCTAAGATGGGATACCTCAAGTGCCAGTGATTTCACCGGCTGTCTTACTCTCCACACCGAAACACAACAGTGCAAGCACTGCTGCTTCACGGCAGGATTAGCGAGCAAGATGGTGGTAGCAATCCGGGCGGACCTTGCACAAGGTCCTACCACCTGCAAAACACACTATGCACTTACTATGTAGCTTAAGCTTTGACTACAACTTTGTATGGAATTCGAAGCGTTCTTGTCTCTGGCCAGTGTAGAATGTGTAGACACATATATTAATATACATTATAACACAATTAATTATTAATATACATATATATTGGCACTTGGTGGCGTAAGTAGAAGTCGCAGACTAGTGCAGTAAGTAGGTAAGTCTAGAATGTAAAAACAACGACAACACATGCACTAAACATGAAACATTTATATAATTCACACACATGCACACTTGCACACACACACACACACACACACACACACACACACACACACATAAACTAGTTTGTTCGTTACATTTCATAAAAACTGCTATACCTACCTGTTATAATCTATGGAAGAGCGGAGTTTCCCTATACAGGCATTGTTTTCTTACCGGGAGGCTTCATCCCCTAAATTGTAAATGTACACGTGTATTTTATGAAATAAAGAATAATTTTTGTATTTGTATTTTTGTAATGGTACCTAACCTACGTAATATTCATAGTTATATGACTATGTTAGGGAGTTATGATGCCAGAGACAGACACACAGACACATCAAATTTATACACCCCTCTTTTTGCTTTGGGGGTTAAAAGTAAAGATGGATGTGGAGCGGGTGCTCTACTTGGTAATTGGTGAAAACGAGTTTCAGTAAGGTGTTATTGTTGTCAGGTTTTTAACAATGCCCGTAAATAGTTACAGTTACTCGAATCAGTTACTAGGTATATTTACTTAGATCAAACTACTACTACTATAGTTATTTTCTATGTCTTGCATCGCTTGATTACTTAGGGACGACTACTCGTTTGTCCGTAGAGTAGATAGACCGACTTCTCACTTCAAATTATATTAGTGTGTCAAAATATTTATTGTGAGGAAATGACGCCAAATGTGTCCAATTTATTACTAATCGAGCGGTAATTTAAGTTTCACAACGCTGTTTAATGCGTTAATGAAATATTTGATAATATTTTTATGTAAATTAATGTCTGGATTTTGTCGTTATCAGCGTAAAAATTGACCAAGGTCAACCGCACTGCGCACGCACCGAATAAATAGTAGGTAGAGTTAAGGTAAGATTAAGGCCGTCTTGCAGGAAAAAATAAATCTAGATTTAGTAGTTAATCCAGGCTTAAGCTTGACAGTTCCATTCAATTTGACACTACTAAACTGAGCTTAACGCTAACTCGAGATTTATGTGTTTACTGCAAGTGGACCTTAGTGTCTATATTTTCTTTGATGGAAAAGTTTATCTATATGTCTACATTTTTATGCTCGTGACTATATTATGTGTAATACAACGGCTATTTCGCGAGTGTGTGGGCGAATGTAATTAACTGTAAGATTAGGATCATGGTATGAGTGATATGATATAATACCGTAACAATGCAATGACTTTGATTAAAATACAATTGACATTGATTGTCCTACATGCAAATCGGAGCCCACGCTTTTGATACTATTTAGTCAATTCAATTTAGTTTCATTCCAATACTCTACTATTTTTGCTCTACATAGAGATGTGGTTTGAGAGTGGCAGGAGAACTTAGGCACTTGTCTCACCACCGGCGAATAAGCGATTGACTATCAACTATTTCCTTCCCAAAAAACGAACAATATCACTTGTACAGATGCCGAGTTAGTAAAAGAAACACACATAGTAATAATAGTATTAATAGTAGATCGCTGGCTGTTCACACTGCCGGCGAGACCTTTCTCCACTAGTTTATCACAGCGACAAGAGCTATTAAAAATATAGCTCGCTCAGCGATGCCACAGAATAAGTAACAGTACAAGTCGCGATGCTCGCTCGGCAGTCAGCTCTCGCTGAGGAAACAAAGAGCCGTCATTTTAATTAACAGTGCGAGTGATCACCTGTCGCGTTCGAGCACTTGATTATAGCCCAGCGGCAAAACTAGGAACTATGCACTCGCTCCTCGTCGCTCGTCAACTCGTATCTGGTTTGTACCTCTAGTAGTACTCGCTTTTCGTTCATCTTCGGCGATGGGCAAAAGCCTTAGTATTGGGTACCAAAAGTCATTTTAGCTTATTAATTCTCTGGTCTAGATAGATTAAGATATACTCGTACGTAGGCAAACTTATCCCTTGAAGGGACCTCCACCATTCAACCTTTGAGTGTATGAAAGGAGCATTCAGATATAAAGGCCAATAAAAACCGGCCAAGAGCGTGTCGAACACGCCCAAAATAGGGTTCCGTAGCCATTACGAAAAAATTAAGTAATATTTTTCTAAGGATTACGTATTTTATACGGAATCTTCCAAGTTTAGGTACAAAATATACCTTAGGCTGCTATTTGCTCTTAAACTACTAATAATTGTCAAGCAAACTTAGCCGTTATAGTTTTCCTTGTAATTTTGATATACTTACTACTATCCTGAATCCTTTTTCAAAGTTTTCCACCCACCGGTTTAGATTTTAGACGGCGGGAGGGGGGGGACGCTCATTTTAAAGTTGAATATTTCGCAAACGAATTACTGAATCGAAAAATCGTCTTAGCAAACTTTGGTTTTAAAAGACCTATCCAACGATACCCCACACTATAGAGTTGGATGAGAAAAAAATCACCCCCACTTTACGTCAATGGGAGGTACCCCAAAAAACATATTTTTCAATTTTTTATTGTACCATTTTGTCGGCATAGTTTACATAATATATCCGTGCCAAATTACAGCTTTCTAGCATTGATAGTCCCAGAGCAAAGCCGCGGACGAACAGACAGACAGACAAGCCAATCTTATAGATTATAGATATAGAGTTTTTGCCATTTTGGCTCCGGAACCCTAAAAAAGAGAGAGTTTAAAATTTGGAAATAGTTTAAGATACATACAATACATTGCTTTCAATAATATAATACGTAAAGTCATAAATATGTATATCATTTTGTATGTAATGTAATAAACCTGCGTACCCCATTTCAAAGAAGAAAAATGCAGCACAATAGCCTTTGATCGATAAAAGACCCGATATATCTCTGAAAATATGAGTCGCACCATCATTTTATGCAGTTATTAAAATTACATAATGTTACATTGATCCGGTTTTTGACCCTAGCGCTAGGGCGCGCGCAGTCTGCGCAACTTATACTATAAAAGCTGCGTATGAGCACATCTCGGCACATTGACGATCAAACCAAACGAGATGGCAGTCAAAGTGAGTATCATCACGATATTAATTGAAATATTTCGTCAAAAAAATCTTAAATTAAAATAATCCAGTTTTAAAACTAGTTACAGTCCTTGCGTAAAGGCATTACAATTTCAATGCTAACTTCTAAGTAACTATTAGTATCGCAGATTAATTAGTATACATACTAGCTTTTGCCCTCGACTTTGTCCGCGTGGAATAGTTTTTTTTTTATTCGACTGGATGGCAAACGAGCAAGTGGGCCTCCTGATGGTAAGAGATCACCACCGCCCATAAACATCTGCAACACCAGGGGTCTTGCTGATGCGTTGCCAACCTAAAGGCCTAAGATGGGATTACTCAAGTGCCAGTAATTTTGGAAAGTATTTAATTTATTTAGGAGACCTATTCTGCCAATAATAGTACATAGAAATTTCTACGGTTTCCCGAAAATAACCTATTTTAATACATTGCTTTGCTATAAATATATACTATTTTTTTTTGTTCTTGCATCCATCCGATGTTCTTTGGTAAAACATAAATATTTTGCGGGTAGCCACATGCAATACGACGTGTATTCTACCCTGCCAACACCCTTTGTGTTCTTCATAGTGAACTCTTGACACCTTACGTCCTTTATTGTAAGTTAGGGAGGGTAGGATTATAATTAAGATTGTAAAAAATATCTGAAATAAAATTTATTATTATTATAGCTACACATATTTCCGATAAATATACTTATAGTAATTTGTTTAGAATTCCTTAAGAGCTTTCATCCCCATATTTTCAAGTAAATAAGTCGAAATTAGAAAAGCGCCGGAGCAAATGTTTTTTAGGGTTCCGTACCTAAAAAGGAAAAAATGGAATCCTTATAGAATTACTTTGCTGTCCGTCCGTCCGTCTGTCTCTCAAGACCCTTTATCTCGTAAACTCGCGGAGTATAGGTATCGAGTTGAAATTAAAACCCTAAACTCAGGTCAATAGTCCCGAAAGCTGTGAAAAAATCAAACCTCTAAGTCAAGGCAATCAAAAGCTACAGTCATTCAAAAGGTGTTTCCATACAAATTGCCATAACAGAAAAAGTTATAGGGTACTTCTGCATGTCTTAAAAACTTGGAATTTTGCATAAAGGTAGCTCTTATAGCACAATAAATAAGAAAAATCTGAAAATCATAATTTTTCATGTCTGACTGTTTACGTGAATAAGCCATCTAAAATCACCCCACATTGCGTAAATTTTGCTTATGAGCTTAGAAGGCTCTGCTAACACTGCACCATCCCCTCTGCTAGCATCCCTCGCAGGTAATTTTTCAAAAACGCTTGAATAAATATTTATTTATTTCTTATAAGTAGCCCAATGCCAAGTTTTATAAAGAACCATCGATTTATCTTCGACAGTGACAATCTTCCATATAAACTTAAATCCCCTATTCATCCCCTCACAGGTCGAATTTTCAAAAAAGCTCAAACAAATATACTTAGACTTATTTCTTATTAAGTGCCTTAATGCCAAGTTTCATTGTTTTATCTTCGACAGCGGCGAACTTCCACCATATAAACTTTCATCCCCTATTTCAACCCCTTAAAGCTTCTTTTTCGCAATAAAAGATAGCCTATGTTCTTTCCCAAGGTCTATTTTATATCTAATAATATCTAAGAAAATCAGAAGTATAGATCTGCTAGATATTAAAAATTTACTGAAAAAAACCTTAAACTCTGCCATCAGCTCGCAGTCTTCTTCTGCATCGTGGCAACAGCCGCAGCCGTGGAAGTCGAGGTCGCTCCAGCTAAGGTGGTATACGCGGAGCCCGAGGCGCCCGCCCAGTACGAATATGAATACTCTGTACAAGACCAACTCACCGGGGACTCCAAACAAGCCAAAGAAAACCGCAACGGCGACGCCGTCCACGGATTCTACTCCTTCGTTCAACCTGATGGCGTCCAGCGCATTGTTGAATACACCTCTGATAAGATCCACGGTTTCAACGCCGTAGTTCGGTACGAGGGTGCTCCTCAGAAGGTGGCTTATTCCGCTCCTGTCGCTAAGGTCGCGTATGCACCAGCGCCTGTCGCCTACGCCCCAGCTCCCGTTGCCAAAGTCGCCTACGCCCAAGCTCCAGTAAGCTATGCCCCTGCCCCCGTCGCTAAGGTCGCGTACGCCCCCGCTCCTCAAGTGACCTATGCGGCTCCCGTTGCCAAAGTCGCCTACGCCCAAGCTCCAGTAAGCTACGCTGCTCCAGTTGCCAAAGTTGCGTACGCCCAAGCGCCAGTAGCTTACGCCCCTGCCCCCGTCGCTAAGGTCGCGTACGCCCCCGCTCCTCAAGTGACCTATGCGGCTCCCGTTGCCAAAGTCGCTTACGCTCAAGCTCCCGTGGCTTATGCGCAAGCTCCGGCCCAACACGTCACTTACGCTCAAGCTCCGGCCCATCACGTCACTTACGCTCAAGCTCCGGCCCATCACGTCACTTACGCTCAAGCTCCAGCTGCGCACCACGTGACTTACGCCCAAGCACCTGCTCATCACGTGACCTACTCCCAAGCCCCAGCACCAGTAGCCTACGCGTCAGCTCCCGTCGCCAAAGTGGCATATCCCGCCCACCTCGGCCACGTGACTTTCTCCTCACCCGCCGTGTCATATCAACACTAGATTTAGCGACGTTAAGTTTGAAATATTTATTTCGTAATACAGCAAATAGACAGTTTATTTCACCTTTTATTTTATCCCAAACGGTCAGTGGGGAAAGAATTGCGCAAGGAGGCGTCAAAGCGGCGTATCCGATATCAAAACGCTGCAAACGAAGTTAGTAGGAAGCGTGCGGGTAGTGTCGGGGAATCAATTGAATTATGTAGCATTATGAGGCGAGGAGCTCCGGTTACGCGGCACGTCCGCGCCCCCAGCCCCGGCCGCACTGACGCATTGCTCTTGACACCTATTCATTGGGCTAGTTTAGTTTACGACCACACTATTACGACCGAGCTTATGTTCCAAGATTCCCCTTTTGACCCCTCCCCAAACGTTTTTCCGGGGAGCAGGGTAACTCTTCATATCTGGTTCGCTTGTACAAACTGCTGTTTGAACGTGTCGACGTGCAAATTTTGATTGCAAGCAAATATAAATTGACAGCGTCGACTGATGGCGAAAGTGGTTGTTGGGATAAAGCGGAGGGTTTGTAAAATATGTGATGTGAATATTTTATTTGTGAACGCGTCCTGCAGCGCTAAACTGCCGGAGGGTGTGCATTATGTTTAGCTTGTGAAAAGGCTGCATTAAATGTTTTACAGGTGTAACCCTATTTAGGGACACCTTTGGTTTTAAATTAGGTAACTACCCTAAGTGACTCCACATTACACACGTAAAACTGTCCAGACGCGGAGTTAAATTAATCTAAGTCGCAACATAAATGTACCTACTTAAATGTAATGCTCATGGTTGACGCAGTATTAGGTGATTCCAAATTTTATTTTACTTACCGCTGTTTGAAATGGAATTCGTCGATGATACGCAATGCCGCGTATTCAATCAACAATGGCTACGCCGCGGTAACTTACAGAAGTAGCAGCTCAAATTTGAGATTTCGCGGCTGTAAGTAATTCTAGGCCCTGTGTCCTGGGTCGGGTCTAGGACAACAGTAGGTATCTTTCCGAGCCAAAAGAGGTGAATTGATTTTGTTGTTTATTTAATGTTATTATACAAAATTGCGAAAAAATAACTAGAATTTGACCCCGTGGCTATAAAGCTGGATCATTGCATGATGAACGTCGTGGATGTGGAGTTAGAACAAAACAAGCTTTACAATAGTCTTCTGGAAAAACATAACAAATAATAGACTGATTTATTCTGCGGTATTTTAAATCGCTCATAACAAATGGCAGCCACGAAAAGCTGAAAAACGTTTGCGTTTTATCACAGCAAATATTTACCAATATGCAGTATAATGACATCGCGCAAAGCCGACAGCAAGTCGTAATTACAAATTCACTGACGGCCGCCAATACGTTTGGGACGCATAAAATAATCAGCGCGAACAAATGTTTGGTGGAGTTTTTAAATCCGCAAAGGGTTGTGATAATCCCGCTATTATGGGATGATGAACTATAACTACAACGCTTGTATACCATTATACCTGATGTGTACATTCGTTGTGCTGTTATTATGATGTTTTGATAAAAGGGTCGATGTATGTGCAAGATTTTATGTTTTGTTCATAAGTTGTTGATAAATATCATTCATTATGATTGTGAATATTTATGATATAATTCATAAATATTTACAAACTAAGATAAGTATAGGCACGGCACGCACCCTTCCAGGTATAACCTATGTTACGTCTATGATCATGACCGATGATTTTTTAACCCCCGACGCAAAAAGAGGGGTATTATAAGCTTGACCGCTATGTGTGTCTGTCTGTCTGTCTGTGGCACCGCAGCTCTTAAACGGGTATACCGATTTGAATGCGGTTTTTTTATTTGAAAGCAAATTTTCTAGCGACAGTTCTTAGACATGTTTCATCAAAATGGGTTCAGCCGTTTCTGAGATATTGAACTTTGAAACAACTGTTAAAGAAGTTGGGGGAGAAAAGTCCTCGAGTGGCGACCACGAACCGAAGACGAAGCGAGTGCTACAATAAAAAATTTAAAAAAAAGTTTTTTTAGAGTCCCATAGACGTAAAGTGGGGTGATTTTTTTTCTCATCGAATCTTGTAGTGTGGGGTATCGTTGGATAGGTCTTTTAAAACCATTGGGGGTTCCTAAAGCGATTTTTCGATTCAGTGATTTGTTTGCAAAATATTCAACTTTTGAAAAATTTGAAAAAAAACAGGATGATTGTAAGTATATCAAGCTTAGAAGGAAAATTATAAAAGGTTAAGTTTTATTGAGAATTATTAGTAGTTTAAGAGTAAATAGCAGCCTAAGGTATAAATAAAATATACCTAAACCATACTTGTACTACTACTTATTCTGTGCCTAAACTTGGAATATTCCGTACAAAATACGAAATTCTTAGAAAAATATTACTTATTTTTTTCGTAATGGCTACGGAACGCTATTTCGGGCGTGTTCGACACGCTCTTGGCCGGTAATGTTTTCAGCTAGATTAGGACCTTGTTCTGCTCCCGAAAATATACCAGTACCTAAGGGAAGTGTTTTTAACGAACTAACCATTTTTTTACGATGTATAAAATACGTTAGGCATTATTAGGCATTATTAGCTTGGACCTTTTGATATGAGCTCAAAAAATCCTTGGATAGATGAAAGCTTATGTACGCTCAGCTATGACTCAAAAATGACCAAATCTCACTGGAGGCCCGCTCCCCGGAAGCAATTACTTCTCACAATGCTTGTAATGCACCCACGCCATGCACTCGAGGTCCATCGCGAATGTGCCACGTGCCGGCAATGCTACTAGCTGGTGCTGAATCAAATGATTCTTGTTAGATTTGAATTAATTAATTGGCTGGGAGAGGATAGATTAAAGTGGGATTAAGTTTTGATAACATTTTCGCTCTATTAAGTTAGTTTGATGTCAATCTATCTATCTATATAAAAAATGAATCACCGAAATGTATGTAGGTATAGTCAACGTCACAATGTGACCACTTTTGTACCTTGTCCCTTTCAGTCGGTACATGCATTTCATATGGCTCTTCAAACATGACGTTAAAGTGACAAGGTACAAAAGTGATCACTTATTTATAACGTTCACTGTACGCGCATAACTTCCGAACGATGGCACGAAATTATCAGAACAAGGTTTGTGTGAAACAAAATAAAAAAAGAAACGGGGGCAAAGCCGCGGGCAACAGCTAGTGTTCATAAATGAGGGTTTCTCACAGAGGCGAAATATCGCTAGATGGCGTTAGTATCGTATCGTGAGGTCCATTTGACGTTTGACGTTTGCTTGCGATTGGCTCATTTAGTTTTTTAACCAATCACGAGCAAACAGACCTCACGATACTAACGCCATCTAGCGAAATTTTGCCTCTGTGAAAACCCTCATTAAGGAGTAGGTACTTGTAAGAAGAAGAAAGATTTTTATTTGGGCAAATTTTAATTCGACACTAAATGTACGAGTATGTAGAAACGTACGTATGTTTATGTTTATTATATTTATTTTAATAACCATAAACAAAAATGAAGACCTGGTTAAGATCGCGGGATCGCGGTCGATGCGAAAAGCACAAGACCGGTCTGAGTGGAGAGCCTTGGGGGAGGCCTATGTCCAGCAGTGGACGTCTTTCGGCTGACATGATGATGATGAAACAAAAAAGAAAAAAAATATACTTAATTCCATAATCTCATTAGTGTGCGCTCTCATTCACCTTTTCGCGTTTTGTAGTGTTCCCAATGTTCCCATCCTTAAAGGTCCTCGAGAAGGTCCTTGGTAGTTTGATATCGAGCTTTCATAAATTCACGTTCAATATTCCATGGAGTATCACAGTAGAGTTCGATTCAACACCCCGAGAATCGACTACCATCATAGAAATGAAATAAAAAAAGCTCCAATAGTTGAACAGAGCAAAAAAATCAATCCGTCGAAGTCACATAAAGAAGCGCGAAACTCGAATAGCTTTTATGTATTTCTGTTTGTGGGCTGAGGAGGGACGCTCAATTGTCCCCATTTACATAAACAGCGCACAATATTTACGAGTGTAAAGCATCGTTGTCTCGTCCCGCGTAGTCTTTCTCTGTCATTGCCTGAAGCAGACTTCAGGTGGGGTCCCCGTGTGGCACTGCGTCGATTCGACTGTGTTAAAAAAAAACTGAAACCCGTCTCAGGCGCGGTCGCAGCCTTAAATTTTGGAAGGGGTCACCAATAATAATACATCGCAACTAAGGACAAAATATAGTTTTTTATTTTGTGAATTTTTAGAAGATTTTTCAATATGATGTGTACGATTTGGGGGGGGGGGGGTATGTTTCTTGTGACCGACCGTTCATTTGGTACCTTAAAGTTCAACAGTTGGGGCCCATTAGGTAACCTACTCAAAATTTGCCACGATTCTGAATGGGTCCTGACTGTTGAAGTTTAAGTCACCTAACAGAGTTTTAGACCATTTGTTCTTTCTAGATTTTTAAAGCAATCCAATTTTCGTTTTTTTTTATTTAATTATTTATCAAGTTGGATTATTCGCGGTAGTTCCTTTGGCTGTTCCTTCGAAGAAACTACGTACCTATTGCGGTTTTTTTTCGCACTAGTTCCTTCACAAGAGGTGAAGAAAGAACTGCGTTAATTTTTTCGCCTTTGTTCCTTTGGCAGTAGCAGCTTCAGTTCTTGCAAAGCAACAAGAGCCAAAAAAATAAACGCAGTTCTTCCTTCATCTCTGGTGCAGGAACAAGTGCGAAAAAAACGCAATAGTTCCTTCGAAGGAACAGCCAAAGAACTACTGCGAATAATCCATCAAGTGGATTACGAAGCCACCGAATCGGTTTAGAGCCGAAGCTGGCTGAGACCGCGGGTGGGGGGCTACAGTCGGGGCCGGAAACAATTAGGCGGCGCGCACGCGCGGGCTTCCTCCTCCTAATTGCCGTATCGCTCGATGTATCCCCATTATAATCTATGTTGTTGTCCACAATGCGAGATTAGCTTGCGGTCTGTCTTGGACATAAGACGGGCAAGCTGGTTAGACGCTAATCTATCAAAGCCAAGGTAAGTAGGTCTATCATTGTAAATCCACAAATTATATCCCATCCCACTTTCCCACTAATATTATAGATGCGAAAGTTTGTAAGTCTGTCTGTTTGTTTGTTACCTCTTCATGTCTAAGCCGCTGGACCGATTTAGATGAAATTCGGTATACAGATAGCTTGAGTCCCGGGAAAGGACATAGGATAGTTTTTTATCCCGGAAAATTGCATAGTTCCCGCGGGATAGCGATACACGGATTCTACGCAGATGGAGTCGCGGGCAACAGCAATGTTAAGATAATACAGTCACCTGTATTTATATCTGCCAGAGCCGAGTGTGCTAAAATATCTGACTGTCCTACCGGCTCTAGAAATAGAATCGTATTAGATATTTATGCACGCTTTGTTGTGTCAGATATGAATAAAATTAAGATTGTTTTTTTGGAATCTTTTTGTATTTTTTATTTCAATTCCAAATTTTTACTTTTACGGTCATCCCGTAAAACCTAAATTGAAAATACAAACTGAAATATAGATGCACAGAAAAACCAGAAAAATAAGACCCGCACTGGGAATCGAACCCAGGTCCTCGGCATTCCGTGCCGCGTGCTATACCGCTACACCACTGCTGGACAACGGTACAGACACGAATTCCCCCTATGCACCACATATCTCAGCTTGTTTGTTTCTTATTTAGCCGCGTGTCAGATATGGGTGCTGGTGTGTTACCTACAGTGAAAGAAACTAAATTACGTATCTACCATGGAGACACACATCTGCCGGAGAAATACCTAATCATAAACCTGAACGTGATAAGGTTCCAGTCTAGCAATAATAATAAAAATAAAAAACCGGCCAAGAGCGTGTCGAACACGCCCAAGATAGGGTTCCGTAGCCATTACAAAAAATCAAGTAATATTTTTCTAAGGATTTCGTATTGTGATGTGTACGGAATCTTTCAAGTTTACGTATATTTAATTCCGTTGAGGCTGCTATTTACTCTTAAACTACAACTAATTCTCAAGCAATCTTATCCGTTATAATTTTCCTTGTAAATTTGATATACTTACTTACTAGCATCCTAAATTTTTTCAAATTTTTCCACCCAACAGTTGAGATTTTAGGGGGGGGGGACGCTCCACTTTAATGAAAATTTGCACTTTAAAGTTCAATATTTCGCAAACAGCCCTCAATGATTTTATTCCCACACTATAGGTTTAGTCGAGAAAAAAAAATCTCCCCCGCTTTACGTCTATGGAAGGTAACCTAAAAAACTTTTTTTTACTGTTTTTTATTTCACCACTTTGTCGGCGTGACTGATATTCATACCAAATTACAGCTTTCTAGTATTAACGGTCTCTGAACATAGCCACGGATAGACAGACAGACGGACAGACATGGCGAAACTATAAGGGTTCCTAGTTGCCTACGGAACCCTAAAAAGCTGCATATTACTAAAATAAAAAGTTAACTAGGCTCCATGTTAGTAGGTGATACATATTTTTGTTAGTAATTAAGTTTAGTTGTTAGTGTAGATTTTACATAAATAATACCTAAGCTATTTAAATACGTACTTTCGCCAAAAAACCCAATTTAACAAAAAATACTCCTAGGCTCCTAGGCTCGGTCGCCCAGGAAGTTTTTTTAGTCATGGAGCCTTGTGTTTAGATCTCGTGTGACATTTAAATCCTTCTTTATTAGTTCTGTGACCTGTGACTTCACTCAAAATCAAAAATAAAAAAAACAAACGCCTATCTGAAACCTTTTAGCAAACCGCGTCACCCAAGCATTGCGCGGACCGTCACGGAGACACGGACAACCCGTCATTACCAAAACTAATGATTCGCTAAACACCGCTCCCTATTCCCCGGGCGAGCTTTGTTCGACCGAAATCTATTTATTCATATCGTATTGCTAATTTGGGGATTAGAGAGCGTTCCGTAGGTGATTGAATTAGCCATTCCTTTTGGAGCCCGGCGGCCCCGAGGGAGTCGCCCGCTCGTTCGCGGCGATGTTTCACGCGCGTTTGAATAAACGTTGGAAAGTAAACTTATTTGCTGTATGAATTTTAATATGGCCTGTTTCGCCGATTTTTTTAACATTTCTTGATATTATATTGAAGAAGAATATAAGAGATCACTTTTAAGCGATAAGTGTAAAATTATTGTACCTACTTATCTGTGTGTACAGAACATTTGTATTTTGTAAATTTTATAAATATTTTGATCGAATAAAAAGCGAGGGCATCACTCAGCATCACAGATACCTATCGGTCACATAAATATCAGGAAGTTATCATGTCTTGTGTTAGAGCCATATTATATTTCGTATTATTTATTCGCATTTCCCCCATGGTATGTCCGTCCTTCCAGTAAAAGACAAATACAGAGCATCGTTCTTTTGTTCCAGCGTATATGTATGTAGGTATATAGCGTATGGTATAGTCACCTGCATTCATATCTGCCACAGCGGAGCGTGCAAAAATATCCGACACGTCCTACCACCCTAGAAATAGAGTCGTATCACATATTTATGCACGTTTAGTTCTGTCAGATATATTGTTGCTAGTGACCCAGAATGGTACATAATAATAAGTTGTGTATCTAAATGGGTACCTTTAGACTACCAATCTGAAGAGTACTAACGAGTAAGTCCACGTTTACTATCAAAGACTTTAAAAGTTCATAATTTTTAGGGTTCCGGAGCCAAAATGGCAAAAATGGCAGGTCTGTCCGTTCGCGGCTTTGCTCAGGGACTATCAATGCTAGAAAGCTGTAATTTTGCACGAATATATAGGTAAGCTATGCCGACAAAATGGTACAATTAAAAATTAAAAAAAAATTTTTTAGTGTTACCTCCCATAGACGTAAAGTGGGGGTGATTTTTTTTCTCATCCAACCCTATAGTGTGGGATATCGCTGGATAGGTCTTTTAAAACCATTAGGGGTTTGCTACTACGATTTTTCGATTCAGTGATTTGTTTGCGAAATATTCAACTATAAAGTGCAAATTTTCATTACAATCGAATTCAGGATGGTAGTAAGTATATCAAACTTTCAAGGAAAACTATAACGGCTAAGTTTGCTTGAGAATTATTAGTAGTTTATGAGTAAATAGCAGCCTAAGGTATAAAATATACCTAAACTTGGAAGATTCCGTATAAAATACGAAATCCTTAGAAAAATATTACTTAATTTTTTCGTTATGGCTACGGAACCCTATTTTGGGCATGTCCGACACGCTCTTGGCCGGTTTTGTTGATATATTTTTGAAATACTTCAAAAATAATAAAGCTACTTAACACACAGTTGCTCAAACAGAAAGTTCAAGCTATCCCATTCAATCTTCCCTACAACCAACAATTACACTGAACAGGATAAAAGTCTACGAATAGAAGTGAATAGGCTAAAGATTCGACATTGTGCGCGTCCTGTCGCGCGTAAAGCGTCAATAAAACCGTCATTAATTGAAGCGTTTAGTTCATAATTACTGTAATGGTGACAATGGATCAGTGGACTGAGCAGTCGAGGAGGTTCAATTGTGGTGTCGAGGCGCTGTTTGCACTGGCACTCGGCGGAGGGCTCTTATTGGCCGGTTGGGGGCCGCCTCCTCCGCGCTACCACGAGTCTTTGTGGATAGGACGGGACATTTTATCCGCGATTGCTGCTTCAAGGACGTCGGCTTTTGTTTATTTTATTTATTACCTTTCATGATACTTGTAAAGTGGCCGATAATGACGAATATATATATATAGACTCTTGTAGGTAGGTAGAAATCGCAGTAGTTTTTAGTTATTTATTGGTTTAAGTACGTATTTAGTTATTAATTCCGCGGGAATGTTTTATAAACAATTATAACTATTACCATTGTGCTTATGTTTGCCAAAGTATATAGGTAACCTATGAGTCGAAACCAAAAGCTTAGAAAACGAATTTACTCAAAATCACTTCACGCAAACGCTGAACATTGTTAAAGTCGCTCGAAATGTCAGTTAAAAAAGTTTTAAACGACCCCTCCCAGCCCGAAATCCATACTAGCCTGCCGACGCGCGACGGCGCTCCCCACGCACACATTAATGTTATTATTTGGCAACATTTACTAAATAATTTGCTCGTTAAACGTCCGCCGATCCGCACCCCCTCTCTAACTACCGTATTGTGTCGAGCGATTTGCCTCCTCCCGGGGACTAACGACTGATTCAACCAATACGACTGCGACATTAATTACTTCCACGTCTTTTGTAGCAATATTTGTGGCAACACACTCCTTTGTACTCGATACCAAATTAATAACGTCCTGTTATCGTGCGGGGGGATCAGAAAACTATCGCGAACTCCTACAACGGCGTAATAACTGGGATTTGATGAGTTTTCTCTAAGCTCACCCCTGGTGGGAATTAATACGCGCCGGTACTAACTGAAACTTTATTGCAAATGTTAATTAAAGATTAAAGAAAATTAAGAAATAATATGTTTTCTAAAATTAATATTGATTATAAATACGTTCACCTAAACCCACAATGGCCTGCTCTTTCCAGTATTCGGGTGGTAGACACCACCCGAAAATCAGCGCTGCAGGCGTTTAACGCTTCAGCATAATGCTGAGTCAGCGACCGTTTCACTTTCGCGGGGACACACAACATTGTATATATTGTATTTAATGTTTTCATGTGTTTTTCTGTATTTTTTTATTTTATTTGTGTTAATTTTGCTGTATATGTGTGTCTTCTGTGTAAGTGAATAAATGTCTTCTTTCTTTCTTTCTTTCTTTCACTTCATGCCGTTGGGAGTATTCCACCACACCCTGAAATTCTCAATGGCGGGTGTTTCGGTTATCTTGTCGTTAAGTGCCTCGCACAGCTCACAGAGAGGATGGTACGTGTTGCCCAAAGCATGTATCGTGTAGAGGTTGGTCCACTCGAAGTAACTTTCGAAGACCGAAGGTTTTTGTGTGGCTTCGTAGATTGCGAAAGCCAAATTGTATGGGTGCATTTCGCGGGCGTTAATGTAGGAACCCCTGGGCAGGAACCTGAAATAGAAAACCAAGACATGTAAAGTACGTCGTTTTAATCATGATCCGCTTCTAACCTGTAAGCTACAACAGAGTAAAGGTAGAAATACGAACGTTTTTACTCGTCTTATTCCAATCCTTTCAGTCCAAATAGATCTAGTTAAAGATAAACATACACATAACTAGGTGAGACCTAAGTGAACCAGCAAAATTATCCAATCAACTTCTGTAAATCTCGATTGGCCAGTTTACTTAGCTCACGGAATACGATGAATTAAAAACTACGCAACGCACCTAGTGTAATTCGCACCACCGTAAACAACAGGGACTGCATAGTTTAGGTACCCGTGCAAAACCTTCTCCGTCACGTAATCTTCACTTAGCGAGTTCTCAAACGCCATGAAAAAGTGGTAATTTTGAGTCAACATATCATTGCAGTCATTATTGGTACAATCCACTTTGGAACAGTGGCCGTAGACGTCAATTTTTAGAGAGAAATGGGACAGATGATACTGAAGTACCATCAGGTAGTCGTCTCGCAAACTATCGGCAAAACAATTGCTCACGATCCACGCCGCGGCTTTTCTTTTTCTATGCAAAATTGATTTTAGTTTTGGTTTCAACGGGCGCGAGCTCTCGTCCCATTCCACGTCAGCGCTCGGGGCGACGATTTCTCCCGAGGCATCACGAACCACAAAATAGTTCCACAAAATGTCGGAATCAAGACGATATGTAAAAGTCCAATTGAAGAAGTTATCGTTATACAGCTCGCAAGCAGCGTAGTTGTACGATGACTCTTGTGTGGTAAACACGAACAGCTGCGACGGCTTTCGCTCTTTCGGCCTGTCTTTGGACTTAAGAATTTTCTCACTAAAAACTACTGCATTAAACTTCGTGTAGTCACCCAACATTTTCTTGTCATTGGTGAAAAAACAACTCTTAACTGAACAATTTAAAGAAGGAAAGATGCTCTCATTTTTTTCATTTAAAAAGAGATAGTGGTTGTTCCATAGGAGGATGTATTTCATTCTTTTGTGCGGTAGACTGGTCATCGGATTTAATCTATAATTTTCGAGTTTTATCGCTGAAATATCCGAGTTTCTATTATCTCCGTAGTTTAGGGTGTGCTGCAGCGTCCATACGTGGAGGATGACATATAGCGAAATTGAGAAAAGCATATAGAACATATTTTTTGTTGAGCATTGCGGCAAGCAAGAAAACCGGAAAACCATGTCGGTACAACATTGATGCGCTGTTAAAAGTATTTTCAAAATTAAACTAAAAATATATCGATTCTTCCGCTCGTCTCACAAAAGTGACGCCTCAAAATGACATTGTGTTCTTTTCAGTATTTTGACATAGAAAAGAAAATTGTTTGTTACAACGTAACCTCTTGCATCGTACATCGTAAATCCTCCTTAGACCTAGGAAATAAGTTTTAACTAACTCTCTCTCTAACTCTAACTTTCTTTAGACCTACTTTCGATGTAATACCATCGCGAACCGTGATTGTTGATTTAGCCGGAAGTAAATGTTGTCATTAGTAAACAAGAATAGCAATACACAGCTAAACTACGAACACTGTCAAGTGGCTTAACAATCCCCGTTCGCGACTTCACCAATTTACTGTATTTCACCAATGATGAGCACACATTTACATGATTATGATACATTTAGCTAAAGATCACCAAGATCTACCTAATATGTAATTTTTCGCAATCGGGATGTCTGACTATAGAACGGCCTAAAATGAATAAGTAGGTATTGTCTGCGTGGGAGCATTAACACTGGTCATTCAAACCTCGCAGTCCCATAGGTGGCAATGTCATCACTCAGCCACTGATAAGGAGACAAATTTAGACAACCTAACAAAGAGACAACACGCCACTAATCCCAGATTAAGATCGTTTCTGGTCCAGAGCACGATAAACACTCTACACACAAATACAGCCTTTCAAGAACAGTTAGATAGAGTGTTATAAAAAGCGGCCACTGGACTTGCGAGTTGGCGCCTTTGTGATCAAAATACAGTTATTGTTGGCAAAATAGTGCATTGTTGTCACGTAAGATTTGAGAGCAAAAACTTCTTACAATGGTTCCGTAATTGAATTAGGACCACTCGGAGGCGTCGGCGATGTCCGTTCTGAGAATAATGTTAGACTGTCCGTGGTTTGGCATTGGCAGCTGGCTTCCAGTGTCAACTTCCTCACTCAATTAAACGGACGTGAAATATGAAACTTTAAACAGATGGACGAATGTTTTATTCGTCAAAAAAGCATCAAGCAAGTGGTCTAAGAAGCAACTAGTCTATTTAAGTAACAATGACTTAATATTAAAATTGTTTTTTCAACAAACAACAATATTTTAGTCTAAATAAAGCCGTTGTAGTCAAAGTGGTTTGTTCTGTCGCATCTTAGCATTGCATGCATGTCTAAACAGCTTTTTTTACTAATTGTGTCTTTCTAGTAAGTTTCTTTTTAACGCTACCACAATACGTAAACAAAAAGTATGCCAGCTCGTTGTTATAAAAGTAAAATCACAGCTGTATAACTAACCGCGACCGCGATTGCCGGTAACAACGCCAAATAAATACATTAGCGTCGTCCGTGAAATATTTACCAAATAAAATAAAACACACGATGCGGTTTACACGTCACTTAAGATATATTACAACTATAAAATTGTTTCTCAAAGAAATACCAAATACATATATCGTATCTGTATCTAATATGCTAGCTTTGCGGTGAAGGAAAACATCGTGAGGAAACCTGCACAAACCTGCGAAGCAATTCAATGGTGTGTGATGAAGTTCCCAATCCGCACTGGGTTTATTGGAAACTAATTTGTACTTAAGCCCTTTGTTCTGAGATTAGGCCTGATTTAATTTAATTTGACGTATAATATAGGCTGGGATGATGATGATTTAAATTTTATTTAATTATTAATTACCTACGAGTAGTTCTGTGACGTCTATCTTTATGATATACTTACCTAAATTATATAATTGCACTTAGCTTTCTATTTGTAACCAACAACAAAAGATTAAATCAAAATAACAGTTCCTACCGGGAGTGACCATTTTTTTGGAACGTAGCAAATGAAACTAGATGTCCGATTGAAAATAAACTCGTCAAACATGTGGATCGAAAATATATCACAATTAAGCTTTTATTCGGACATCCGGCTCATTCAACTGCAACCACCATTCTGCAGTTTTTGCCGAGATTCAAACCTCATGTTCCCAAGGGTTAATCTTAAGCTGTTAAAATATTTATGAACTACTTATTTACGTATTGACAAAACAAAATAGTCGACAATAATGGCTTTCATCATTGTTCCCTCCGCAATTGTTAACATAAGTCGTGATCACTCCATTGACCACTCGAGTGCTTCCTATTGGGGTGGCGTGTGATGGGCTGATGGATCCATTGTCATTTTGAATCTTTGAATCGACAATATTTGTTTTAAATTACGCACTTTAGACAAGGTTTAAATGGAAAATGTTTATGGTATGATTACGAATAAGTACCTACTGTTTGACGGGATCAGCACTTTAATAATCTATCTATATAAATAAAAATAAAACGTAAAATGTGTTGCTAAACGCAAAACTTGGGAACGGCCGGAGCGATTTCACTTACTCTTTTTTTGTTGTATTTGTTATTGTCAGGAGTAGGTTTTTATGGAAGAAAATTTAGAAATATTACAACGGGGGCGAAGCCGCGGGCAACAGTTAGTAATAAATAATAAATAAAATATCACGGGACAATTCACACCAATTGATCTAGTCCCAAAGTAAGCTTAGCAAAGTTTGTGTTATGGGACTAAGCAATGGATAAATATAATTATAAAGATATAGATACATACTTAAATACATATTAAACAGCCACGACCCGAGAATAAACATTCGTATTTTTCATACAAATATCTGCCCCGACACGGGAATTGAACCCGGGACATCAAGCTTCGTAGTCAGGTTCTCTAACCACTAGGCCATCTGGTCGTCTAATGGTTAATAATCATACATATCTGTAAATGGCCCCTACGGTATTCCGCTATTACTAAAGCTTACTTAGCTGTGATAGTTTTCCTTTTCAATTCATAACATGTATTTTATTTTATTTATTAATTCAACCTATAAATTGTAAGTATAAGGTATATTATATATGCTGATGCTATGCAATACATATAGTATCAATACAATTTTACTCAGTGGGTGTTGCTACATTTCACCAAGGATTTCACTTAATAAATAACTAACAGTTAAAATCATAATATTCATGTAGGTATGCTACATTTATGATTTTTCCAACCACCGGTGTAGCTTATAACAATTTAAAGCTTAATATTTTGCGAACAAATCCCAGCGAATTGAAAAAAAATGGTCTGTATTAACGTTAACCTATAACGTTTTTACAAGACATATTAAATCGATGATACCCCACAGGCTTTTAGACGATAAAACATCCATACTATTGAGTTCTGAAATACACAGATTCCTAGACACTTTCGATTTTTTAGACTCCACTTTTATTAAGACCACGCTTTCGAATGGTAGTATTACGAATGTGGTTTCAAAAACCGCCACCCCAGGAGAGAAGTCCTCAAAAATGAACTGAGTTGTATCAAATCGCACCACGTTGTCAAGTGACCACAGGAAGGGCACCACATGGTGTGTAATCCACTTAGCGGGTAATCCTTGCCATTGTGCCAAATGCTACGGGGCATACTTAATTCAATCACTTTTGTACGCATATTCGTTTTTTGAGCTGTGATGCTTTATGAATTACTTGTGCTGTGTTTTTAAATTTTAGTTTCACCACGATGACCCAGGTGGAACTTTTGTGCTATTAAAGTAAAGTTGACATCTCATACTTTTTTTATCAAGGAAATCATAGTGAAATTGATTATTAAAAGGTTCCTTCCTGGGTCATGATTCAATTTATTCGACTGTAAATTAATTGCTGGCAAGAAAAATCAAGAGAAAGATTCAAGAGAGAGAGAGAGAGAATCAAGAGAGAGATTTAAGAAGCCGTGGAGGCCTAGTGGTTGGACCTATCGCCTCTCAAGCAGAGGGTCGTGGGTTCGAACCCCGGCTCGCACCTCTGAGTTTTTCAAAATTCATGTGCGGAATTACATTTGAAATTTACCACAAGCTTTGCGGTGAAGGAAAACATCGTGAGGAAACCTGCACAAACCTGCGAAGCTATTCAATGGTGCGTGCGAAGTTCCCAATCCGCACTGGGCCCGCGTGGGAACTTGGCCCTCTTGTTCTGTGAGGAGGCCTGTGCCCAGCAGTGGGACGTATATAGGCTGGGATGATGAAGAAAAATCAAACAAGTTGCAAAAAAGCGCGAAAGTGACGCTGTATCAGTATCAGAGCTTACATAAAACGACCCAAGAAACACGCATTGTGTTTACACAAACAAGTGCGCGCTAAAAAGTCGCATGGCTGTATCAAAAACAAATATCTCCCCTCGATTTCAGATAACGCAACGACCCAAGAAACACGATTATTCTTACAAAAAAATCGTCAGGCATTCGACCGGGGTCGAACCGCGAAAGTCGCAAATTGACGCTGTATCACAAAAACTATATCTCCCCTTGTATCAGAGCTTACAAATATCTCCAATCTCGACCAGATAACGCAACGACCCAAGAAACACGCATTGTGTTTACACAAACGTAGGTGGTAATCCGAGGATGTCACGATTACTTATTCAAAATATTAACTCAGTGGGAATTGGGGCCGCATTGTCCCGCAAGTTGCTAAAAAAACAGTAATAACATTATTGGGCTCTAATTTCTCTTGTGAGTTAATCGTAGTTATATAAAAGTGTCACTGGGGATGAATGGAGGTGCCAATTTGTATAGAGTTACATACTTGAGCGGGACGAGGCGCTTGAGGTGTGAAGTTACACAATACTGAATTACGCAAAAAATACCTACCCAATATCCCGTCCAGGTTTTTACGCACCCTGACACAATAATGTTGAGAGTAGCATCGCATTGATATCTGCGTATTTATACAATTGGGTTTTGAAGTTTCGAAATAAGTGGGCATATTTCACCTCAAGTCGGGTCCACTTTGAATCGCTGTCGATTAGCAGCTATCAAAATATTGTCATAATTTCTGAGGCTATTTCGAACACCACTGCTGGAAAAATATTCAAATCTCCAATTAAAACTATTATAGAATTGATGTCAAAAAGAACAAGTAAAAAACTTGAAATATTAGTGTACTCTACATTTAATTGATCTCTTAAAACATTGTGATACATTTGTACAGTCAACGACAAAGCGATCGATACGGCCAAAGTTACCAAAATATGTCACGACTTAACTCACTTAACATTAACGTCGTGTAGGTATACATATTTTTGTAACTTTGGCCGTATCGATATCTTTGTTGTTGACTGTACTAATATGTGTATGTATGTAAACTCTTTATTGTACAAAAGAAAAAAAAGAAAATACAATTGACCAACTTTACTTAATATGCGGCAAATATTCAATATTAAGTTCTTATCGACTACTTGCTAACTTATAATACATATAGCCTAACCTACTTAGGCCTACAGGCTGCGTTAGTTTTCCTTTAATTATCTATACTACCATTGTTTAGCTTGTGGAGGGGGAGAAGACTTGCCTCTAATAATTTATTTTTATTTTTTCATTAGCCCAGTGTGTCTCACAGCTGGGAAAAGGTTTCCCTTTGCTCTATGTTTTATATTAATCTTAATATTTTGAAAATGGATCCTTATATCGAAAAATGATTTTAGCAAACTTATAGTAGTGAAAAATGTATCCAACAATATTCCACACTTTGAGTTTCATCGAGATACCCTAAGAATATTTGTTTTAACACTTTGTCGGCGTGCGTGGTTAACATAATGTAGTAATACAAAATTACAGCCTTGTAGGACTACGGAATCCTAAAAATAAAACATCTATCAGCTGACTGGTGACCATAATGCGATGTTAACATCTAAAAAAATTACAAAACATATATATGAAACCAGATTACCGGATAACCGGAAAACAAATGAAATTGGATTGGATGTGAAAGCATCCATTGACCGTAACGCCTAAACTTATACACAAATATTTTTTTCATTTTAAGTTAGTTGACTGTATTAATTTTCTAGTACAATTATTTTTTAAAAAAATATTCGTGGATTTTACTGAGTCAGTAATTATTCATGATATTTAACTCTACACTACACTCATAATAGCCACTCACTCACTTGTAAGCCGTGGTGGCCTAGAGGTTTGACCCATCGCCTCTCAAGCAGAGGGTCGTGGGTTCAAACCCCGGCTCGCACCTCTGAGTTTTTCGAAATTCATGTGCGGAGTTACATTTGAAATTTACCACGAGCTTTGCGGTGAAGGAAAACATCGTGAGGAAACCTGCACAAACCTGCGAAGCAATTCAATGGTGTGTATGAAGTTCCCAATCCGCACTGGGCCCGCGTGGGAACTATGGCCCAAGCCCTCTCATTCTGAGGGGAGGCCTGTGCCCTGCAGTGGGACGTATATAGGCTGGGATGATGACACTCATAATTCGTAGTTGTCAGTTGCGCTTCGACGATTCTATAGAAGAAAATCGAAAATCAAACTGATAGCATATCGGCAAATATTAAATTAACTAAATAGTATACAACCACACTATGACATTTAATGGGCGCATGTTGCATTCATAACTTTAAGACTGGACACAATAAAAAAAGATATTTAAACTTGATTTAAACACACAAACGTCAAACACTAAATGATTTAAACATAGTGTAATCGATTCTACTCTCGATTCTAAGCAAACTACTTTCCGGTTTTCAGTTATTTAATACCTTGTAGTCGTATAGCTATAGCTATAGGTAAATATTTCAAATATGAAAATCCAATGAATTATTATTTTCATTTATTGATTCCATTAGAGGCATACCCCGATATAATTATAATAGGTAAGTTAAGATATAATAAATCATGGATAATCCACCCAAAATCCAACAAAAATCAAGAAAGCATTGAACTTTACTATAATTTACTTCTCTCTCCAAGCCATCTTTAGCCGTTGCTCTTGCTCCTATGTATATGTAGGCATCTATACAACACAGACGGGAGTGCCGACCCCCCACCCGTGTAATTAGCTCCCCCACTAACTTCCCTGCTCTCTGAAAACAGAGCACCTAGTAACATAACAACAAGCTTTTTGGACGTATTTGCGGGAAGGGAGTATGAACGCGTTTTGATTTTGTTTTTTACTGGTTCTCTTCTGCACGCCACGTTGGGCCACTTTTATTTAGGCTATATGTTTGTAAAACTGTGTTTATTGATTTAGGTCTTAGTTGTTATACCGTTGTTATAATAATTAACCCTTATTACTTACAGATTATTAAAAGAAAATTTAAAAGTGTCCTTTTTTAAGGTTCCGGAGCCAAAATGGCAAAAACGGAACCCTTATAGTTTCGCCATGTCTGTCTGTCTGTCTGTCTCTCCGTCCGTCCGCGGCTTTGCTCAGGGACTATCAATGCTAGAAAGCTGTAATTTTGCACGGATATATATGTAAACTATGCCGACAAAATGGTATAATAAAAAATTCAAAAACAATCTTTTTTAGGGTACCACCCATATAGACGTAAAGTGTGGGGTGATTTTTTTTCTCATCTAACCCTATAGTGTGGGATATCGTTGGATTGGTCTTTTAAAACCATTAGGGGTTTGCTAAGACGATTTTTCGATTCAGTGATATGTTTGCGAAATATTCAACTTAAAGTGCAAATTTTCATGAAAATCGAGCGCCCCCCCGCTCTAAAATCTAAACCGGTGGGTGGAAAAATTTGAAAAAATTCAAAATGGTAGTAAGTATATCAAACTTTGAAGGAAAACTATAATGGCTAAGTTTGCTTGAGAATTATTAGTAGTTTATGAGTAAATAGCAGCCTAAGGTATAAAATATACCTAAACTAGGAATATTTCGTATAAAATACGAAATCCTTAGAAAAATATTACTATTTTTTTTCGTAATGGCTACGGTACTCTATTTTAGGCGTGTCCGACACGCTCTTGGCCGGTTTTTCACTGATAGTCAATATGTTGGCCAAATTCACCAATGTTATCAAAACAAACTAGGTTTAAAATAACATAGTAACGTGAGAAAAGGAAGCTAGATACGCATCAAACAATCAGATAACCACGCTTCCGGCTGTTGTTCACTTACCGACCAAGTCACAAATGTTCCATACGCGATAATAATCTGTACCTTGAAACTATGAACATTGCAATACATATATAACATTGAACCTGTTTCATGCCAAATAATGACTATGGATTGTGTTGTGATTGTGTATATTGGAGGATATTTTTAGTAAAACGGGGTGAGTAGGGACAAAATTGAAATTCAAACCTCGATAAAGACATACGTTCATATGTGGCAAGTTGATTTTTGTATATAAAAAATGTTCCAGTGGTATGATTTTTTGTTTAATAATGATTATCTGTCGTTTAGTTTCATAGTTTTAAACAATAAACACTAAAATATAGGCAAATCCCAGCTCACCCCTTAGTGGGGTCAGAAGGGATAGGAACAAATAAAAAAAAATACGATAGCAAATTATCAGAAAAAATGAAATATAATATGTCTAAAAATATAACTAAACTACTTTTGGAGCAAACAGATCCAGAAATTTTAAGTAGCAAGTGAAAACAGAAAATATTAGTTCTATCCCTACTCACCCTGCAATCCCTTCTCACACCGTTTTCCGGTAGGTACCTAACCTACATTATACAACGCTTCGGATATATCACAAAATCGATCATTGTGAAGATCTTTAGAAAATGCCTTTGACCAGCAGCGGACATCATTCGAATGATTCGAATGATCCGAATGCATTCGGCTCATACGATGACGATACAGTAGATATTATTACAAAATTAGTTTTTCAATAGTAGGTAAAACTCTTAAATATAATACTAGCATGAGCATGCCCCATCTGTATCGGTATCTGAAATAAAATAAAAAAGCCATAATCTTGATTAAACAGACACAAGTATAAACGAGTGCAATCCTAAATTATGCCGTCTCTCGAACAAATCGTCTGAGGCATTGCGAGGGTCGCCGAGGGATTATCTTCAAATAAGCGTATTACTCGTGCAAGCCCGTGCTTTGTGATCCAAATAACTAAGGCTTCACCCCACACTACCACATGCTACAAAAATTCTGAACAACAAACCACAGATTGCATGGTACGCAACAGTTTTCTCAAACATGACGTCTCATCTGTGGTTCTAATAGAATGCTGCTGTAGCTTTCTGTAGCTACAAAATATCGTAATACAAACTCCTTGTTGGGAAACCCTCCGAGACATGTCTGTGAAGACGGCTTTATTTACGGATTTAACGTATAATATAAGGTTTCTGATACTTTCCTTTAAATGAAAAATTGTTCTATGGAGAGGATTTTGGTTCATCTTGTTAGCTATGAGTAAGTAAGTCAGGTTTTTTTTCGGTAGGTAGAGCGAACGGTTTGTATCTACCAGTTACCTACAATCAATACGACGGCGCAGGAAAATATTAAAATACCAGCATATAATTTCGTTGCTGTCGGATTTGAGACCCTGGGTCCTTGGGGTCCCGGCGCACAAAATTTAATTAAAGAAGTGCAAAAGCGCCTGGTCGACACTAGGTACTGGAGACCAAAGGGCTGGCAGCTATCTCTCTCCACGAATCGCCATCGCCAATTAACGAGGGAATGCTGCCAGCCTCTTGGGCACCATGCCACGGGGGCCTTTTCTAAGTTAGGTAGTTAGTTTATAGTTAAGTTTTATATGGAACTTATTATTTCTTAAATTCTTGTATTTAAATAAAACTCAAAGTATAAGACGTTATAGTAATTGCGGTAGGTAAATAGTTATTTAAGTAAGGCCAAGTTCTCTGATGTCTAGACTATTCTCTTATTTCAGTGACGATAAAGTTTTTCTTTTTTAAATCTTATATTTTAACGAGGCTTTAGTACATACTCCAAATGTGATATGCCTCATGAGGAGCCTTAGATACACGCTAGATACACAAGTCTCTGGATGCAAAGGCCTGCCTAATTATCCCTTCCCCTGGAAGTGGTCGACTCAGAATCACATTTACGTCTCCGTTCAATAAACTCATACCATAATAATAGCTGTCTCTAGCTGTTGGCCTATTCAAGAATAAGGTTGATTTATCTATCAGTCAGTGGAGAGTTCAATGTGTGATGTGTGGTCAGTGAAGTTTATAGCTCTCCTCGTCTCTCCCGTTAGGTGCCGTAGAAGGCGTCTAGGGGAAAATCCAGAAGACAGACAGCACCGTCTTCTGCAACTATTACTACTCGTATAAGTGCAATCTGTGATCGATGCGAAAATCAAGTAATGTTTTTCTAAGGATTTCGTATTATATACGGAATCTTCTAAGTTTAGGTATATTTTATGCCGTAGGCTGCTATTTACTCCTGAACTACTAATAATTCTCAAGCAATCTTAGCCGTTATAATTTTCCTTGTAAATTTCATATAGGTAATTACTACCAAATTTTTAAATTTTTTCCACCCGAAAGTTTAGATTTTAGAGGGGGAGATGCTCGATTTCTGAAAATTTGCACTTTCAAGTTGAATATTTCGCAAACAGATCACTATCCAACCTATATCCAACGATACCCCACAGTATAGGGTTTGTCGTGGAAAAAAAATCCCCACTTTACGTCTATGTACGCTAAAAAAAAAAAATTTCTCCTCAGCAGCTCAAACAGGCAGGTTTTGCTATTAAAAATCAGTGAGCAAAGTCGCATTTTGCTCACTTCGTGGTACAAAGTAAATTTAACTATTTTTTTTTAATTCTAGACAGTGCTGGGTCTACTCACTAAATTCCAAATATCTGAACTTCACTTTGATCTGTTACTTTCACTTCAACATGAAAAAAGCGAGAGATAGGATCAAATGTGTTCATTACAATATTAAATTAAATTTATAGTAAGTATAAAAATAAAAAATATCGATAATAAGTTACATGAAAACGAAATATTTCCTAAATGTCAAAAATTTCCCGCTCTTTTAATAAAGTATGCAACCTCGTTGCACGAAAGCCGCTGTTCTTGTTTTTTTTTAATAAAACCTTTCCGTATACTGCCTACCTACCTCGTAGACTTGTAATAAATATTTGTCAAATTGAATGAATTTGCAACTGATCTATTTAATTTTATTTCTATATATTGTATGGAAATCCTAATAAAATCATATTTAATAACATTTATAATAAACTAACTAAAAAAGCCGTGGTGGCCTAGTGTTTTGACCTATCGCCTCTCAAGCAGAGGGTCGTGGGTTCAAACCCCGGCTCGCACCTCTGAGTTTTTCGAAATTCATGTGCGGAATTACATTTGAAATTTACCACGAGCTTTGCGGTGAAGGAAACATCGTGAGGAAACCTGCACAAATCTGCGAAGCAATTCAATGGTGTGTGTGAAGTTCCCAATCCGCACTGGGCCCGCGTGGGAACTATGGCCCAAGCCCTCTTGTTCTGAGAGGAGGCCTGTGCCCAGCAGTGGGACGTATATAGGCTGGGATGATGATAATAAACTATATTGTTCAACCTTTTATTTATTAAATAGATCAGTTGCAAATATAAATGTTATAAATGTTATTAAATATGATTTTATTAGGATTTCTATATTTGTATATAATAACATTTGTAACATTTAACATTTTATTTAATAACATTTATAATAAACTATACGTTTATTGTTCAACCTTTTTAATGACCCAAAGATGAGGCTTTTTGCAGTATTAAAACATATGACATAATATTTTATATGTAGTTCTAAGTTCAAATACAATGCATGTTACGAGTATGAGATTTATATCGTACCTATACTGGACACTTTTTCGTTCCGGATTCAAAACCTCTTTACTTGCCAGAGAGTTTTGATCATTGTCTGGCATTTTTAACTTTTTGGTGACTTTTTAAAAGTGTAATGGCAACTGTGCGTATAATTTTTGAGTAAATGTGACTATAATATTAGTTTCTTAATAATCGGATTTTTTACTCTAACCTTATGTTCTCGCTGCTGAGGTGAAAAGTTGTATGTGTCACACGAGACCAAAGTTTTTTTACATCTCGTGTGTTTGAATCCCTCGCTGATCTCAGGATTCTAACCTAGAATTGCTCGCTACACTCGTGATTCAATTATAGAATCGTTCGCTTACTCGGGATTCAAAATTAACACTCGCAGCAAAAAACGACTGCTCTCTTGTTGCTCAAATAAAGATAAATTAACCTAATAAAAACGTTCTTTTGGTCAATCTGAACAACACTAGTTCAGCGACTTTTAAAAATAATGGAGTCTTTGAATTTTGGTACAAATAACTATTTTTTTATTTCACCACTTTGTCGGCGTGATTGATATGTAAGTATATTCATGCCAAATTACAGCTTTCTGAGAACTAACGGTCTCTGAGCTTAGCCGTGGACGGACAGATATGGTGAAACTTATAAGGGTTCTTAGATGAACCCTAAAAAAACACGTGTAACTGATGAAATAATCAGAATTAGGGTACTAGCCTATTATAATATCTCCCAGATGTGGGTAAGCAAGTACCTACACATTAGTACACAAGTACCACCCTTGTGCTTTAAAGGACTACATACGTACGTATTACTCGTACGTACTGCATTCAGTGCAAATTAGCTATAGCTAAAGGCAGTAAGTACAGACGGTCTGCATTCCAGCTGCAAGGTAACTGCCAACTGCCGACTGCCCATACAATGAGGGCTATCGCGAATGAATTCGCCGCTAGAGGCGCTAGTGTAGCGTGAGGTCTCCGAAATGTCAAATCTCATAGTTTTTGGGTGAGCTACGCGGGTTTATTTATAATAAGATTTTTTTTTGTGAATGTTTTGCATAACCATAAATTAATTATGGCAATTATGCGTTACGGGGCAATGAATGTCTATGTTTTGAGACAGTTTTGTCTTTCGGAAACTTTTGTCCTCCCTTTTTTTCCGAACAAAACGGGACTACGCAACACTGTGGTTGCTGGATATTTTTTAACCGACTTCAAAAAAGGAGGAGGTTATCAATTCGGTTGTATTTTTTTTTTTTTTTTAATGTTTGTTACCTCAGAACTCCGTCATTTATGAACCGATTTGAAAATTTTTTTTTGAGTTCGTCTAGGAATGCTTTCAATTAGGTCCCATAAGCAGCAAATTAGGATCTGATGATCTGATCTTAAGGAAATCGAGGGAACTCTTCAAATATTGTAGGGACACCTATAGTAATTTGGATATATTTAGCAGTAACTCGTGCATTTGCTCTTGCAAATCATAATTTGGTGAAGTGGAACTGATGATGAAGACCAGATTTGACCAACGGAACTACTACTATCAATAACAAGTATTGCAAGGGTTAAATTTAAATTATCATGATTAATATACTTACCTAGATAAGCAACTAAGAAGAAGCTTTAAGTTAATGATTCTTTCGAACTGATCTGATGCTGAAGCCAGAAGGTAGGCAACGGAACTCTGTTATAAAACAACGTAACTAAGTCGTGTTTGAGCTTAATGGAATCGTTGTGAGATGTTCTTTGGCTACAAATCACTAAAAAGTGATAAATAAAAAAATTTTTAACAAAAAAGTAAAACCGACTCCAAAAAAATAAAAAAATAACAAAAAATGGAACCGACTACAAAACCCTTGAAAATATTTTTCTAGGTAAGTAGGTACGTACTAGCTCGAAGTCGGTGACTCAGCACGACCCAGCAGGAGGGATTGAAACCCATAGTATGTAGGTGAGGTAGACGACTATTGTGAATTGTCCCACTCCTGCTGGCTCGTGCTGAGCACCGACTTCGAGCTAGTACGTACCTACTTACCTAGAAAAATATTTTCAAGGGTTTTGTAGTCGGTTCCATTTTTTGTTATTTTTTATTTTTTGGAGTCGGTTTTACTTTTTTGTTAAAAATTTTTTTATTATGGTACGGTTTTAAGGTGTTTTAAATACGATTTTAATCTAAACTTTGTTTTAACGCCCGTAATAACAGACTTTGAAAGCCACACTTAAAAACCTCACGCAACAGTGCGCCATCTAGTGAGACAAAAAACGATAGCCCTCATTGCAATCAAAGTGCACTTGTGCCGACTGCAATCGAACTGCAACGATAAATGTATGGGCAGTCAGCAGTTGCGGTTACGCTGCAGTTGGAATGCAGTTCGTCTACTGGCCCTAATAGGTATTCCTTCGGCCGCTAAGGCAACGCAAATACCTACATAACCTGGTTACAAACACACCTAACCATTTACACCACACGTGTCCCACGCGTCGGGAAGCAAAATCTTCGTCGCCCCGATCGATACCAAGTTGGCAGGAGTGGGAGTTGTTTCTAGCAGACATAAACAAATTCCCCGCACAACTGAAAGTCAGCCGTCGGCTGTGGGGGTCGATTTGCATGAAATTATCTCTCGCCCACCACGGCGCTTCCCAAAAGCGTATTTACAAGCAACGTGAGAATAGGTACACAGTCAAGGGCATAAGTATAATACGTTACTAAGACGTCAAAAATATCTATACACCTTTATGCCGCTAAACATAAGGTCGATGTATACATTTAACGCTATGGCTGAATAGATATTTAAGCCCTTGACTGTACAGTCGTTATTTTCATCATCATCATCAGCCAGAAGACGTTCACTGTTAAACAAAAGCCTCCTCCTTAGAACGTTACAATGAATGAAAACTCGCCACCTGCATCCACCGGTTGCCCGAAGCTCTCAATAGTCGTTATTTTATGATACACTAATGTTTACTCGCGGCTTCGCAGGCATAAACCATTAGATCCAGCAGTTAAATACGGTATTTGACTATTTTTTATATGTATTATAAATTAAAACTTTACAATGCCTGTTATCGAATAGAGAAACAAATTTTAAGCTACCTTTACAAATAACAAAGTTATAAAGGTTTGAAATCCAAGATTAGACAAAGAAAGACATACTGGCATGTAACGTCACACGCTAGTAGCGCCATACTTGCTTCATAGAGAAAAGCGTTTGAGAAAGAGACAGGTATATAGATTTTTCAAAAAATCACTATAAATCCAATTTTCAACTGATTTATGTTTTCTCTTCGCGTAACACTTTCTGTATACCTATATTTTCATAATAATATATATAAGACATGGCAAATTCAGGAGTAGTCAAATACCGTATTATATCGAGATTTTACTAAATACCCGTGGGAATTTTATGATTTAAATTCGGGTTTAGTTCCGCGTGCCTTGATTTTAGAAAAGCTCGATATTTCGGCACAGTTGCATGCGCCATGATCACGAGACGACTCAATCAAATCCGAATTCAAATAATAAAATTAGTAATGCCCGCGATAGTCTCATACATTGTGTTACCCGTGGGAATTACTAAAAATTACATCGTGATTTTCACTAACGTTACATTAAAAACAACTACACTGTGCAAAATTTCATCTGCTGAACTCAGCGGTTGGGATTTCATGATTTTATTACAATCCTGTGGGAATATCGCAATAAAAAGAATATACATATAGTCCTCCACATCGGTTACGATGACGGCCACCCTGACTAAATACATCCATTGTATAAAATTTTGCAAAAAAACATAATAACAAAGAAAAACACTTAAATATGGCTCGCTAGACCGAAATTAGTCTTGAAAACTCTATAGCAGGGTGCACAATAGAGTTGGGGGGTTGGGGTTGAATAAAAAGTACGGTACGTAAAGGTACGATACGTAGTAAATTCTACTTAGGTACATATCATACATAAACGTCGCCGGATCGCACTCGCATCGTCCCGTTCTAAACAGACTTTAATACCTCCTTTGTGACGCCTAAATATTTTGTGAACAGTTTCTTACACAAACTCCATTTGCTGTAATTCAATATTCCGTTGGTGCGATGTTCGATTCCCTGGTAAACTTCATTTACGCCGCTACCTAACATAGAGAAGTTTGAATATTTTTTATTGGCTGGCAAATCTGGTGGAGAAGTGAATATTTGCTGGCTGGAAAAATAATAGGTATTTTAGGTTAAATAGCTACAGTAGAAATAGGAATCATTATATATAGATGTCCATACTAATATTATAAATTCAGTTAAATCCCGGAATTTCAATTTAACTGCTAGATGGAATTTTTACGTGCGCGAAGCCGCCTTTAACCACTAGTTTTCACCTAAATATGGTTTTACAGTCGACTGTCATAATTCTAAGTCTATTTTTCCGAGTAAGCAAGTAGGTACTGAATGTTATGACTAAAACCTTGGTGAGTTTTATTTTTATTTATTTATATTTCAACAAAAAATACAGCATTACAGTTAAACACCAATGCGCTGTAAAATTCAAATAATACAAAAAACAAAAAGACATAAAATACATAAAAGTTACATATAAAAAAACGAATTAGGGATTATGACATTGGATTAGGGACAAATGTGGATATATATGCTCAAAATAAATACTGATATACCCTGTAGGCACACACATTTCTTGCATACATAGACATAGCTACACATCATAAGGTAGCGGGTGAGTAAAGTAATTGTTTTAGTTCACCCTATAGGCACTACGCAGTTTGAATTTTTTAATGGAATTTCATACAACATTGCCGGCCATGGCCAGCAAAGAGATTGTCTTTTGTTTCAGTGTGTTTTTACTTCTTTTATTGACTGTCTACCTACCTATACCGATATGACTTCATCATCAAGTGACATGGTATTATTTTCTTGGATTTACCTACTTGAGAAAAGCACTATAGAACCTCGTCCTCCGCCTCGTCCGTGAACATGGATTGTCGGCCTCGTATCTCTAGATAACTATAATCTTTAACTACTTACTCAGCCGGCAATGCCCTATTTCGCGGTATCTGCAGTAATGTAGGTACTATTATTAAGATAATAATTTGACCACGAGAATTTGATGAAAGTGTCGTTTTTCTTTGATACCTACTTACATTTAAAAGTAGGTTACTTAGGTAAGTCTTTACAGTAAACGAATCAATAAACTACTTAATAGCAAAGCAAACTAAGTAACTAATAACTAACTTAACGCTATTTGCATTGCCAGAAACATAAAATAGTACAAAATTGTACTTAGTTCGAATCAAACACAATGCCTCAAACATCTCCAACTCTACCCTGTACATACCTAATAATTACTAACAATTCAATAAAAAAGCTCCGCCCATACAACATTTTTTCATCGTTTCACACTCGACACCGGGGCTACATAAACAAAGCAAACATTAAATAAACTCTGGGGTACATTCAGGGTGACAAATGAATTTATTCCTGACGTTTCTGTTAAGCTGTACAGTCGAGGACAAAAGGCTTGGGAGCGGTGGGCGGACCGCCACGCCTTCATCTTAGCAGCAATTAGAGAACAGTTGCCAGGTACAATAAATCAATCTGCATATTTTTGAGAAATCTCGAATTTGCGAGTCATTGCTTGTGTTTTTATTTGGACGGGAATAATGAAGATGCGGTCGGGGGATTTTGGCAAAGTGGGATGGCTAATCTTTTTTAGATGTTCAAAAGTACTTAATTTTGCACTTGCAAGTTTCTAAAATTAGTTGGGTTAGAATAAACGCATACAATACCTACCCTTGTAAGCATGAAATGTACCTAAATCACGATAATTTGATATACCTAATGAAGGAATAATGATAAATTTTAATATGTTTGCGTAATGATCAAAATAAAAAAAAACATGATTTTTTTGTGACTGTACATACTTTGAACATGAAACTACCGTCAGACGGGGTCGCGCGAGCAGAGCGGTGGCGCGTAGTGCGCGTGTTGCAGCAGCCGCCGAGTCGCGTGCTCCTGTGAAGAAGAGCTACGAAATAGCCGAAACATGTCGAGCTAAACTTGATTTAAGTCGGGAGTTATCCGTTACAATATCATTTAATATAAGTCTACATACTGCCACAGGCGTCATCGTAAAATTATGACTCTACTATAAGAAGATCCAGCTAATATACACAAGAAATTTCATTTAAGTCAGTCCGCCATTTTGGCGTCGAAGAACACACGCACACACATATTCATTGGTATCTAGTAGGTTTGTTGTATTGTATTGTATTGTACGTACAGTGGTAAACTTACATATGTACCTACCTTAAAAGATGTCACTTATGTTAGATAACCTTCCAAAAATTGACAAAAAAGAATAAAAATGTTCAGAGTTTAACCAGGTTCAGAAATAATACATTCCACTTAGGTACCTGTTGATTATTAATATTTATTAGAAACACGTAAGACCTACAGTAGAAATCAAAGTACTGTGGGGACTGTAACTAGGTAAGAGCTTAGGTACTGGGGATCAACGCGCGTGACTTTAAACTTAGTTCAAAATAAACAACTTCTTCAATCATTTGGATTTATTTCAGAGCTTAAAAATACATTTACATAGCATAGCACCAGCCGCTTAGGCTATCGGGAGCAATCTGCTCTCCGGCATGTAATATCCGCTGTCAATCTAACCTGCCAAGTGGTCAGTTTTACCACCTGCCAGCGGTATACAGCCTAGTTCCTACATATCCCTCCTTCCTCACAGAGGTGGGGACCTACTCTACGGCCCTACCTAACGGGGACATTACAGACAGAAAAGGGTCTTTGCTAAAGACTAGTCACATCCTTTTCATGAAACTCTAGTCTATGTTATTACAATCATAAATAGGTTATATATTTCAAAAATTTTAAATCAAGGATGGGACTTCGCCGTCCAAAAAACCCCGAAACAAAAAAGTACGGCGCCTTTTCAGTAAAAAGCCTAGCTACTAAAGACGCGTGACATTGCCTGTGCAACCCGGCACGTCATTCTTGCTTCATGCCCATCATCCTTCATCAGGTGATGAAGGTTCCTCAGCTCCCCCTAGCGGAGTTGCCGTTCCACAACGACAGCAATAGCCGCTGGGTTTCCATCTTTTTATTATTTCACAGCCATGGATCCAAGTGTGGACCCCTGGGCAAGCTTCATCGGCGATCCCAGTTGGCTGTGTGAACTTCTGTTGCTTGAAAACTATTGAAAGGCACAGAAAATCAAACATTATATACACCATCAATTAACACCACATATTTCTGGGCATATTGAACACATGAAGGTATGAAGTACTCCCACATGCTGAGATAAACTAAAACTACTCATTCTTTATATATAGAAATTCACCTCATATATGATTACAGTTCACATTGGGAGATGTATGAACAGGCAATCTCATATTCGTGAAGTTGAATATGTAAACAATTATATTAAGTTCACTATGTAATAAAAGTTATCTGTTTGGTTTTCCAGCGATGTCGTCAGACATCAGTTTTGACAAGAGCAGCTGGGAGCTGCCATCAGTTTTCATCAGCCACTGCATGGCTGCTGCAGATTGCCATCTCATTTCTGCATTTAATTAATTGATCTCCCAATATGAAAACACACAAAAAAAACATATATTAGTCACATAGTAATATTACAACACGCATTAGTCATATAAATTCATTATATCATTAATTTCCTACCTACTCAAAAAACTTTTAATTCAATTACCTATAATTATAAATTCAATCGCAAAAAATAAATTACAATGTTTACATTTGAATGACATTGTCAATCATTGGTCGTGTCAATTTTTTTTCTAACCGTCGACACAGAACTTCTCGGGTGAACTTTTAAAAAGTTTTCAGTCAAACCACAAAGTTCTTTCGGCTGAGAGCCATCACTTTCCGTCCCTTTCACTCCTAAATGAACGTTTTAAATTTTATGTTTCGTTCAGTTAGCGATCCTTGCTGTGGGAAAAACCTTTATTAACATAAATTAGACAATGACGTGACTTTTTATTACCTTTTCTATGGAATCTATCAGGTCCGTTTCCGTTCTCACGTCGTCGCATTGCCACTCTTACATAACAACCAGAAGGTTCCTCTCGCTCCTTCATCAGACCTGCCGAACAAATCTGCAAATTTTCCGACTTTCGTACCCTTTCAGGCTTCGAGCTCAACTCGCCTTTTTCGCCATCCTTTTGCTCCATCTTTCTATCGATCCTCGACGCTTTCCCAATTGACTTCGACTTCTCCAACTTTCCTTCACTCGAACCTAAAGCAAAAGTATTTAAAGCACGGAACCCTAACAATTTTTTTACTGATCGCACTTTACTTTCCACGGTCAAGGAGTTAATTTGCTCGCACTCAACCTCTTTCATGGCAACTTGATTTGCACAAACCTTTTCAGTCAATAATGAAAAGTCGTTCGTGTCATTAAATTTTCGAATAAAATTGACACGGAATTTTTTATTTCAGAGTCAAAGTATGAGTACTAAAATCAATCATTGCATTATTTGCAGTCAAAAAAATCTTGCCCTAGATGCAAAAATTTGTGCCATCATTTATCACTAACAGTCTAATTCTACAATAATAATTATCTATCAAAATATAAGTATTTACAATTCCTATAGGCTGAATCATGGAGCCTCCTGCTACGCGCAAAGGATCACTGAGCTTGTGCTCATATTTTAAATTAATTTCCTCTGCCAAGGAAACGGATATTAGTGACACATTGGCACCACTATCTACGAGGGCCTTGCAAATCCTGCCATTGAGCTCTACGGGCACAAACGTGTTCAGACTATCTTTCTCAATAGTACAAACGTCGGGAAAATCACCAGAAAAAATCGTATTGATTTGGAAACCATCAGTATTTCCTTGATCTCCTTGATGCTGCTGCGGCACCGGCTGTAGCTGCCGCGGCCTCAAATTATACCTTCCATATGGCATACGTGATGTACCCTGGTGTATTTCTTGCGGAAATACCATTGTTGGCGGCGTTTGGGACGTGTCATACTCCGAACGCGGCGTGAATCGAAGAGGTGGAGCATCTCCTTGCTCCCACGAGTGTTGATAATCTTTTGTAATATTAATCGGCAGTTCTACTTTATGTGTTTTCATGCGTAATTCTGTATTAAATACATCACACAATTGCAGAATCGTTTTTCTTAGCTCCTCCTTTGACGCGAACAATCTAGACGCTAAATGTAATTGCCATTGCGAATTAATAGACTTAATAAAATGCTTGATAAATCTGCCGTCTTCAGTGATTCCGGCTTTTAAAGCTAACCTTTCGAGCTCATAATAAAATGATAATAGCGGTTCCTTCGGTTCTTGCTTTCTATAATAAAAAGACTGTGCATAGTCTTCTTGCGACGGGAATTGTTCTACTAATCCTTTCTTTATCAAATCATACGACTCCAACGTCGTGAAATTGGCCTTGTACCAGGACAACGCAGGCCCTTCTAAGTAGAGTGCGATCGCTACTCGCTTCTGATCTGCGGACCAATTCTTTATGATCGCAATAGTTTCAAACTGGTGGATAAAATCGTCCACATCCGAATATCCTGCGAATTTTTCCGCCATCTTCTTTCTTCTCCGTAATAAAATTTATCTGCCCGCAAATTCTATTAAACACTGGGATAGAGGAAAAAAATAAAATAACTCACAGTTGCTTCCTCAAAAATCGATACATTTACCAAATTGCTTCACTTTTCATGCGCTTTTTTATCATCAAAGCTCGTCTTTTCTTAACAATCGTCCATAGACCGCTGGAATCGCTGCGGTACTCCGTCGTCCTCTGAAGCGATAGCTAAACATAAAAGTACACCGACCGCGCCTAACTCCACCACTTGTGGGGACTGTAACTAGGTAAGAGCTTAGGTACTGGGGATCAACGCGCGTGACTTTAAACTTAGTTCAAAATAAACAACTTCTTCAATCATTTGGATTTATTTCAGAGCTTAAAAATACATTTACATAGCATAGCACCAGCCGCTTAGGCTATCGGGAGCAATCTGCGCTCCGGCATGTAATATCCGCTGTCAATCTAACCTGCCAAGTGGTCAGTTTTACCACCTGCCACGGTAACAGCCTAGTTCCTACAGTACATAGGTAAATAGCAGTATTTTGGTGATCATAGGTAGGTAGAGTCATTTTACAAAGTTACTTATTAATAGCACTTGATAAGCTAGTTCTTAGAATATGTAAATATTTGAATATCGAAAATTAAAATGCCTACGGTTAAAATGTCGATGCTCAAAATATCGAAAATTAAAATATTGATTGTATCACAATATCATAAGTTGTTATACCTATGGTTAAAATTTCTAAGATTGAAATGTCAATTGATTAAAATATCGAATGAGTAAAAATGTCGATAACCATATACCTAAGTTATAAATGTCAACATATGAATGTCGAAAATTAAAATATCGTAAATACAAATCTGCTTTACCTATTTACTGCTCCTTTCTCTTAATAACATTTACCTATTTTATTTGACATAATCTAATAATTTTTAACACTCGCCGGCCGGTGCGTTGTTGTGGTCACAGTTCTAACCTAATCGAACCAAATACATTTGGTAATTCGTCATTTTACCGAAATGCCTATAAGATTAGGTTAGTATTGCGTCAAGGCGCGAAGCGCCTCTACTGGGCGGAATAGGAGCTTTGCGAAGCGGAGCTCCGTCGACCCTATCACGTGATAGTTCACACATAGGATATTCGATATTCTGTACTTCGATACTTTGAACTTTGCGAGAGGTAAGTGCCAGCCCTGGGGTCGCCCGAGGCCAAAGCCAGACGAGTAGATAAGTCGTTGATAATTTTTTTTGTGTCTTCCGACCATGGTCCCATTGTCTCGAAAGCAAGCGCCGCAAACTCATGATAGCTTGTAAAAGCCGAGTATTTGCGGCACTTGTTTATCTGAGCCTTAGGAATACGATTAACAGTTCAGAGAGGTAATGCTGCCAGTGTCTTGGGGTCAATGCCTCACGCAGAAAATTTGGATGACGTTTTTATTTTGTAACATAGTTTAGTTTATATATAGTTTTAGTTTTGGATCTATGAACTTCGATATTTATATCTTTCGATGTCAATTTTGTAGATAATTAGATTTTCGATATATTGGAGTAGGTTATCTTATTTGAGACCGTTTCGCGATTTCGCAAATACTGTCATTAATATTTATTTTATACTTGTTTTATTTTGTGTACTTATGTAATTTGCGAATTAGCGAATAAACGTTTCTATTCTATTCTATTCTATTCATATTCGACAATATAAACTTTCGTTATTTTAATTTTCGATATTTCTATGCAGTTGAAATTTTAATTTTCGATATTTTGAACATCGACATTTTAACCGTAGTTATTTTAATTTTCGATATTCAAATATGTAACCTCTTAGATTACAATCATAAAAAAAGTTGATATTTTTCTTGGCGAAGATTTACGTACTGCCACAGACGTCATCGTAAAATGACTCTACCAAAGGTCAAAGCAATTAGGTACTTTCTGTTATTTGTTTGTCAGAATTATTTTATAGCCTGTCCGGCCATGATTTAATAAACCGATTGGTACAAGAGCCCTAAAGCCCTGCCATCTATTGGTGGTAGGCGAGTAGGTAGGTACAGTCAACGTCATAAATAAGTGATCACTTAGATACTTATGATGTTGACTGTACCAAAACAGTTACAAGTGTTACAATTTCATATAATTGTCATTTTCTGTATAAGAAAGATAACAATTACGTCGAATCACAGCGCTTGTGAGTTTTGTGATAGTTACAAGGGCCGATCTGCGCTCCTTAATTCAACTAAAATATATATTAAAACTCTATCTTATAGATACCATTACTTTAACCATATATTGATAGTTTAAAAAATCAAAATATAATATTTCAAAAAAAAACGCAACTAAATTATATAAATAGAAAATAAATCAGCAGCAAAAAGAGAAGTCCTTACAAAAACTTTATTTCCTACGCCTCTACGCTACGTCGTAGCATCATTACCGCCTACGAATAGCCAAATATTTTACGTCACTTCGTTTGTATGAAACTGCTTTCTTCGCAGACAAAGCTCAAACCGTGGAGACAGTAAACAAAATGGCGTATTTAAATGGGCGGGAACCGCATTGTCACGCTCTACGTTCCATCGATCATCGATATCGTTGTCGTTGTCTCGCTTGCACCCGCGCGTTACGTATAGCTGTATCTCTATTTTCACGTAGCGTCCTGAATTGTTGCAAGGTCTTTCATCAAATCAGCGCTGAACAAATTACAACTCAACCTGCTTGAAAATAGAGTAGACATTAGTTTGATGTTTTTAAAAGCGAAATGGTATCGTGACCGCCTCATAAAGACATGTGGAACTGTTGCACATGGTTTTGTCTCTGTCTCTCGTATGGGGAGAGGGCTATTTTTGTATCGGCGTCTTGCTCTGCCTCGCTTCCTGAGAAGTAATGTGTTGTTGTGTGTTGTGATATCTCTAAAATAACAGGGAAGCACTCGCTACGAAGTTGTCATTTGTAACGGTTTTGCGATGTAGCGACAGCAAAAAGAGTGAGATATAAAATAGCGGAATTATTAGCGAACTTTTAGCAAATATTTTCTACTGCATGTTTGAAGTGGAAATACGAGTACGCTATAGTATGTGTATTATTTTAGACTTTGGACTGACAATTTCACTTAGGGTTATTTTAGGGAATTAAATTTTGAAACATGCAAAAACCGGTAAATTAATCTGAACTTATTTATATTTCATTAAATCATTAAAATGTTAATGATTTTAAATATAAGATTTTTTAAATGACACCTACGGCTAGATTTACCTACACGTTAATTATGGCACTCATCTACAAAACCAGAAATAATAACAAGCGTAGTTGTCGTTTAAAATAAAAAAAAATAAGTTAACAAAATGCAACCAATAATAAAACATTGATACGTTTGCAAAAATCATAGACTAAGCATTTGTTAAAAAAATAAAAACGCTCTACATCTGGTATTGTTAGAAAGAACAATTGAAAAACGTTTTTAATTTTTTACAGAATACAGACTCAAAACTAACCTTGCTCACAAACCCCTTTACAGTCATAAATCAAATCCCACACCCCTAATCTGCGATCCGTACGCGCGGCCTCAAGCCATTCCCCGCAAGAGTGGGGCGTCGCTAAACAAAAACACGTAACAGGAGGCGCGGCGATTGGCCGCGGCGCGACTCCGGCGTCACTCCGCCACGCGCGCTCCCGCAGGCAACATGTGCAGCGGAGCCGAGGGCAACCCCTGGCCTCTGAAAGACGCGCCCGCCGTAACCGCCGCAGCCATCGACCACTATAGACTACAACTGTACAACTACGCCGTCGCCGAACGCCTGAGACTATACCCACCGGCACCATGCTATTCCCCGTACGCGCCGCGCCTCGCTCTCTCCATGTCGCTGCTCCAACAACGCGCGCTCCAACCAGAAGAACCGAAGCCCCAACACAGCTACATCGGCCTCATCGCCATGGCGATCCTCAGCCATCCAGACCACAAGCTCGTTCTGTCAGACATCTACCAGCACATACTTGACAACTATCCGTATTTCCGCTCGCGAGGACCCGGATGGCGGAATTCAATCCGACACAATTTGTCGTTAAACGATTGTTTTATAAAAGCGGGGCGATCCGCGAACGGGAAAGGACACTATTGGGCGATACATCCGGCTAACGTGGAAGACTTTCGCAAAGGTGATTTTCGGAGGCGCAAAGCTCAGAGGAAAGTGAGGAAGCACATGGGTTTGGCGGTGGATGACGACGGGGAGGACTCGCCGTCGCCACCGCCGCAATCGCCACCGCCGACGGCGCTGGCGCTGCCGTTCTGGGGCACGGCGCGGCTGCCGGGCGGCGGGCAGGCGAGGAAGAGACAGTTTGATGTCGCGTCGCTTTTAGCGCCGGATGATGCTCCGGTGAAGAGAACTCGGCGTGATAGCAGTGGGGAAGAAGAGCCAGAAGAAGATATAGATGTGGTGGCAAGTGACCAGGAGGAGCCGGCGCCGGCGCCGTACCCCCTGCTGGGAGGTTGGTGGCCGGCGCTGGAGCCCGCGTTGCTCCAGCAGCTGCGACGACACGCCGCTTCGCCGCCGCCCAGCCCCGTCGACCCCCAACGTCCGCCAGACACCTAGACCTGTACAAACTGTGAATATCTATTTCGTGTTAGTTATCGGCTGACTTAATCTGAGTGACTAAAAAGTCGAGTTAAAAAGTGATGGAACAAAATCTTGTTTTAACTTGGCTTTTACTTCGCTTACGTATAGAATAGAGGCTGAAGGATATTTAAATGTTGCCTAGTGGAATACTCATGTTGATAAGCTGTCCAGTTTTAATTCTGTCCTAGAATCTAACCTTACCTACCAATTTTATCTCTAACAAAGTCTTCTCAAGTTTCGTGGCCGTGCGCGTTGAACTCTCTCACGCAACGGCGCCTGTGTTATTGTGCTATTTTAATTTTTCTTTCCGTTTCCGTATCTATATCCAGTTTAGATATAAATGTAAATTATTGTATATTAATTCGAATAATTCTTATAATGATTATGTATTTAGAAAAAGTGATCGTACGTAGTATTCTCTAATAATAAAGTCTGAAAACGACCAAGTGGCTGTAGATATAGTTTTCTTAGAGCTGTGTGTAAATAGGTAATATAAAAACTAAGGGTATCTAAATACAAGCTGATACCAACAATGATACGTGAACATACTGTTGTCTATTTAGTAAATCAATAACGTTATCAATCAATAAATAATAAAAATAATTAAAATTACATGACTATACAAATCTCTGAATAAATAGAAAGTTTAACTGAAATTATGTTTTATTTCCTAAATAATATATTATGATAATGTCCAAACGTGCCCATCCGCAGAGTTTTTGCTGAATTCCGTGACTTTTTTACTTCATAATTATCGATAATAACTAAATATTAGCAAAATCCTGATGCGTTTTCAGTTAAAAGAGGTCCATTTTTAAAACCACTTCTGTGAAAACACCTACTGTTCGAAAGTGGTAAAAACCGTCTTGAATTTGAAATAAAAGTAGAGTGCCCAACAGAAAATTGCAGCTGTAATTAATTACCAAAAGTCAGAAATATTACTCAAGCTGCAGTTTTGCAGCAATAGGCTAGAGCCGGGATAGATGTCACACTTTTTAAAATTACCTACTTTATAAATTATATGTCTCGATCAGTGAGCTTAATTGTAGCACCAGAACCACTTTGAAACAATAATACAAATCCCTTTTGTTTGTTATCCCGCAGAGATTTAGAAAAATCCCTCGATCAGTACAAAAAATAAAATATTTTAATTTAAAGGCTGTATTATTTTATTATTAAAAGCTGTTTATTTCAATAAAAAAAACACACGTACATTTCATTAATTAACTACTAATCCTTAATTAATAGGATTGTTGCAGTCAATGTTTATAATTTTACTTGATTATTTGGAATGAATGGATATACTTATACAATTTTTATTTTAGGAGGTAGGTTTAACCATCGCACAAAGATATGCTTAATCTTGTTGTGTTTGCTATTCACAATTTCTTGCACAGTTTCAAATTTAAATTTATTTAGTATGAGAGGCAGAGTGGACGTCCACACTCTCTGGCCATAAACATTATGGCATCTCGGTATAACATAGTTTGGCAAGTTAGATAGATTTCGCAAGTTCTTTGGTCTATTCTTCCTATTTAACTGGTAGTTTATATTGGTTCTTTATCTACAAATAAAAAAACACTGTAGATATTTGATATCTACAGAGTATTATAAAGTGACTTTCCGGACCTCTATAATCTATTCTTGTAATTACTTATCCCGTAAAAATTGCTGAATCAATTAGTTTTAATCCTTACCCCGGCCTGGTTCAAGTTTAATGAAGAAGGTTATGCGCTTATAAGCTTACGGTTATAAGCTAATTGATAATTGTAATTAATTAATAATTGTTTTTAATAGTTTTTTCAACCTATTTGGATTAATGCCCTGGCTGTAGGTAAGCGCCTTTGTGTTGTAAGTTATTAAACGAAGCTTTTTGTATTATGCTGTGGAAGAAATGCCCTCCGTTAAAAAACAGTTGTAAATTTTTGTAAAAGCTTTTTTTATTTTATTTTTACTCACAAATGTGATGAAAATCCTGAAAATCATTGTATGTCGCACGTATGGTACGGGCTGTACCTACATACAATGAAACATATTGACTCCTTCGACTTCGGGCTTCTTATAGACTCTCGTTTGTTATTCCTTACTTACCTACTACACTTAAGACACAATATAGGTACCTATTGTGTTTGTTATTCAATTACGTACAAACTGCTGAACAAATTTGTATGAAATTTGGCACACAGTTTATAACCTGGATAACCACTGAGATGATCGATCATTTAAAAATGCAGTAGCTGTTCCTCGAGACTTCGTCTGCGAAGAATTTGTTTATCGCTATCTCGCATAAACTAAGCAATTTTCCAGGATAAAAACTATCCTGTAACCTTCCCCGGGACTTAAACAATCTTTATACCAAATTTAATCTAAATCAGTTCAGACGAGGTACAAAAGCAATCAGCTATTTTAAATTAACTAGATATTATACCTACGGACACAGACGGCTTCAGCGCCGGTGAGGAATGAGATACAAAATTAAAAATTTGGGATTACAAATTTCGTTTACCTCTATGATAGCCAAGCAAGCTATAGTGCCAAATTTAAAGTCTATAGTGCCAGTGGTTATGGTTGTCCAGTGATACTCAGTCAGTCATTAGACATCACAGGTCTAGTACAGTCGAGTTCATAAAATTGTGAGCAAAAATTTGATCAAAAATATCTGAACACGCTTCTACGCATTTAACAATAGAGTCGTGTTCAGATATTTTTGATCAAATTTATGCTCACAAGTTTATGGTCTCGACTGTACCTAATTAATTCTTTACGGATGGGATTTATAAGGATCCGTGCATAAATTTGACGGATCAAACATCAATAGGTAAATCAATTGAGTTTTTTACATCTGACGATCAATATGGTATAAAACAAAAACGGTGTCTCAGTTTATACTATTTAATTAAATCATTTACACACACGCAGTCGAGTTCGTTGAGCAAAAATTCAATCAAACATATCTGAGCACGCTTCTTTGACGTAGAAAATAGAGACGTGTTCACATATTTTGATCAAATTTTGCTCATAAGTGTAAGAAGTCGATTGTACATAATGCTCCTCACGGTGCTCAGTGATATTAATATTGTTTGAAAATATTTCTATAAATATAATAAGAAGAATAGAAATGGGATACTCGACGAGCTAAAAGCGTAAAGTTATACGGTTAAAAAGCCATAGATTATGTTTACTTTCCCAACTCGTCTATAGCGAAGTTAATTGCTCGAAAACGATTAAAATTTAATTGAAGATTAGATACTACTGCGCCGTAATAGCAGAATAGGTAAAAAAATATAACATTAATTCTAGAAGGCAATAAATACAATGATATTTGTATTTCTCTTATTATTACTTCTATGATAGATATAAAAATATACCTAACAACTTATTAAATATTATTAATCTAACAAAACAAATTATTAAAGCAAAAAGTATTGTCAACACTAGTAAGCTGTCATGTCATGCTGCCGGAATTAGCATGGATTAGGTATTTACCTACCTACCTACTCGTAACAGACGGGTAATTAATACATATTTTAAAACTCTAGTCATTTCGCTGTTATTTGGTAAAAATGTACCTACATGAACGTTCTGCGTGGTTCTCTTTACTTTTACTGAAATAGCAATGAAATAAATTAGCAATGACAAATTTAGTGACTTTTTTTCGGCGGTAAGTCTTACAGTGAGTAAGACAGCCGGTGAAATTACTGGCACTTGAGGTATCCCGTCTAATACCCCTGGTGTTGCAGATGTTTATGGGCGGTGGTGATCTCTTACCATCAGGAGACCCACTTGCTCGTTTGCCATCCAGTTGAATAAAAAAAAACAGTGATAAAAAGGTTTTTAAATATTGTAAATGGAGTTTTTATAAGGGACCATTTCAATTTCTTTCCGCTTTATGGATGTTTTGGTAATACCGTGTGTAGGTATAGGTAGATTAAAACTTGTATTCCATAGTTTAGTTAAAAATTACCACTTTCTTTTTGGTGATAAGCTTTATCTCATTAGGCATGTTTCCAAGGTAGCGTCTATTGTTCCTCCCTCGCGCTCGTTAGTTGCCAGTGCAGGTATTACCTAGAATTGAACCAAACCACTTTTAATCCTGGTGAGGAACTGCGCTGATCCTGATGCCCACGACTAGTTCAAAAAAAGGTCAAAGTCATAAAACAATGGGTTAAATACCTAAGGCACTTACGACAGGATTAAAAAGTTATTGTTTTGTATTTAAATACTCTAAATACGATATATTCTTTCGGTTCAGCCTTTGTGTTATTTAGGGTTAGGTACATTCCTTAAAAGGAAAAAAACGGAAACAAAAGGATCGACCATTGTCTGACAAGTTTTGATATATTCGCAAGTCAAAGTTTAGTAATGAAGTTTAGTAGTTTTAGTAAGGACATCAGGAACAGGAATCTGGATGGTATGGATCTGTTGAATGGAAGTGTAAATGTGATTCTGAGTCAACCACTTTCAGAAGAAGCGATGCGGATTTACAAGTTCATTGGACAGGCCTTTGCATCCAGAGACATATTTCGGTACAAGGGTAACATGTATCTGAGACTCCCCATGAGGCTGACATAGTGACATTTAGGGGCTGTTTCACCATCCATTTATTAGTCTTACGGTTAAATGTGATGCCGTCTCTATTTGTTTTGTTCGAATAGACGGAGACGGCATCACATTTAACCGTCATTTAACACTAATAATATTAATGGATGGCGAAACAGCGCCACTATTACTGTACTAAATACTCGTTAAAACATAAGATAAAAAAAAGTTCAACACAGATACTAGTATTTTTATTATAAGTACTTATTGCTTGCAATTTAGTCTGTTTGTCGATTTTGCGAGAAGCAATAAATCAAGAATAGACCAATAATTATTCAATCAAACTTAATCACCAGTACTTCGCATAACAGCAAGTACACATCTGCCTGTATTTATAATCGTTTTAGTAAGAGTTATTTTAAATGGAAAACTTTTGTGAGTTTTGAACATACCTAAGTTTACCTATTGTAATACACCGGATTGGTCACGTATTTATTATAATAATATTGTCAATTTCGTCATGGAACGTTCACAGCGCACTTATCACTAAAAATCTGTACCTATGTGAAAAACTTAAGTAAATGACCAGTATGTAGTTAGTAGAAGTAGTAAGTAGTAAATGGTAGTAATACCTAGTGTCCGTACAAATTTATAAGTCGACGTTCCATATTCGAAAAAATCACGCATAGCGAAGTCCAATATCAATTCTGTGCACTACTAACTACATACTACAGCTATAGTTAGCAACAGCAGCATACTGTGCTTTACCATGTCCATGATTGGTCCCGTCACCCTATAATATTTACTTAATTTACTTAATTTTTACTAGGTATAAATAGAGTTGACTCCAAAATGTACGACCATTATCCGATGTATTAATACGTGATAGGTAATCCAGAAATATGCATTAATCCTAAAGCAAGCAAGGTCAAGGTACGGTAAGAAATAAAATAACCTTTTTTTAATTTGCCGTCCATATGTCAGCAGTCTGTCATACTCACATTACTTAATAGGCACTTAAGTTACTTTTGAGAATTGTTTGTTTCAATGGATTTTAGATAGCGTCAAAAAGACGGGTAAGAAAGTACTTCAATAACACGCGAACAAAAAATATTTGGGATATAAGATTTAATCAATGTACTTAGTTTAAGCTACAGGTATAGCAGAGCAAAGTAACATTCTTCCACGAATAAAAAATTCACAGAGTGCTTCAATTATAAAACTTGACAAAATGCAAAGCAGAAAATAGAGAATAACATTATAGACTAATATTATAGAGGCAAATAGTTATAAAGGGCTCGGCGAAAAAATATTTTTCAAATAAATTAAAGTGAAATCATTCAGATATCTATTAAAATCTGGAAAATTCTCGAAGAAGAATTGCATAATTTTGTTAGGGCGTGTTTCAACATCTAAAAACCCAAGATCACAAAACCCATGACTGTCTTAAAACTCTTTACAAAGGTACGAGAAAGGAACTAAATTATCAATGTTATCAACTAAACAATAGTATTATGGGTTATCTGGCACTACAAACAGGTTGTAGACGCGCGTCTGTGGTTCAATGGAAGGCTGAATGCGTCAACTTCCTGAGTCCTTTCCTCTTTGTGTTGTCCGTGGCGCTTAATCCTGTAAGCCGGGTTTAAGGCAAAAAAACACGGTATATAATTTTAAGTAGTTGTTAACAATGTTCTTACAGTGCTACTGCACGCGAAGTTGGAAAACAAAACACTGTGAATTTAGAATATTTTTTGAAACGGGGAGCAAAGTGAGGTTTGCAATGTCGGTATAAACACTTATGGGTCGTGATAGGTGTCGGGAACGAAAAGATAGTTATTCTTCAAAGGCGTATACTCGTCGAACAGTAAACCAATTACACTTAGTACATACACAATAGTACAGTATTGTAATAGCAATAAAGGCACTGTATTAATTTTATACAAGAGAGCAATTCTATTAACGAGTCGTAGCTTGAAAGTCTTCCGAGAGCAATAGACAATTTTCTCTCCATAGAGTTGTCATCCATGCAATATGTGACTTGGATTCGTGGCGTTTTCGCCACACACTCATTTGTTTTACTGGCAAATGGAGACATGGCAATAGGACAAACATTACAATAGCACACACAATCATTCGGCGATACGATGTAGACCCATAAATTCTTTTAATCCATTAGACATATTATGAACAAAGGCCGTATTGAATCAATATAATAAATATTGTTTGATAGGAAGAAATAGTGAAGGCGATTGTGATTCCGAGTGTAAAACAATATGGTCTCTCAGTTATGACAGCGATCCCCTCAATGTTTTGTGAACATTTCTTTATAACACGTCTGTGTGCGTAGCATGAATGATTCCTTAGTAGTTGGTCTGTTGTCACGCACACTAAGACATATTATAAGCAAAAGGTTTATTCTACCGATATTTGCTGTGGGACACCTTCCTGAGTGAACAGATTTATCCGTGTCATAAAATCAATCAAAATTATTTCGGCAAACGCCTGAGCTAGTTAGACTGAACGTCTTTGTAAATGTTTTTCATGTTGTAATTTAAACGGGTACAGTAAAGCTCTCTTTATTGCCTACCTACCTACGTAGAGTACCTACTTTCATTCTGGTTTTCTGTCATTCACATTGGGATTGACGAATATTATTGAAAACATCTAATTTTCATCGGCCTGGACCATGAGTCCGTTAGTCTGCGAGGGTTGCACGGTAATTCCTTCGTCATTCTGACCGGAATGATGGTCTGAACCGATACCAAAGAGAGAGAGTACTGCCAGAGTCTCTTGCTACTGCTTACTAAGACCTTTTAATCAATCTTCGAATCGTTTTTCGGCGAAACATTAGGTATCCGGCTCTGATCCGAGATGCTCAGTGTCACGCAAAATTCACCGGATTCAAAGTCACTGACATAGCTCGAAGAATATGAAAAAGGTCTTAATTCTCGAGTAGCCGTTCATTCCTACGAAATGGTCTGAGGACATCCACGAGCAGAGTGCGGAAAACCAGTGGATGCAAGTGGAAAGTTGTCGTTCATTGTGGCGTATTAAGGGGGAGCCTTTGATCAACAGTAGGTATTTTACAACTGACGTTAATGATGATTCCCTAACTATGTAAGTTACGGTTGGAATGTTAAAGATGGACAGACAATATCCGGCAACAAGCTGGCGTAAACTGGATGCGAGTGGCAATGGATAGGCAAGACTGGAAAAGTAGAGAGGAGGCCTATGTCCGAAGACGGGCGCTATAAAGGCTGTTATAGATAGATAGGCGGTTGGAATTCTGGAAAAAGGTCCAGAGCGCCCTGCGCAGAGCTTTCTACAACTTGAGTATCCATGTGATAAAAATGTGTTCAAACCCCCTCGGCATCCATTAGGCGAGGTGCGAGGCGGTCCGGCACAAAACGTCCACTCCGCGCGATTACCCACTCCCAAATCTAAACGCTCCCAATTCAGTCAAGTGTCGACAAAGGCCGACTTTTAGCCCCAACAATGACTGAATGAAGCAAATTACCGCCTTTCGACACTTGAAAGCGCTCATCGAATCGCACCGGCTGGCGCTTTGTCGACGAACGGTTTGCGAGTCGAAACAAACGATAACAATAAACAGTAAAAAGGAAAGTGTAGTATTTTGCGTGGAAGTGCGCGGGGACAAAAGTGAGTCGGTAATAGGTGTTAATGCGCCCGTCGAGTGGAATGATGCCCCGCGACGCTTGCGCCGCTCTCGCGTTCTTGTATTGTGACTAGGAGTAATTAATTGTTATAATTCATTCGGTCTTTATTGAACTATGCGCTGCATTGCTTCTCAATCTGAGTGAACTTGCGGCATTCGCATTCGCGTTAGTTTGGGTTCTTACGTCTAAATTGCAATGTCATGTTGTCATTGATGCAGATGTATGTATTTACAAGCTTCTATGCTATATTGATGTTCAAGTATTTTTTTAAATACGATCCCGGCATCGGAATGTAAGCCGAGTTTAGACTTGCATGAAAAGCCAACGAGTTTTTAGTGGTCAATCGAGCGCCGCAATGTAATGCAACTTGCACGATTTTTCTTACAACTCTAACTCGGCTGTAGGAACAACAAAACAAAAGAAGAGCAGTTAGGCGACTTTAAGCGCCTGTTTCACCACCTATTGACTAATTTTAACTGACGGATAAATGTGATGCCGTCGCTCTGTTTGTTTTGTTCGAATAGACGGAGACGGCATCACATTTATCTGTCAATTAAAATTAATCAATGGGTGGTGAAACAGCCCCTAAAAGTCGTTAAAAATTAAATTAAGAAGCATATCGTTGTTATTTTAGGGTTAGTGAGAATGTAGGTACTTTGTCGTTTTACAGCCACGTACTAAACGCCATGCAAGGTTGTCAATGTGTCAATGCGACAGAGTAAAAAAGTGATCCCCTACTTTTGATGCTGACTGTACCTACCTATTTTATAATATCTGGTATTAAAATGACAGATTAAGTTATGAGAATTACGCTCAAAGCATATAAACGTAAGTTTTAAAAATAGTGTGCCGGATTTACATAAACAAAAAGAAACAATAAAATTCTCCATGTAGGTATGTACATAAAATTATGCAACACCTTCAAGAGCAAACAAAATACCAGGGCGCCATACGTCCCTAGCAGTTCAAACACTATAGCAAAACAAACACGTGACTGAAGAGGACCTCCCGGGGATTCGCACTTTGTACCAAACCATTTAAACCGTGACCCACTATGGGACCCTTTCCCAGCAAATATAATTTGCTTTCACGTAAAGCATTAGGCGTGGGTAGGGTATTATGATAGTTAATTTATTGGGAAAAGGTTCCACGATGAGTCACCGTTCAAATGTTTCGACTATTGGTACCAGTACTGCAGAGCCCAAATAGCAGCTGCCGGTAATTGGGTGTGCCGTGTCAACATGGAGGTGTTGATTATGGTTTGTTTGCAGTTCTTCAGATGAGCTTGAAGGATAGGGCAATTTTGCTCAAATTACATGGCACTTAAGACTGGTGGAGGTGAAATATGCGCATCAGAATGCTGGCGTAAATTCGTGTAAGTTTATACAGAGTAACATTTAGATCGGTCAGTATGGGAAAGTCTTAAACTATAATACATACGAAGATCTGTTCTTAGGAACCATGTCATCGATTTTAGCAACAAGAAAAAACTGCATTCATACATGTTTGACAACCCGGTCGTTTTGAAAAATAAAACTTACATTATTAAAGTTTTATGAAGTACAATGCATTTTATTTATTCTAGATACCTTGTTTCATAGTAACATCCATAGGTCCTACACTTTCGTTATCCAAAAAGAAATAATGTAAGTTTAATTTTTCAAAACGACCGGGTTCGATTCCCGAACTGAGCACAAGTTTTTTTTAAATGTCTCAATGCAGTTTTTCTTGTTACTAAAATCGATGACAAGGTTCCTAAGAACAGATCTTCGTACGTCTTATAGTTTCAGACTTTCCCATACTGACCGATCTAAATGTTACACCCTGTATATTACTAGACTTTACCCGGGGCTTCATGCATTAAATTCGTCAGTTGAATTGAAATTTCACTAAATTCACATGAGAATTATCAAAAATTGCAGCGATTGAAATTGAACGATTCCTTGGGAATATCGGGATAAAAATAGCCAGTGTTATTCCAGGTCTCCAGCTATCAACAAACTAAAGTTCATCCAAATTCGTATAGCCTTTTTAGCGTAAAGGAGTATTTTTGAATATGAAACTACCGTGAGACTCAATCATATTAAATGATATTCTACTGGATAACTCACGTCTTAAATTGAGATCTTAGGAGAAACGCGACTCTGCGGCTGCTGCAACATGCGACGCGTACGCAGAGTGCGCAGTGCGCGCGTGTTACAGCCGCCGCCGAGTCGCGATGCTCCTAGGAAGAAGGGCGGGTTAGCCCGAAACATGTCTTTTTTTTTAATTTAGAAGTGTTTATGAAGTTTCTGGTACCTACTTTACTGCAACAGCCCTTAAGATTTATTTGTACTGTGTGTGTACCTTAACCTAGTTACCTATATGACGATACCGGATATACGGGAATACCAGGGATACGGTACCTATGGTTATTGACAACTCATATTTAGCAGTGAGGGCAACTCTAAAACTCACACAGACATTTACAAATTTACACAGACTGGCCCATATCACTTTCGGTCACGCTGTCAAGCTAGGTCTGTTCGTCTAAGTAATATAAGGTTTATGGTAATATAGTACTAGACCTTTAGTAGGTTTAGTATTTAGGGTTTTGATTACGAAATGTGTATAAATACGTCGTGTGATAGGTATACCTTAACGTACAAAACGACCATTTCCAACTCGGCTCTATACAGCGCACAAAACGAATAATTTAACTAATATAATTTATATAATTTCATACGATCATAGAGTGAGAGAGACAGTAACACACGAACTTCGATTTTCGAATTTCGTAGTATACGCATCAATTTCACACGATGAGAAACACGATGAGAGATTGAGTTTTTATTCAACACAAACAAGTTTTATTACAAACATTTCTTATCAAAACTGGTATTGAATACGTAGTTGAACGTATTATGACCACTGGAAACGTCGAACAAGTCTGAAAAATCCGCTAACAATATCCATATGTTCATTCAATTCGTTAATAAATCTGTCGCCGAAATCCACAAATAATCGGCCACGAATTTACGTCCCACCGATCCCGGAACATAAATATCGAGTCGAATAACAAATCGGTAAATAGGAATGGGAATAAAATAAACGCAGCGATGCGCGCGGTATCGGCTCAGCCTCGACTATTTGCGCTGGCGACACAGAAAACGAATCCAGTGTTCATTGCGCGGTGGACAGGCTGAATGCAGAGCGGTTTCATTCTCAACAGGCGTAATGTATTAGAAATTTGTTCCCAGTGTCGCTGGTTGTGCGTTATCGTTGTAGGGTCGTATTGAGAGTCGGCGGCGCGGACGCATTTAATTGTGGCGGGTACGGACTGCACGCGCGGAGGAAGTCCGCCGCCCTTGCAAATTGACGGAACTTATGCTTAGCTACACAATGTGTTTAAGTTACATTTGACTAGATTATTTCCGTAGTTAACTCATGTTTTCTCACGAATAAAATTTAGGGATGGGTATTTAATAACGGACGTTAAAAATAACATTATACACAATTGGAAGTACGATGATTTTTAATTTAGCGCACTTGCCAATTGACGGAACTTAAGAGATGTCTCTTCGTTCCATTCTCCATACAAACGTAGTCCCGGTCTCATTTGAAAACTTGGCAACAGAAGTAGTTGAAATTTTGTAAGTATGAACTAAACGTAATTATTGCTTGGCTACACAGTGTGCCAAAGTTACATTTTAGATTTTAGTAGCTGTTAACTCAAACTCTAACATTCTTTCTAACGAATACTATTATACCCCAGTCACTCTAAGTAAAATCAACATTCATTCAAATAAGCAATTTTTTTGCATTAAAAATTAGGTCAGGTAATTTGCAAATATATTCTTCAATAATCCATCAAATTTTATCATTGCGACAGTAAAATTTTATAAAAAATAATCATCATAATTGCTATAAGCCTATTTACTTCATAATTTATTCGTTTTATTTGTGTTCTTTGTAACACATGTAAAATCCATTTTTTTAAGGAACTTGAAAAAGGCTTCATATTTTCTAAACTAAAAATTAATAACGATAGTGGCGTGAAAGGTAAGTATAGTTATTGTACACCAGAAATAGTAAGCGATACAGAAAAACAGATAAGGTAACGGCGCCTATTACCGGGGTAATCGAAATCGACGGCCATCACCCCGCGGCAATTTAAAATACGCATTTTATAACCAAACCGATAGATTTCTTAAAAAAATATATTTTACAAGATAAAAGCTTATTTAGTCGACTCACGTATCTATTAGCGCTAGTGTATGTGGATGAATCAAACATCTCGCAATTCGTGATTTCCGAAAATGGCACCGGACGGAAGAGGATTTGCCATACTAACGCGTGACACCACACATACAAGCAGACTCGAATCTTATTTAGTGTTTTACAAAATATTTTGGCAATGAAGTAATGTTATGTTTTTAAATGGCTTTTTATAGTTTTTTGTACAAGTTCTGAATACTTTTTGTACATTTTGGCCCGGAAATACGATTAAATGGAAAATTAAAATACAGCGGCGATAGGCGCCATTTTTAACTGTTGATTGTAATATACCGGGTATATCACGGTAATAGTTAAAAGTGGTAGTTTTGGTCTTCAAGCTTTATTTTTGGTATAAATTATCGTTTATATAATTTTTACAGTTATTCCAATCTTGATCTATTCACGCTTTTAAAAAAACTATTTCCGTGGTATGAAAGTATTAACAAACTCTTAATTTTAACAGAAAAACTTCAATACTGAATTTGTAGTTTCTATAGAAAACCGTTATTTTGCCAAGTTGTTTTAAATATTGCGATGAAATTTTATATTTACTTACCAGTTATGTAATTTTGGTTATATGCCAAGGATGTAATAAGTATATTTGATTTGTAATTCAAACACAACTCTATCCTATAGTTTTTATAGGTCGAATTAGATTTTGCAATACTCCAAAATTAAGCCAATTAACGATGGTATGATCGCATAACCCTCGGTAATAGAATGTTTGGGAATCTATTACCGACCCATTCAATTGTCTTGGGTCTGTAATAGTTCTTGAAGAAGTCCCTATTACCGAGTGACATTTTATTTTTCTGTTAAAATAATTCACATTTAGGGTACCGTAAGTGCAGATTTTTTTGATAAAGTTGTGACTTTTACTCAGCATGCATACATCAACTATAATGGTGGCACGAGCATAATAATACAATGGGCTGGATACACTATTGAATCATACTTTAGTTTTTTTATTTAAATTTCTCAAAAAATATTTGATGTACAATATATTATACAGAACCAAAGCCATTACCCTTTTTAATCCCTCGGTATTAAGTTCCAAAACATGTGTCGGGTTCCTTTTAACCGATGGTAGAAAATTGCCGTTTTTTATACCCTCGGTAATAGAAGCTCAATTCGCGGTAATGGAATCACAGCCTGTCCATTACCACGGTAATAGAAGATTTGGGTATTTTGATTTCAATAATTATTTATCAAATACTAATAACTAAAACGAGCCCAAAAAGTTAAGACACTGAAAGTTCAATAACGCTCTTAAATAAAAAAAATATTCTCGTTTGTTAAGGAGCTTTGATACCTTATTTTTGGGACTCATTTGAAAACTTCCTTAAGTACCACGGTAATAGGCGCCGTTACCTTACACAGAGAGAAAATACAAGATATAGAAATAGGCGGCCTTATCGCTCAAGAGCAGCATACCATTCTTGACCCATTCTTTCTTATAATAGGGAATATTACTGCAGTTTTCTGCCGTCAGAGTGCAGCGCTAGCACAAAACCGTATACAGTTTTTTGAGTATCTTAAATGGCATAATATCATATTATTTCAATTTTTTTTGGAAATATAGCTCTTTCGTTACTATCGATTTAAATACTATGTGTCTCTTAGCACAGGTATTTTTTACTTTAAAAGAGGCACCAGCGGTAATGTAATAATGTACCCTCAAGAAATTGAATAAAATGTTTTTTTTTTTTACTAATAAATATATCATGATTACTATAAGTACTAATACTCTTTTCACTTCTCATGCTCGAAAAGTTCCTTCGAATACTTTAAAAAATACAACATATGTACTTTAGTTTCCTGTTAACCTTAGCGGTCCCCCGACACCGACGACGCTTAGATAAAAAAATATTACTAGATACTTATACTAAATTAACTTAGGCTAATTTTGCGGGTAATCAGCATAGTCCCCGCTGGATAGGGATAAACGAATTCTTCGCAGATGAAGTCGCGGGCAACAGCTAGGTAGTGCATAATTATTTTTTATTTTTTAGTTGTCTTTTTAGCGGCGTTTTTTTCGGGCGTTATTATTTTTATTTTTTTGTTAATTCTAAATAGTAAACTGGACGACATTTATTGTTTTATCAGCTACTTCCATCCAGCAATACCGTTAGCATTTTAACAACCACTGGCTCATTCCAATACTTGATTCGCGTAGGAGGCTCAAGAAGTAAGAATCAAAATAAGTTTAATGTGTACCCACAATATTCGTAAATAAGAACTACATTACACCAGCCAGTGTTTACCAATAACATGGCCCACCGCGAAGCACCATAACTGAAGCACGTATCAAAGACCCATACAGGTCTATGGGTTTCTATGACAATGTTATTTTGTTAAACAAGATAGCCCTTTATCCGAATATCAATCCTTTCAAGCCGTGGCCGTCATTTGGCCGATAAATGTTGTTTGTTTTACAACGAATACCGTCAATAAACCCACGCGGTGGTTGATATAATAGGTACTACTTTATAGCTCTTTGGGTTGTGGGGGTGACTTTATATTCTGAAATTAATTTCACTTTGATAATAATATTATAATTTTTATTTACATTATTTTGTACAATAATTAAGAATTAACATACATTTATGTATAAAAACAAAAACAACTAACCTAAGATATGTTAACTATTAAATATATCACTAAATATTACAATGAAAAATACTCGTAAGTAAGTGAGGTGATATCTAAAACAGTAACATTTTCTCAACGAAAAGGAGATTTTTGAAGTCTGAAACATCATATCGCTTTTTTCATGCGAGGCTTACATTTCAAAAACAGCGTTCAATACGACGATAGCATAAAATTTGGATCCCCAAAATCACATAGGTACGTTTGACCTAAGTATTCGAAATGTAAACGTGGCAAGCCGGTTCTTTGTGTGCTGTCACCTACACCGTGAAGTTTTGAAATATAGACGACCATAAAGAGTTTCGGGGAAGATTTCCTTGAGTGTTGACACTAGCCCACAATGGAGGCAAACTCCGACTGTCCTATAGATTATTTTGAAAGGACAAGTTTGTCGAGATGACTCTGACATATTCGGATTAATGTTGAAAAAGTGCATTGTGCTGTCTGATTAATTCAGGCGCATGATTTTGTTCTTTATTGGTGCACGCAAATCCGTGAGGATGTCGAATAAGAAAGATTCTAGTAAATTTGGGCCGTTCTCATATTTTTTTGTTGTTATTTTTAAGACGATAACACGTACCTAATGAGAGTGGCTCAATGCAGCTACATCTACACATACCAAACGTTGATATTATCAACTCTGGTATCTAGAGATATCTATATAGGTACCCTAAAGTATTTCTTATTTACAAATCTACCTTTATTTTGTCTTCTATGATCTCACAATAAAGCCAAACATTTGAAGTGCCTCGGCACTATTTAATTTAAATATTGACCTCGCTTTACAGTAGAATTACACAAAAACTAATATCCACCAGTTATTTACTTTCCCAGCTATATTATTGTAGTTGGATTCTTTAAAATTCCAGGTAGGCAGAGATTCCCGTGGCTTGCAATAACAAACATGATTTCTAAATTTGACAGGGGCAAACACGGCAAACACGATTATTGTTGAAAGATTTTTTTTAATTACTCTGAGGAACACGTTTCGTGTTTGAGCATTGCGTAGTGAGGTAAACAGAGAAAGAAAAACTCCCGTAGATTAATATCGGTAGCTCATTACTGGTCGAAAGTTTGGGGTAAATATTTGAAGATACCGGGTGTATCGTAATTACCATCGGTCGGAGCGCGCACAAAGACTGGTAGTTGGTATAACAGGGCATTATTTATCGACGACGGAACAGAGGAGCTCATTAGAAACACATCGGGCAACATGTGTAAATAAATATGCGCGGACAAAACTCCCGCTCAAACATCTCCAGCGGTCGATGAGTCGTTGATCACTACGCTGTTCATCGGACATGATCTTGGAGTTTATCCTACTAACAATATAATATAGTACTTTGGGAGTATTGTATTGTAGGTACATAAAACACATGAAAATAACAGAACACAGGATAATAAGATGTACAAAAGCGAACTTATCCCTTAAAGGGATCTCTTTCAGTTAACCTTTGAACGATTGACAGGATATTAGACACAAGAGTAGGCACTACAAGTACAAGGGAGTATGTGTAAAAAAAAATTAGAACGACGACTTGCAAGTGCGACACGCGTCGGTTACCGAGCCTTAGCAGTGACTCGCGCGTACTGATGTGCCAAAATAAACTTTCCAAAATGGCGGAATTTTTGCATAAAGGAAAATTTCGGTAACTTCTCACTATTTTGTAGGTATATGGATTGAAACTTACCGTTTCTTAAATATAAATTACCTATACCATCTTGCGAAAATTTCCAGAAATTTCCGATAACTATTCCGACTTTTTGGAAACGTGTGTGTTTGTATGTTTGTCCGTCTTTCACGTCAAAACGGAGCGACGAATCGATGTGATTTTTGGCATAGAAATAGTTTATGGGCCAGATAGTGACAAAGGCTACTTTTTATCCCGGGAAATGCACAATTCCCGAGGGAACAGTGCGCGATAACCAAATTCCACGCGTGCGAAGCCGCGCGCAAAAGCTAATGTAATATAATGATGAGGAAAATAAATTTAATAAAGAAATTCAGCTAAACGAATGTCCCATTAACTCCATAGTCATGGTCCGTGGTTCAAGAGCGCAGGAGAGCAGAGACAACACGGCTCGGGTATCATTTTATACGGCAAACAGACCGACGCTCGATGGCTTGCCTACGCGCATGAAGATGTTTTGGTGCATTGTTGGAAAACGGATGATTATTAAGCAAAGGTAGAGTCATGCATTTGCGCTGGAACATTCCAAATGGATTTAAAATGCCCCTGCCCTATGTAAGTACTACAACAGAGAGCGCTCTCTCTCTCTTATCCATTTGGAAATAAGGATTTTTAAAACACAGGTATTGAAGGGCTTTATGTAGTGTCCCAGTGTTGTTCACTGTCCCAGTCTGTCCTAAAGTTTGTCCTAATGAAATGAAATGAATTTTTTTTTAAACTTCTTTGAAGTAAGAAGCTACAAGTATTGGTATAAAAATACTATCACAGGTCGCGATCGAGTCGTTGAAACATTTACAGTTACTATAAGTATCTACGTTAGACATACATAAAATAAACTCAAATAATGTTTTCGCGCCCATAGAACTCACAGGAAAATACGTTTAGAGGGTCCTCGTACATGGAGTATCGTCTGTTTGTCTGTCTGTATGTTTGTGCCTCTTGACACACGTTGTTTACTTGGACATTCTTCGTTTGGAGAGCTTCGACCTGGCTGACCCCTCGACGGCCCACGATGCTCTTGAGTTCTTAAAATATCCATTTAGCTGTATTGTTGGTAAATGTTGATAACAGTCAGAGTGTATGGAAGATACGCGTGCTTGTACGCCGTGCAAGTACCTTGATTTTACCGTCATCTTTTGTTTGCAAAGTATACTAAACTAGAAACCGCCCAACTACTAGCAGACTCGCGTATTTAGAATTTGGTATACTAATTAAATCTGCACTGGGTCGGCGTTACGGCCCTAAGGCCCAAGCCTCTTTAGAAAAGAAGCCTGTGTCTTGCTGAGGCACGTATTTAGATGATGATAAATTAAAAAGCAAACACAATTTGGAAAAAGAGATGTGACATTAAAAAAAATGTTCCTTTTTTATCTGCGGGAGGAAGGATTCCCAGTGAACTTTTCTACTTTCAAATGACCGGTTTTTGATTCTGTAAGTAAGATGAAATTCTGTAAATTAATCGGCATTTGAAAAGGCATCAATACATTAATTATCTAATTAACGTATTAATGTTTTTGTATTAATGTGTACCTACCTGGATATGGCAATTGTTCTTTACAAATACCTTACGATTAGTAATAAAGCAACAGACAGGCTATAAAGTTACAACTTATTCTCGTTATGCCTCGTCGTGTTCCACTCGCATGCACAATGCCTTTAAACAGAACAAGTCAAAGCGGTTAAAATGGCCAGTAAAGCAATACGCACCTACAACTTAGCTGGCAGTGGCAGTAACGAGCAAAGTCAGTCCCCGCCGAGCCGCCGGGCAGCCCTACTAGGAGAACAGGAATTGAAATAAGTCCTTTTAAAAGGACACTAAATGTTAGAAATGCGAAAGTTCGTGAGTAGGTGTGCGTGTGTATGTTTGTTATACTTTCGTGCTGATACGGCTGGAAATTACTTCGAGGTTTTTATTAAATTGTATTGTAATGTAGTGTAATAAAAGGATTTATTCCTAAATAAATATTTTTTTATTATTGTTGGTACGGATTTTCGATCACGGATCCATCTGGGCCCGGTCATTTGAAAGGCATTCATGGGGCCGAAGACAACATGAAGAGGCCTTTGGTACCATATGCCTAATACAAAAGTGAGATGGGCGCTGCTATGGAGATTTATCCCTTAATTTTTCGTTTTATAATGTAAATTATGTCATGTTATGTCTCTCGACAGTTTACTTAAATAAAGCTTACTATTGCTAACGTTTCAGTTATAAGATATAAAAAAACATTTATAATCTGAAACTCTGTGTACATTTGTGTTAACATTTATGCCTTGAGAGTTCCAACAGTTTTCCCATTTCAGACGTTAAATTCATTAATTTAACATTAATTTTAATATTTTTTAAAAAAGTATTAATTTAGGTCTTAAAAGCACTTGCACTTGTTAAATTTATTCAACTTTAAGAATAACTGCCGAATATATGTGGAAAATGTTCAATTCTTACAATAAACTTCCATTATGTTGATACATATGTATAATTTTATTTGTAAAATTACATATATGTGTTAAAAAAGTCAGTATTCAGGATGATACATTTTTTAGTTAGTATCTAATAGGGACATAATTTTTAATCGATAATCATTAGTTAATGGTGTAGAGCTACAGGATTAAGTAATCTAATAAAAAAACAGATGGCAGGTTGTATAGTTGCAACACCGATTCCATCGTAATAAATTTTACAAAACTGGCATTATATAGGGCAGCGGACAGTTACAACAAAATAATAAAACAGTCAAAACCTTAAAAAACATTAAATAATGTTCACTGAAATTAACTATCTTACCAATTGGCATTGATCAAATATTTAGTAAAAAATAACATTATTAAAGCATATGATACATAAGTATAGTAGCTTCTAGTCGAGTGACGATACATCAATTTTGCTGTGAAATTCTGGTAGTCCAGCCAGGATCGTCTCCGCAGGCCGGAACTCCTCAATAGTTAATGACATCGACTTGAAATTTGGTGTGGAAATGTATTTACTCGTAGATGACATTAAAAGTAGCTACAATCAGCAATTGTGGTCAATAAAAACTTATTTTATTCCACCAGAAAGCTAAAGACAACAATGTGTACCAATTTGTTACCAAAATTCAACTGAAAGACATCCCAAAGCGAGTTGTTCACTTGTAACAATCAGTAGTAACCCTCACGTACTCCCTGACATCGTGGATTAGGTTAGCCTGAAGTGGGAGCCGTATGCAAATGCAGTGAGCGCTAGCTTTAGCGCAGCCTCGGGCACCCTGTTTGTGTGGTATGTACTGGCTTTACATACATACAAGTCTTGTTTCGTGTAAAGCTTAAATTTATTATGTAACGAAACTTGTGTCGTACGTACCTGACTCAACAAGCGTGCATAAATATCTGATACGACTCTATTTCTAGGGCCGGAAGGACATGTCAGATATTTTTGCACGCTCCGCTGTGGCAGATATTAATGCTGGTGACTGTACAGTCGAGTTCATTTACATGTGAATACTTACGCTCAAAAATATCTGAATACGACTCTATTGTTAGAGGCTTAGGTAATGGCGTGTTCAGATATTTTTGATAGCGTAAGTGTGCACATGTAAATGAACTCGACTGTACAAGTAAGTCTTGTATTGTGTGCCTAAAGCAACGGTTCTTGACCCTTTGAGCTGGCAAACCAAAATATAGGTACATACATACACCAAACCAAATATATGAGATCTATCATCATCATCATCAGCCGGAAGACGTCCACTGCTGAACAAAGTGCTCCCGCTTGGAAAGCCACAGAGAACGACAACTCGCCACTTGCATCCACCGGTTGCCTGTAACTCTCACGATGTCGTCAGTCCACTTAGTGGTAGTTTGCCAACGCTTCGTCTTCCGGTTCGTGGTCGCCACTCGAGGTATTTCTCCCCCAACGCACGGTTAAATATCTGTTGTTCGAGCGATGTGGCCCCCGCATTCCCACTTCAACTTGCATATTTTTCCAGCTATGTCGGAGACTTTAGTTCATCCACGAATTTCTGTATTCTGGATTCTATATTGCAAAGAAACTCCAAATGCCCGCGACCCTACAAATACCGTTAAAATTGACGTCATTAAAAAAATATTTTTGGCACGTGCTGTACAGAATATGAACCTACAGAATAATAACAGAATTCTCGCAACCCACCCCAACACCGACCGCAACCCGAGGTTAAGAAACGCTGACCTGTAGCCCTAATTTAGGTACATTGTAAGAAAGTTATATGATGGCTCATGACGTTTCTCTGTGTTGGACTGTTTTTAAACGCCGAATTTGTACAGTCAAGTGCAAAAATATAGATACGGCCAAAGTTACAAAATATGTTTACTTACACGACTTGATGCACTTAACATTAAGGTCGTGTACTTACATGTATACACTTATATGTATACTTATACATATTTTTGTAACTTTGGCCGTGCCTTTATCTTTGGACTTGACTGTATCTACTTTTGGTTCATTGTTGCAAGAAATCAACGAAGTTTCTCGTTTTATGTATCTAGGAAGCTTGAGGTCCCGTGTTCGACCTGATCCCCCGTAGGTATTATAAGTGAGTAGTATGGCTTATGACTTAATTCCAGCCGGGATGCCTAATTTTTTTACGTGTCAGTGATGGACGACGTATGAGATATGTAAAAATTGCCTCGACGCAATGTAAAATGCCGTGGTGGCCTAGTGGTTTGACCTATCGCCTCTCAAGCAGAGGGTCGTGGGTTCAAACCCCGGCTCGCACCTCTGAGTTTTTCGAAATTCATGTGCGGAATTACATTTGATATTTACCACGAGCTTTGCGGTGAAGGAAAACATCGTGAGGAAACCTGCACAAACCTGCGAAGCAATTCAATGGTGCGTGTGAAGTCCCCAATCCGCACTGGGCCCGCGTGGGAACTATGGCCCAAGCCCTCTTGTTCTGAGAGGAGGCCTGTGCCCAGCAGTGGGACGTATATAGGCTGGGATGGGATGGGAATGTAAAAATGAGTCATTTCCTACCATGAAATATTTTGATAATTTATTGCCACATCTTAACTTATTCACACAATTTTAGAAAGTAAAATGTATGTATGTAAACTCTTTATTGTACAAAATAAGTCACAAACTCAATATGGATATATAGATATATGGATATATAGGATATATGGATATATATATATGGAGATATATGTACAAAGGGGAACTTATCCCTTTAAGAGATCTCTACCAGTCAACTTTTGAGTGGATGAGAGGAGGATTCAGTTAGGGACCGACAAAAAGTGAGGTGCGTATTATTGTTGTAATGTAATCTATACTAATATTATAAATGCGAAAGTGTGTGTGTGTTTGTATGTATGTTTGTCCGTCTTTCATGTCGAAACGGAGGGACGGATCGACGTGATTTTTGGCAGAGACATAGTTTATGGGCCAGAAAGTGACATAGGCTACTTTTTATCTCGGGAAAATGCACAGTTCTTGAGGGAACAGTGCGCGATAACCGAATTCCACGCGGGCGAAGCCGCGGTCAAAAGCTAGTATTAAGAATAAAAATTATTGTTCAATTTTCCAACTATCTATTATGTTAAGCTTAAATCGGTGCTTTTCCGTTTAAAATAAGTAATTTGAAAAATCATATTTCTATGCCCTTGTATGTATTTCTTCCAACAGTTAAAGTACCTACTATATTCAGAGAAATCAAACGTCAAACGGACCTCTCGATACTAATGCCATCTAGCGATTTTTTTCCTGTCAAGAAACCCTCATTAACTGCACATGCAAATAAATAAATAAAACAGTTGACAAATAAACAACATCAGACCTCTATTGCCATACAAAACCTATGGTAAAATCGCGTTTTGACAACTCATAAAAAGTAAACCATTGATTGGCAGGTCAAGGTACCTATACCTACTGGAACTTTTACGATCGCCTCGATAATAGCGATAAATATTTCTTATACCCACTAAAAACTACATTAACCTTTATTAAATGTCACTTGAAATTATTTAATAGATACGACACGATGCGCTATTAAAACGACTGTTAAAACCATAATTAATAACATCAAATGCTCACTGAAATTAACTAACTTTCGCGTTGATCAAATATTTTATAAGAAATACCATTTGTTGGTTCTTTGTGGATAAAACAAACGTAATGGTATCCACAGAGTTTCTCGAGGCTCTGAGTCGACGGGAGCCTTTGTTTGAAATGCTTTTGAGGTGCATTCTCCTAATTTAAACTTATGTAACAAAGGCTTGGTGGATGGAACATGTTCTTATTATTTGCGATGAATACATCGTGTTTCTCTCTTGATTTCGGTTGACTTCTCAGTTCATTAATTGACTAAGTACTTGGATTAACTTATCGGCTAAATCGAAAAAAAAAACAATCTTTTTTCTAATTTAAATATTTTATAAGTACCCGACGATTTTTAATCGGTGACCGCTAATTCAGTAATTGACAGTGGTCATAATTAAGTCACACTTACCTACGGAAACACAAACATTTTTTTTCCATTTTTTTATTCCGAGATTAACTTTTAACAAAGATTCTTTCAAAAATGCTTTTATACTTTAACTATAAAAAGTAAAAAGTTATCATTGTCAAAGTCGTGGTTATTGACGTAAAATCTACGACTTATGGGAAATTCCTCGAAGATATCTCGTGCACTTCAATAATTAATGTATGTAGGGTGACCATGTAGTATCTAATTAATTATATTTAATTATACAATGAGCTAATTGCTTTAGACCTTGGCTGTCGAATGAAGTTTTAGCTGGTTATTAATATTTTTCTACCCCTGATTAAAACGGAATCCTCTGTGCGCGAGGCCGACTCGCACATGACCGGTTTCTTGGTATCCAGTGAGTAACATATTTGGTATCATCTGTGCTTTTCATCAGGTGAGGTAGGTGTCAGTCGCATTGCTTCAAGCGTTTTATCATTTAAAACGATGTTTCTAAGTATAACACAGTTTAATAAAAGTTACGACTGCGTGACTGTTGTCTTTATATGCGCTTCATAATTTTGCCCCATAAACTTCCTCATAAATTTTAATAGCGCAAAAAACGGAACTATCTGCAATTAAACATACAAGTTAGTTCAAATATCCCCCCTTGTTTGATACGGCACGCCTCCTTTGTTTCACGATATGCCCGAGTCTTTACAATTCGATAAATAAGTACAGTAGAACATTGTTGTACGTACACCCCCCACTACATTGTGGCGTAGAATCAAACAGTCTTAGCGAATAAGCTGTCAGTCTTGTTTCCTAAGACCATTGTGGGTTTGATTTGATTGCGTCTCACAGAAAGCGATACCGGCGCGGGCGCATTGTTTAGCGCGTTTTACATAACGAGGCGGCAAACGCGCCGACGCTGCTCGGCCTATTGTGGGGGAGTATCCAAACGTTTGAGATGTGGATTGAAAGGCGCCGCGCGATGACGAGGCGCGAGCCACGCCGCGGTCCAAGTCAGAACAGGGGGCTACTACGAAATTCAATAATCGAAGTTCGTATCGTATCGTTCCTCTCACTTTCGTATGTGCCAGATGGACGGCAAGAGACGGAGTTCGAATTTGGCACTTCGTAGTATAGGAACAGGACCCGATTGCATAACAAAGTACCTACAAGCGAATAGTATTAGCGATTTTGCATTGAAATTTTAGCTTGTAGAGTCGCGAAATGAAAAGGTTGACCACCTTAAGGTCTGTTTTTGCTTGCTTGCTCAGTATATTGTCGACCGCGTTTGACATACCTATTTCGTCATAATTTTATTCAAAAAGGTAACATGTGCTTGCAACGTGGTAAAGAAGTTATTTGAAAACTGGTCAACCTTTTCATTTCGCCACTGGACTTTATTATGCAATTGGGCCCTGATATACACAGTACAATACAATACAGTGACTCTTTATTGAACACCATAACTCAGTAAGCAATACAGAAAACACAGGTACGCAGAAATTTTCCAAGATAAGCAATAGGCGGTTTTGCCGTTTCAGGGCGAGTCTTCCAGGCAGCCTTTACAATAGAAAGACGTAAGGAATAAATATATTTTAACAGGTGGTGCAATATACAGCATATTAGAGCAATAACAAAAGAAATAGCTTGTAACCGATATCTTAGAGTATTGTGTTACCTATTCTAACAGTCCGCGGCCTAAAAGCCCGCTTTCTCCCGTGGCTTGGTCCGCGCGGCATGATTGCGTTACCGGCGCGCTCTTTGAGCTGTCCAAATGATTGTTTTATATTTGTAAAGCGAACAGTGCCCCTATTCCGACCGTCCCGCTGACGTAATGTAGCATTTCAATTAGATCCACCATTGTAGAGTTTTATTTTTATAACAATAGTTTGTTGAATAACGCCGCGGTGATTTCTGTTTGATTGCTCCGAGTGAAAGAATATTCGAGGTGTTAGTTATTGGGACCCTTTTCGTGAATAATTGACAGAGTACATCATGGGGACGGGATAATTATTATGAGATATTTTATAGCAATGCTTTCTTGGAGTTTTTTTTTATATTCTTTTTACCTTGCTCTTCGTGCACGACAGATATTAAAAATGCGTGCCTGTGCGACATAATTATATATTGTTAAGATACTGAACCCGCTCCTCGCTTTTAAATAGATAAAAAATTACATCAACATTTTAGCGAAAAAAATTCTTGATCTTCTACTGTGGTGTATTATTTTACTACTCATTTCTTGCCGGCTTAATTACATAAATAACTACTAAGATGCACTTGCACAGACCAGAGCCAACTATTTAACTCTGACCTAAGTGCTAACCCAGGGTTAACAATATTTTTTTTTAACACTAAACCGTGCCAGCAGCCCTTAGAAACGGTAAGCAAAATAAAATTAGGTCACTTGCATTGTTACAAAGTGGGTGCACAATCACGACGCTCGTAGCGGTGCTACGAGAACTCGTAGCACTTTCTACGAGCCGATTGCCTTTTTGGAGAACACCTAGCTTAAGTGACTATAGCCTAGCTTTATTATGACTTAATAAATAACTACTAATAACTATAACTAAGTAAGTACTAATATTATAAATGTGAAGATGTTTGGATTTTTGTTACTCAATCCCGTCTAAATCGCTGAACCGATTTAGATCTAGATACCAGTTTGAAGTCGGTGCCTCAGCACTAGCCAGCAGAAGTGGACCTATAGTCGTCTACCAGATGGGCTTTTACATATCACTCCTCTTGGCTCGTGCTGAGGCACCTACTTCAAACCTACCTGGTACCTAGATTTAGGTTAAATAAAAAAGGTTTATTATTGTTTGCTTTTCCATTTTTTCGGCGGTTTAATTTTTTTGTTATAAAGTTTTTATTTTCAGTTTTAAATACTGACTAGTACTGTGTTCTGTTGTACATGTTGCTAGAGAAGGTAATATGTATCTAAGGCTGGTTAATGTCACTTTATACGTGTTATATGTACTCATACTATGGACACAGGTACACTAATTCCCAGCCCGACTGCCGGATATCGGCCGGCTAATTAGATCAGGCGGCGGTGCATTAGCGGCCCTGTAATCTCGGCCCGCCTAATCGCGGCATTACTGTAAGAGTTACTTAGCGGCGCGAGAGTTTCCTTTGACATTGTTTTGATGTGTGATTTTAATGCATTTTTGTTTTGTGAGTGTCGTTTGTTTCTCACACACACAATAATAATAATAACTAGAATAGCGACACTATTGTACCGTTTTTGTCAAACTTAAAACCTAAAATTGCTAAAAGTGGCTCCGAAGGGGTAACGTTTCATGTGCTCTGCCTACCCCATTTGGGAATACAGGCGTGATGTTTGTGTGTGTGTTCGTGAAAATATTTTATTGATATACGCTAAGGTTACAACTTAAGAAGATAACCCTGTTGTATGTAGTAGTGCACAGAATTAGTACTACACTAATACAAACAACGATACAACAGGTCTTCTTAAGTTTTTTTACCTCTACAGATGTAGTATTTTGTTAAAAGTTCGTTTTTATCGTGCTCTTTCAATTTGTTTCAGCACCCATCGTATAGGTAGAGTCATTCACGATGATGCGTGTCGTGGTTCTTATTACAATGTCATTATGTCTAATTTTGACAAAATCATGCGTCTTCGTGGATGGCACTAGGTATACAGCCGTACATTTTTCATTTTGATATTTGGCACTAAATAATAAAGTTCGACAAAGAGAAAACACAACACGGAATGTTGAGGAGCCAGGTTCGATTCCTAGAGCGTAGTTTTATCTATTCTGTTTTTTAGGGTTCCGTACCTTCAAAGAAAAACAGACCGTTATAAGACCCGTCCGTGTGTGATAAAAAAAATCTGGGATAACTGGATGTTTGTGCCGTTTTCAATTGTGTTTCTTTCTTTATTTTTGTACAAAAAAGGTACATACATGCATATAGTATCTCGTTCTTCGCAGCATCAAGTTCTACTAAACGTTGTAAAACGTTTCGTGGTTCTTCTACCACAGTATGATTCATTTTTTGGAGTCTTTTTGTATTTTTTATTTCAACTCCAAATTTGTTACTTTTACGGTCATCCCGTGAACCACAAGTTTTTCAGCGGTTAACTGAAACTGGTAAAGAATACAGTTAAGTATATTTATATGTCGATAACTATCCATACCTGCTCCAAATGGATGTTATAAAAAAATGTATACTTTACAAGCTGACGCTGACGTGTAAAATAAAAGATAAAATCTAAGCCGGCACCTTCACATCTCTTGATTTAATAATTGCCACTCAACTAGCCAATAACAAAAAATATAAACAAAAACGTGTGTATACACTTAGTTCTATTAGCATCGTAAAAGAAAAATAACTTCTTGAAATACAACTTCAGAAAATAATTTCGTAAACTTGAAATTTGTGTAAGAGAAATGTGTTTGGATCGTTAGGATAGGATTCATTTAATTAGACATAGATATAGACATAACTTTATTTCGACATCAAACTTAAAATAATAATACACAATTTACAGAAAAGAAAAACATTTGATGATGCCGAAAAGGAACTTGACTCAGCATTATGCTGCAGTAAGTAGGTATGTGCCTACTACAACGCTGATTTTCAGTCAATACCTTCATATCCCGGGGCAGATATTTGTATGAATAATACGAATGTTTGCTCTCAGATCTTGGATGTTTAATATGTATTTAAGTATGTACCTATTTATCTTTATAAGTATGTTTATCCGTTGCCTAGTATCCATATGTACAAGCTTTGCTTAGTTTGGGACTAGGTCAATTGGTGTCAAGTGTACCATGTCCGACCCCTGACTATAGGTTTCGTTTCCGACAGTGTCAATAGGTAGGTAAATAAAAATAAGTTAGCATAGTAGTACACTACACTTGTGGTTCCGTAGACTAGATATAGGTATGCACAATAACATTTATTAGGTATACATATATATTTAGTCTATTCTAAAATGAGCCGTGGTAGCCTACTGATTTGATATATGGTCTCTCAAGCAGAGGATCGTGGATTCAAATCTGAACTTACAGCTCTAAGTTTACCAAAATTCATTATGCAAAATACATTTGAAATTCACCATGAGCTTTACGATGATAGAAAACATTGTGAGGAAACCTGGATACACTTATAAAAAAAAATGTGGTTGTGTGAAGTTCCTAATCCTCGCTGGGCCCACGTAGGTACTTCGGCCCAAACCCTCTCAATGTTGGAGGAGACTGTGCCCTGCAGTGGGACGTAAACAGGCCGAGATGTGAGATTTGATTCGAAAATAAAACTGTTATCTATTGATTAACATAACACTGTTAGGGGCTATTTCACCACCCATTGATTATGGAGCGCCAAAATTCGCATACATTCGCACACATACGCTAGCCATACCGTAATTTTTGTCCGAATCAGCGTTTGTCATATTTTTTTCCCACTGAAACCTTATGAAATTTTAAATGGTCATTTTATAGAAAACAATAGGTTAGGTAGGTTTGTTTTATAACAAATCTGAACAATTGTTGGATTCAGAGAAAAAAAAGTTATGACAAACGATCGTTCTGACAAACATACATTCGGACCTCCAATAAGTATGCGAGCCGATATGGACCCATTAATATTATTTGACGGATAAAGATAATTGTGATGCCGTCTCCGTCTATTCGAACAAAACACACAGAGACGGCAACACATTTATCCAACAAGGGTAAATTGTTTTAATTTGTAATATACCTACTGGTCTTAATTACTATCGTTTATGACATAAACGGAAATAGTACACGCAAAGCTAATTTCATCCTTACTTACCCATGACTATAAAATTAAACCTACTTATTGATTGAGTAGATACATATTTAAAATAGTTAATTAAGAATTCACCATTTCTTTCGCATTTATAAAAACAAAGCATCAATTTCTAAAAAGTAATGATATCTTTTTTTATTAAGAGTTAAAAACTATTTGTTATAAAAAAGGCACTCAGTCGGCTAATTCTTTGACTTCCTTTCACCTCACAGATAGGAAATAACTTGAGCTAGGTACATTATTTAGGTTATTATAGAAAGTGTGAAATTAAATCGTAATTTTGTGTCAAAACGTGTCAATTATACGGCATGTGGTGTGTATTAGCCAGTTGGATAACAGTCCGCGTTTCCAAAAACTAAAACATTCGTTGCACGAAAGTGTCAAATCATTGCTTCCATTTACGCCTCTATACCTATCCAGGGGACGGCAACCGTTGGTATTTTATCAGAATTAATAAGTAAAAACAGCTTATATTGTAATCGGTGTTGACACTAATGTCAATATTACTTAGTATTTTATCTCTACATGTCCTGTTGACTTTATAATTAAGTAGATCAATAATTACATAATTATTGTTTATATTCAATTACTTTTAAGTACAGTTTAATTACAGAAAAATATGTATTGTGCAAAATGTAAATTTATATCAATTGACAAACATTATGGTATAAAGGTATGAACTTATCCCTTTAAGGGCGCTCTACCTGTCAACACATGGTACAATAATCATGGAATGGAATGAATATTGACAATAGCAATGTGAATAATAAATGAACTAAATGGGAATAAATACAGTAAATGGGTAAATACAGATGAGTACCTACTCTAGTTTTAGATCAACTGTACCGAGATATCGAGCTTCTCTAAAATCAAGATACGCGGAACAAAACCCGAATTTAAATCATAAAATTAGTAATGACCGCTATAGTCTAAAGCATTGTGTTTTTTTTACTTTTAAAAAAGTAATTATTATTCTGTACATTAATTTAACATCCTCGCATAAGTTCGGAATGTGAAATGATGTGTATGTAACTAAATGATAAATTGAGTTTTCAGCTGTAAATGAACTTTGCTGATTTTTCGCTACCTGTTTTATATTGAGTGTTGTTTGACGACCGGATGGCCAAGTGGTTAGAGAACCTGACTACGAAGCTTGAGGTGCCGGGTTCGATTCCCGGCCGGGACAGATATTTGTGTGAATAACACGAATGTGTGTTCTCGGGTCTTGGATGTTTAATATATATTTAAGTATGTATTTATCTATATAAGTATGTGTATCCGTTGCCTAGTATCCATAGTACAAGCTTTGCTTAGTTTGGGACTAGGTCAATTGGTGTCAAGTGTCCTATGATATTTTTTTTATATAATATTACAAGAGCTTAATCGTTTATAAGTAAATTCACAGAAAAATCAAGTAGATATAGTATCGTCTTAACCATAATAGTACCTAGGTATACGATAAAAATCAAGCAGGTATAGTATCTTCTTAACCATAATAGTACCTAGGTATACGATAAAAATCAAGCAGGTATAGTATCTCCTTAACCATAATAGTACCTAGGTATACGATAAAAATCAAGCAGGTATAGTATCTTCTTACCCATAATAGTACCTAGGTATACGATAAAAATCCGACGCTTGCTCATTACCTAAACAATGGCTAGGTACTCGTAATATAATTAAGCACGCCTATCGAAATTTAACTTTTAATTCATTCATAGTACATTCCTGTCAACTTGAACGATATTGTACCGGATAACTCACTTTTTAAATCGAGTTTAGCTCGACTGTTTCGGGCTAATTCCTAGCCCTTCTTCCTAGGCTAGGGCAGAGCGGTGGCGCGCAGTGCGCGTGTTGCAGCAGCCGCCGAGTCGCGTTGCTCCTAGGAAGAAGAGCTTTGAACTAGCCCGAAACATGTCTAGCTAAACTCGATTTAAGACTTGAGTTATTCGGTACAATATCAATTAATATGAGTGAGTCTCACGGTAGTTTCATGTTCTAAATTCCTGTCAACACAAAAAAACATATTTTTTTACTTTATATGGGAACGTAACGTTGTCAACTCCTGCGCATGTGATGGCGCCACGCTGTTTGTTGTTTACCGCAACACGCAACGCTCGACTTTATCTCTGCACGATCTGACACTACAACACCTACAGATCAACTATAAGCCAATAAAATAATGTAAAAACATTCTGGTTTACGTCTATATAATTTTAAGGTAATTTTCTTGTTTTTACACAGCAAAGAACTCGCCCAGTTTACTGCAAGAAAAATAATGCAAGTTGCATTGGCATGCAGCACTTTGAACTAGTTATACGGCCTCGCAATGTATTTAATACAACTTGCACGATTTTTCCTGCAGGTCTAAAGTCTAAACTGAGGAACCTCAGCATCATGAGCCGGACGACGTCCACTGCTGAACAAAGGCCTCCCCCTTAGAATGCCACAATGAACGACAACACGCCACTTGAATTTACCGGCAGCAGCCTTCTCACATCGTACCTATTCCTCCGAGTACTGCCTTTTCGCAACGTAACGTTTGGCAACCTGTTTCATTTCGCAACTTTTCATTTCGCAAACTCTAAAACTGTAAATATTTCAGGGCCATCGTGTAGAACCCTTTAGGTTAGGTTAGGTTAGTTTTATAAAAATCCTGAAATATTTACAGTTTCAGAAATATTAAACAGTTGGGAATTGAAAAGTTGCGAAATGAAACAGGTTGCCAAACGTTATTCGCCGAAACATTAGTAAACCCTATTCCTCATTGCTGAGATTACCCATTAAATTATTCATTGATGTGTTACCCTGTTAGAGAGGCAATTTTTTCCCTTGATTGAGATTTGCCACCTCTGTGTGCCTTGGTTGAGTTCAATTGTATTTATTTGCTTGTAAATTATTAAACGGTACAACTCATCTGTTATAGGTCTTTCAAAAAGACCGCAACTAGTCTGGCTGTTCCTGACTCAAGCTCATTTTCCAAAGGAATGTATAAAAATCCTTCTCGTTCGCAGTATCGCAATAAATTGTACATTCCATTGTCAAGATTGTCGCTAGTTTCTAGGAATAGTTATATGAGTATAATGAGTATCAAAATATTTAACAAGCTGTCTGACGCAATAAAAGACCTAACCTTCATAAAATTTAAACGAGCTCTGAAAAAGTGGTTGATCGAAAAATGCTTTTATAGTGTTCAGGAGTTTTTAGACTACAAGTGAATGTGTTCCCTAATTTCACATGCCATTTGTGGTAGATTTTAGTGATTCTTGTGTTATTTTTAAGATATCTTATTGTACTTAAAATCCTATGTAAAATAAATTATTTTGAATTTTGAATTTGAATTTGGCTTAGTTCGACGATCAACGAACGGCTGCATGAAAGTACATACCGGACTGGTCGATGTAAGTTAAAACATGTCATTAATGAGTCCGGTGTTAGTCGTGAGTAAAAAAAACATTCAATAATGTTTAGTTTTATGAAGTAAAAAAAAACCGGCCAAGAGCGTGTCGGACATGCCCAAAATAGGGTTCCGTAGCCATTACGGAAAAATTACGTTATATTTTTCTAAGGATTTCGTATTTTATACGGAATCATTCAAGTTTAGGTATATTTTATACCTTAGGCTGCTATTTACTCATAAACTACTAATAATTCTCAAGGAAACTTAGCCGTTATAGTTATCCTTGAAAGTTGGATATACTTACTACCATCCTGATTTTTTCAAATTGTTCCACCCACCGGTTTAGATTTTAGTGGGGGGGACGCTCGATTTTTATGAAAATTTGCACTTTAAAACTGAATATTTCGCAAAAAAATCAATGAATCGAAAAATCGTCTTAGCAAATCCCTAATGATTTTAAAAGACCTATCCAACGATACCCCATACTATACGGTTGGATGAGAAAAATAAAATCACCCACACTTTACGTCTATGGGAGGTACCATAAAATAAATTTTTTTTTGTTTTTAATTGTACCATTTTGTCGGCATAATTTACATATATATTCGTGCAAAATTACAGCTTTTTAGCATTGATAATCCCTGAGCAAAGCCGCGGACGGACGGACAGATATACAGACATGGCGAAACTATAAGGGTTCCGTTTTTGCCATTTTGGCTCCGGAACCCTTAAAAAGGTTAAAATAATAAGTCAATTCATTGTCTAGCATTTGCTGAGCTAGGAACACTAATTTTGTATGATGTAAAAAATTCACCTGTATGCGGTAAGTACCTTCTAAAGTGCATTTTAATGCAGGGGCGTCCGTTGAAACACAATAAAATGTAGTCACAACATTAAATGCTCATAATTTGCAATTAAGAGGGCGATAGCGAGTTATTAACTTTTCGCTTTCTTGCTGAATATTTATAGAGCAATTTTACTAAAAGCAACATGATTACCTGCTGGGGGAACACTTGAGTGCTTTGCTTCACACGTCGCGTCGGCGTTGTTTCTATCGTCGTAGATATATCAAGCCACATTTCATACATTTTCATAATAGTGGGTGACATGTGATATTTTACTCATATCACTGGATGTTTGGTTGGTTGGTAAAAGGCGGGGTTGTTTTTAGCTAGCTAGGCAGTATGTCTAACATGCTGACTTCGTGATCGAATTCACGATCTCTGTTTACCCTCGTCTTTTGTTGTGTGATAGAAAGAAATGGTGAAAACGATTGTGATTCCAACTCCGTTAGACAATAAGGCCTCAATACATAATAATTCAATCTATAGGTACTCGGATCTTGATCTTGACCCGCGTGAAAATTATTGGCCAAATTCTCTAAGAGAGTGAGGAAGGCTCTTCCTACCAATACGACATAATCATTGTACATATTATTGTCCCACTGAAACCAGTATGGCCTGTAATACAAGCAAAAAATTAAAACATAGATCCTCTTCGTCGAACTGAACAACATTAGATCACGACTTTTAAAAATAATTGTGTCTGAATCTTCCTTTTTTCATACAAATTAAATACTGCTATCAATGTACGCCATCCTAAAACTCAACTAACGTCGCCTGTCACGGTACAAACATCAAGCATTTGCTTTTCATTGCTTCTTCGAATAAATTTAAAAGTGTAATAAAAATTAAAAAAACTAACTATTTTTTAAAGTCGCTGAACTAATATTGTTCAGTTTGACGAGTATGATCTATGTTTAAATTATTTGCTCATATTAGGTACATGCCACACCCCGTATATCTATGTAGTTCTGAAACCGAAATTTAACCAAAATTATAATTAAACGCGAAGATCGCTGAAATCATAAGATCATAACCGAATAATCGATAGAAAAGAAATTGTCCATTCCAAATCATTTTTACCCGCTTAGGTAATTATTTAACTTCACCTCGTATATTTGTTTGTTTGCTTCAAACTTTGACCCAGTTCTAGTAGTCCGATTAACCTGAAATTTACATATTAATATTATGCAGGTTAAAAGACAATGTATTTATGTACAATGTATTTACATTCAAGGAAAAGCTCATGTATTAAAAATATCAAAATATTGTATACTGTATAGCCAGAAACAGCCATGATTATGTGCAAGTAGGTATAATGAAATACCTGCACGTGAAAACATAAAATCCTTCCACCCATAGGTGCACATAAACATACAGTAAGCCGTGATTACAGCCGCTCGCTACTTGGCCGGCCGATGTCTTTGCGAGTGTAGTTTTAAGTGGCATGCCAAGGAAGAGCGGCTCACCCCTCTAATTATCCGATCCGAGCGATAACGCAAGCTTTTATCTCGAACACTTCCATTAAGCAAATATACAGCTTTGTAGCCCACTAATCATACATTACAGTATTTTCCAACTCGTAAACCGAATTAAAAATATTTTGATAGACAAAATTGTAATTACACGTTCCGAGAGAGCGCCGCCATTTTGTTTTGTTCTCACGTGTAAAGCCAAGGGTTCAATTAAGACTTTCCTTGGTTAAATTAAAGAAATCATTGCTTTTAATGTAATGAAAACCGTGATATTTAATGTTACTAGACGTAGCAGAGAGTTACAAAATTAAAAGTGCAATAACTATGGTGTTACCCTTCATTTCAGTGCCAGATGGTTTTATGTCATGTCATGTCCATTTTCCATCCACGAGTAGGTAACTCTCATATTCCGTTTTCAAGTATTTTTTAAACGACCAGTGGAAAAATACACTAGTTTATATTATACTAGATATAGGCAAAATTGACCTCGGATGGACAGAGTTAGATATATTTAAAAAAACTAAACTAACTGGTATTTGAAAATCTTAGTGTTAGTCTTAGAGGAGTAACTAAACTAAAGCTTCACTAAACTTCACTTATATTATAGCACAGTACCTAGTAGACCAAAACTGAAAATACTGTGTTGGTTGGTATAGGTACGTACCTACATCTAACTATATGTGTACGTACTGATACTTACTACCTAATGCGGTTTCTATCTTTGCAGATACAGCCTGTGAGAACTACACCTAACACAAAAATAAAATAAAAAACCTGTGCTAATGAAGGCGTTTTATCTAAAGTTTTCGAATTTAATTATGCGAGAGACCATTGTTGTGGGCTTTACAAGGCGGAAACAAAACAACGCAACAAGAACAAAACGTTTGAATAGAACAGAATGTTATCTGTACGGTAATCACCGCACTATCTATTGTTTACTCTTAGTGCGTATTTAGCTAAATGCCAAACCGATGATTAATTGTTTACGAAGTAGTTAAGTTTGTAGGTACGTTGTAGCAAAATGTGAGAGGCACTGTTTGATTTGATTTGTTTTGTTGAATTGTTAGCTCTGTCTAAGTTTGCATTGGGGAAACCGCAGTGTGTTGTATTGTACCCCTGTTTATATAGTTGTTAGGTATACCAGGTCATAATTTGAACGTTCAACGGCCTCATTTTAATGGTCACATTTTTTATCTACTAAATAACGTGGAAACTGTAACAGAATCCCATGACAACAAAAATGGCGCCCACGAAAATTAAACAGAATACTTAAACGCTCGAATAACGATCCACCAACCAATTGTATGTTTACTTTAATGATGAGAGATTACGGGTCCGTTGCCTAGTAGGGAATCAGTACCTGTCAAGTTGACCTAATTTGGCAGACACTCCGACGACTTCTATATACAGGAATTAAGACAACGTGTCAAACGAATGTCAGAGACTCAAAACGAACCTCGATTACAGATTTATTTAATAAGGTTCCACCAAAGATGTGCGAGGATGTTAATGCGAGGAATGTGTTTTTCATAAACCAATAGAAACATAGAAACGCTTCATATACCTCGCCTCGCTCCGCTCAGCTGTTTTATTATCACCAGACATATTGTGCTGTGCAAGGATAGGTGAGTGATGCGTTTCTATTGGTTCATGCAGACACAGTCTCGCACATCTTAAGTGGAAATGCACTTTAATGGCAGCACATATATACCTACTATCAAATCTACTTACATGTTTTATTTAAAAAAAATCCGAATTTCCTTCTAAATCGTACATGACCTAACTAAACCACAATTAGGCGCCTATAACATGCTCATTTATCCGTCCGAGCCTAATTAGGAATAAAGCGTAATAGATAGATGAAACACGACACGATGGCGCGAATAAAAGCCCGCTTTGTCGGCTAATTTGTGAATTAGCGAGCGAGCGCCACTCAGGCGCAGAGTAATCGCATTAATTAGGTGCCGTAACGCGAGTTTCTCACACCGTCGCGTTTCAAACTTTGGCGTTTGTCTTGATTATAGGGTGTTTTTTGGGCACCTCGAGTGCGAAAGCGTGATCCTTTAAGTTAATGTATAGGCTAGGAATGACTTTTGGCTGTTTTAAACGACGGTATTTTTTAACCCCTGACGAAAGAGGGGTGTTATTAGTTAGACGCCAACGTCTATTTTTCTGTCCGTCTGTGGCATCATAGCTCCTGAACAGATGGACCGATTTCAATGTGGTTTTTTAATGTTAAAAGTGAGGTTAAATACTTATACGGTGGTTCTTGCCTAGGTTTTGGTTTTAACTTTGAAATATTTTTCATTAAAATGAGGTTACCCGTTTTTGAGATATTTTGAACTTTGATCATTGTCGGAGTTTTTAAATTTTTCTAAAAGTTGGTTAGTTTATTGATACCGTAAGTAGCACTCGAAACGAATAAACTGCGTAAAATTTTGCGCTAATTCGTATGTATTCGCATAAAAAGGTTGCATATAAATGGATAGATATATATAAATAGATAAAATGTTCTAGGTATGACTTCTTTAGTAGGTAGCAGCCGGCTTCCCATATAAAGTTAGAATCGCTACACTAGCCATGCAATCATTTGGCAAAAAATACATTTCAACAAATATTCATTTAACAAATAAAGTTTCGCAAATTTTTGTATCACAAATTAATCGTTTTATAAAAACACATTTCACAAATTGATCATTTCAAAAACTCTTTATTTGACAAATCTGATGGTTATCATTATCATTACCTACCTACTTGGCAAACTATTCATTTATTATTTTCGTCATTTGGCAAAACCATGTTTGTCTAATCCACGTTCGGCAAAAAAACAGTTTTATAAAATGCATCAGTGCCTGTAGCTCAGGTTGACTTGGTTAAGAAATAGGTTAGATTAGAACTGTGACCCTAAGAAAAACTAACTTCTGCCAGTACAGTTGGTTAAGTTAGAACTGCGACCTTAAGGAATGCGAAACGAGAACGAGCCACGATAAGGTATCCTACCAATTTAAACATGTTATGTATACATACAAACAATAATTTATAATATAAATTGATGTTTTGTAAAATAAGTATAGTTTGAAAAATTAGTTGTTTGGATAATGGACATTTTTAGGGTTCCGGAGCCAAAATGGCAAAAACGGAACCCTTATATTTTCGTCATGTCTGTCTGTCTGTCTGTCCGTCCGCGGTTTTGCTCAGGGACTATCAATGCTAGAAAGCTGTAATTTTGCACGAATATATAAGTAAACTATGCCGACCAAATAGTACAACTAAAAATTCAAAAAACATGCAAATTTCCATTAAAATCTAAACCGGTGGGCGGAAAAATTTGAAAAAAATCAGGATGGTAGTATATCAAACTTTCAAGAAAAACTAATATAACGGCTAAGTTTACGAAATCCTTAGAAAAATATTACTTAATTTTTCCGTAATGGCTACGGAACCCTATTTTGGGCGTGTCCAACACGCTCTTGACCGGTTTTTAAATGATGATTTATCATATGATATGTTAATAAAGTGACAACTTTGTTCAAAGTATATTTTATCAAATGAGCATTTGTGATATGAAGCGGTTGTGAAATAAATAGTTTGCGAAACGTTGTTTGCCAAATGATAGTAAACCATTTTCATGTCTACGCAGACATTCCCGTTTCTATCTTATTCATCACGCGCCACGGCAAACCGCTGTAGGTATAACCAATGTTTGTAGATATCAATATCGGCAGCGACAAAGCGCCTTTGTCCCGCCCACCCGGCCACACTAGGTAACGATATTGTGACGCGTAATGGAGTAAGTGCTTTGCAAAATGGCCCGAGACACGGCTTTTAATGTAATTTTGCTCCCTTTGTAAGTGAAAATTGGCGCAATCAATCCATTTGCACTTTGTTTCGACAACCGTAGCTACCCAGTAGCGGGCACGCTTTTAGAGACAACGAAATTGCTTTTCCTGAAAGCTGAACATTTTATTTTATGGTAGTTGCTCTAGTATTGAAGGCTGGAGTAGTTTCACAGCTTTTGCCTGCTTATCAGATCTAGTGAATGTTTTCCCGTATTTTGTCGGATGAGTTCGTATTTATCTTATCTAACTGTCTCAATCAGCTCCAGTCAACTTTAGTAAGTTAGTTGAGAAAGCATGATAATTACGAACTGTTACGACAAAAAAATGATGGCAAATAGTAGATTGTTCAACAAGGGACTAAAACAAGCCTTGATGGTTGTTTAGTCTCGCGTTTTCACTTTGAATGCGAGGAAAAAAACCTTGTTCAAAATTACAATGTTTCTTTTTAAAAACCGGCCAAAAATAGGGTTCCGTAGCCATTACGAAAAAAATAAGTATATTTTTCTAAGGATTTCGTATTTTATACGGAATCTTCCAAGTTTAGGTATATTTTATACCTTAGGCTGCTATTTACTCTTTTCTAATTTTTCCACCCACCGGTTTAGATTTTAGAGGGGGGTTGGGGACGCTCGATTTTAATGAAAATTTGCACTTTAAAGTTGAATATTTTGCAAACAAATCACTGAATCGAAAAATCGTTTTTGCAAGCCCCTAATGATTGACCTATCCAACGATACCCCACACTACAAGGTTGGATGAGAAAAAAAATCACCCCACTTTACGTCTATGGGAGGTAGGTACACTAAAAAAAAAATTTTTTTTAATTTTATTGTACTATTTTGTCGGCATAGTTTACATACATATTCGTACAAAATTACAGCTTTTTAGCATTGATAGTCCCTGAGCAAAGCCGCGGATGGACAGACAGACAGACATGGCGAAACTATAAGGGCTCCGTTTTTGCCATTTTGGCTCCGGAAACCTAAAAAGGAAGTAGGTAGGGTACAGTTACCATTTCGCAAAATGATTGCTCCCGAACTTAGTGCCGTGCGGCCGACATACCGACATACATACATCGCGTCGCGCACCCGACTGCTTTCCTGCAATCTGCGCTTGAGGGGTGGGGTAACTCGAACCGGTCCGGGGCGGAGCGTGGTCATTCTGTACGTTAGTACTATTATATATTCTGTGATAGTAGGTGAGGCGGACGACTATAGGTCCACTTCTTCTTCACTGGCTCGTGCTGAGGCACCGACTTCAGACTGGAAGAAAATTATTTTCATGATTTTTGTAGTAGGTTCAATTTTTTGTTACTTATAAATTTTTATTTAGCCAGGGAACTACCCAAATAAACAGGTAAGATGATGGAGATTTACTTATCCTAAATTATCGGCGTATCGGTCACAATGGTACAGTCAGCATCAAAAGTAGCGGATCACTTTTTAACTGTCTCATTGACACATTGACAATCTTGCAGGCGTTTAGTACCTACGTGGCTGTAAAACGACAAAGTACAAAAGTGTATAGATACTTTTGATGCTGACTGTACCAACGTATATTGCCCGAAAGTTTACGAAGTTTTGAATAAAAAACTGTTACAACCTCTATTGTAAAACCTACACAGAAACCAAAAAGTCACTAATTGACATTTAAAGTTGGCATTCGTGTCTGCTGCTTCCCCTGTGATAATAAATATTTACCTAAATCCGATATAGATTTGTTAAGTAATTTGTGAGTGTTGCGAATCTAGATGGATAGAAACTTTGACTGGGACAGTATACGCAATAGTAAGTTCAGTATATTTTTTACTACACTTAGCTAAACTAAACTTAGGAATAAACGGTTTAATGTTTCCAATTCTACAAAAGCCTCTACACTACACGCATTATTCATAAGTGACTTTCGTTTCAGTACTATTTTCCCTTCCAGATGCTCAACGTAACAGTGCCCACGCTAGCAATGTGGAGTTCTTAACAAGCCAACTATGGATCAATGAATTGAATGAAACCCTTGCTAACATGGAAGGCTCAGGCATCGAAATTATTGAACTAGATTCAATGAACAACACCCAGACGTCCTCTGAAGATCCCTACGAGAATATACAGAACTTCAGCCACGGTTGGAGCTACGTTAGCACCAATCGGTTCCAAGAATTAGAGAATAGCTACAAAATGAATCGACAAGCGAGACTAAGAAGGCGCCTTACGAATAGAAACCATGACCTCACAGCAAACGACTCACTCGACAGCGAGTTCGAAGACTCTTTCTACTTGACTGATTACAAAAATTCCACCATCGATTCAGGAGAGGACGTAGTTAAGCTTAATCAGCAAACAAATTGTTTCACGATACTCAACAAGCACACGGCTCTCAATTTGGGCAGCTCTTCCGAAGAGTCTGACGATCCTGAGACGGAGGCAACGAGATGTGGAGATATCGTTCTCGAGTCCGAACAGTACATCGACGAAGTCAACTACAAATCAAATCCAGAAGAGAAACACACTATTTGGATATACTCTTTTAAAAATAGGCGCCTTCTAGCAGAAAAAGAATTCGAAATGAATATCCCCTGCCAGAGCCCCAGTTCTTCTTGCTCCCCGGAATACGTGGACGAGGAAATAAATACGGACAATATCTCCCACGTTGGTAGAGTAGCGAGCCCTATTCCCAAGCCTTGCATACCTAGGCTTAACTTGTCGCTCACTGCTACTCTACCCAATGTATCAGAGGTATCTGAACCGAAGACATCGCCAACCTTTAACAAAGACCAGGGATACAAGATCAAGGCCGTTAATGGTTGGTTTCTAGACAATTCCGAAAAACACGAATACGTTAGTAAACACGATAAGTCTACTAACATAGTAAACTGGATGGCTCTTTCGCCAAGGGAAAAAAGGCGACGCTCGCGTCATACACATTTAGATATTCAGCATGTTGCCAAACTTCTACCGGTATCAGAAATTGATTCAAATGCAGAAGTAAAGTCTCACGATATTGAAGAAAAAGCGAAAAATACCGAAATAAAGACTGAAAAGATGGTAATGCCACAAATAATCTCGCAAAAAAGTAAGTCTGACCAACAAACTGAAACCAAAACTACTATCGAAAGCACGATGGAAGACCGAGGCGATTACAATAAAGGTGGTCAGAGGCCGCATATTACGTTTGATCGCAGGCAGTTTGTTGGGTCACCAATAACCGAACCACTTGATAAGCTCGACGGTAACAATTGGATTGCGGAACATGAACCTAAATCGCGTCATGAGTACGACTTTACTATGGATAATGATGAAAACCAAAGGGCAAGTGGTGACATGGTTCTAGCATCCGCAGGCGATAGATTAATGTTCAGAAACATGTCGTTACTCAAACCCGCAGAGTGGAGGGAATACTCTCCGATAGCGGGCAGTCACCTCTCCTTACAACTGTCTCTAGGACCGGACTCCGACATGGAAAGAACAACTTTCTTCCAACGTTGTTTCAGCTGTTTCAAATGCTGTAAATACAAGTATTAAATCAAACAACAAAATAGTTTCATTGGCGAATTTATTAAATTCAATCACTATCAACTTCCAGTAATTGAAGTACATTAAAATAAACCTTAAATAGTTTTAATTAGGTACCTGGCAAACAAAGTAATCGTCGGAAATTGCGTATACACTGTAGACAGTAATTCACGACGATCGCTCATGACACATGATCACATAAGGGTCGTTACAACCTCAAGTAGGTTGTTTGTCACAGGAATGTAAAAAACATGTATAAAATGAACCCGCAGCTATGACCCCTAAACTAAAAACAAGCTCAATAATACCTTTGACATTCGTACAAAAACTTATGATACTGCAAAATGCATCGATGGCATGCTCGCCCGTAGGCGCCATGGTCAACGATCAAGTACATCACATTCATATAAATAGAGAAATCACAATTTTAACCCAATGGACCTTAAATTTGAGTCGTGTACTAATACATAATAAGCTCCAAATCCATATTCCAATGTCGATTCATAAACAATTGCATAGACTATTTTTTTATGTGAGTATTTATCTCTATAACTACAACTTAACATATTATAGATCTGATTTGAAATGCCTATAATGTAGATATAGCACTGGATAGTCATGTATGATATTAATGTAACTTTGACTGGGATAACCAACAACAATAATCACTGTCTGCATCTTGATCAACACAATTTTGTAACTCTTTTTCGATATGATCGTTTATCTAAATATATCTTACATTTGAGTACATTATGGAGGTATTTTAAAGTTACAGACTGACACCGAGAAGCTTAAATAACAATACGTACTTGAGACCGGCTGATTCTTAAACCTAGGAATGCTGTTCTGTGAAGTAATATGAAAGTAACTACAGAATAGTAAACAATTTTCAAACAACGTTATTACGCGGCTTATATGTGTACGCGCCACAAGCATATTACATCTGGGAATGACGAAGAATGTAACGTATACACGTTCACGCCACACAATACACCCTTGTTTGAAGATAGTTTACCATTCTGTATTTACTTGTGTTGATTAGTGGCGTGGATATTGGGTAGATGTTGTACAATAATAATAAATAAGCACAATTACAATGAAATAAAAGACTGGTAAGCATGTAGTGACACAAGGTGAATTTAGACTCTGAATTTCACAACTATTTTTACATATTTACCAGACTGTAAGGAACACACAAAATAGCCAGGGCTGTTGCCAGTAAATCTTATCATAGTATTGAAAGATTAAGGGGCTGTTTCACCATCCATTGATTAGTGTTAACCGACGGTTAAATGTGATGTCGTCTCCGTCTATTCGAATAAAACAAATAGAGACGGCATCACACCTAACCGTCAGTTAACACTAATCAAAGGATGGTGAAACAGCCCCTAAGTATTATAATAACAGCACAGAACTAGTACCGTGGCGGGGCCGTCGTATGTACGCCAAGAGAGTGGCAATAACGTAATTCTTTGGCCTTGCACTAGTTTCTTTCGGTACGGTATAAGAATGAGTCAAAAGAAAATATCGCGATTTTCAGATACAGGTATGTAATATTGGTTATTTTTTTTTGTCTGCAGTGGTGCCATCTATCGCAACTATTATTATTTAATTTGGGACTCATGACTTGCGAAAGATGGCACCACTCGCCACTATTGACGTATGCGAGCAATCAAGATTTCCGAGAAGTTGGTCGCGAGCCCCGGTCGTCTGTTGGTTGGACACTTGTCGCGTATAGCCACAAGATTCGGGATGGAATCTCGACAGGTGCACCCGAAAATCTTTTTCGCTTATAAAATATATTGTTAGCTATTTAGTTCGAAACAGACACTGCATCAACCAATAAAATAAATATTATGAGAAACTTTCAGAGCAACGAAGTCCTTTCATGTAATATTTAGCAAACTTGAACCGAGCTGCTCTACATTACATTTCATTACGATCTAAGTACGAAAGTCCAAAAAAAAAGTAACGCATCTATAAGACAAGTCTGACTCTAAAGAGTATTGCATCTTCCAGACATAGATGTGTAGTTTAAGTTATTTAAGTGTCACATATTCAATCGACTTGAGCCATCTTTAAACCTAAAAACCCTTCCTGTATACTCTACGAATGTGTATCAATAGAGCAACAATGACCTAGCTCTCCGGGTATAGAAGAAATAGAGATAGATATAGTTCAGCCTGTCAAGTCTAATAATGAAAACGGCCTCGAATCTCATTTAAATCTAAAACGAACCTCCCTGTATGATCGACAATAGCCGCTCACCGGTTCGGGAACATACATTTGAGCCTATCAAGTGTCAAATATTCAGCCGACTCGAGCCGTGGTCTAACTAACCTGCCACGGTGTAAGTACGTGAGTCAAGAGAGCGAGGGGAGGGTGAGTTCGCGGCGGATGTAGAACAGTATGTAGGGCTTGCAAGAGGCGACGGCGGCGGCGTCGGCCGCGCGGACTGTCTGGTCGTTGAAGTGGAACCACTGGCCTGAATTGATCGCGAACGCTGTGTAGTGCCCTGAGCCCGCGCTGGAACAAAAATGGTAAGTTAAGACGCTGACAATAGTAAATAGTGGATTGTACAACAAGAGTACAAAACGAGCCATTTTACCCAAGGTCACCCGTGCCGTATTTTATAAACTGTTTTTAATTTTAATTGAAAAAAAAAAATGTTTTCCTTCGCTTGTACTACATCCTGACTTACCCGGAGCCGTGGTGCACTATAACAGCAGCCAGGTCGTAGAGCGAAGCGGGCGAGGGCGCGGGCGCGGGCGCGGGCGCGGGCGAGCCCGCCAGCACGAACCGGGACATGTCTAGCGCGCGGAGGGGGAACGATATGCTCGTGTCCACTTTTGTTCTGGAAACAAAATAGCTGGGGTAACATCGATGGAAATATTACTCGTGTGTTTAGCGTAATAAGTTCCATTTGTGCTATTTTAATTATATCTGAGTTAAATTTGTTTCTGTACCACAAAAGATACCCTTAACTTTAAACAAACTTAAAACAAACACACAAACACACGCGTATTTAGGCAGTCTCTTTAGCTAGTATTATTAAACGTTTTAAACTTTCGTGATTTTCACTCAGTCAAAATACCACCAACGGGACTTAACTGAAGTCCCGTTGGTGGTATTTTGACTAGTATTATTAAATTAATTTATTTTTATTTTTCTTTCTTTTAAAACTATAGCTTGTACGAGTCTTTTAAGTAAGTGTTTTTATGCATGCTGGCCATCTCTGCTCTGTAAAAGCGAAATCTTAGTTTGATTTTTTCAATGCCAAATTACTGGGTTCTCACGATACAGGCCCGACGCTGTTAAACTCTAGTTCCTACCTTTAGGTTAATTATCTATGTAAATTCTTACGTAAAGTACTTGGCAAATAAAATATTTTCCATTTTCAATAGAATCGCTCGACTCACACACTAGCAGGTGCCCGCGACTCCGTCCGCGTGGAATACCTTTATCGCTCTCCCGGGCCTGGAACTATACAGTTTTCCGGGTTAAAAACTATATGTCCTTTGCTAGGATTCAAACTATCTGTATATCAACTTTCATCTTAAATCTAAATCGGTTCAGCGGTTTAGACGTGAAGAGAAGAGGCAACAAACAAACATGAGCTACAAACTTTCGCATTTACAAATTAGTGGGATAAAATCCCACTTCCCACTATCCCACTAATATAATAAATGCGAAAGTTTGTAAGTCTGTTTGTTTGTTACTTCATCACGTCTAAACCGCTGAACCGATTTAGATGGAACTCGGTATACAGATAGTTTGAGTCCCGGGGAAGGACATAAGATAGTTTTCATCCCGGAAAATTTCATAGTTCCAGCGAGATATTGAAAACCGAATTCTACGCTAACGGAGTCGCGGGTAACAAACAGAGTAGTAATATTATAAATGCGAAAGTTTGTTTGTTTGTTACCTCATCACGTCTAAACTTAATCGATTTAGATGAAATTCGATACACAAGATAGTGGAGGACATAGGATAGTTTTTATCCCGGAAAATTGCATAGTTCCCGCAGAATAGCGATAAACGAATTTTACAGACGGAGTCGCGGGCACCAGGCTAGTTTATCAATAAGTGGTGAAACCCGCCCCAATTATGCTACATTAAAAGTACCGAGTACCGGGTACCGGGTCGTGGTCGTGGCGTGGTCGCGGGCAGAGGGTCGTGGGTTCAAACCCCGGCTCGCACCTCTGAGTTTTTCGAAATTCATGTGCGGAATTACATTTGAAATTTACCACGAGCTTTGCGGTGAAGGAAAACATCGTGAGGAAACCTGCACAAACCTGCGAAGCGATTCAATGGTCCGTGCGAAGTTCCCAATCCGCACTGGGCCCGCGTGGGAACTACGGCCCAAGCCCTCTTGTTCTGAGAGGAGGCCTGTGCCCAGCAGTGGGACATATATAGGCTGGGATGATGATGAATGATAAGTACCGGAAATAGTTGTGCCACCGGAACCGCTTGAGATGTAAACACAGCACGTTGGGCAGCCGCCGCACTCGGAACTGCTTCGTGGACTTCTGCTTGCTAGCGCAGCTGCTGCAGAAATAGCGCTCTGTGTCCGCCAGTACCTCCACCTGGGAACCATCATCATCTATGGGTCAATCAACTGGTTAGTGTAGCTTTTTGCCATGGTAACGTCTCCTGGGTCACTTATTAAAAGTATGATTTTATTGGGTACAAATCCACTAAAAGTTATGAGTTGTGACAGTTTTAAGGCAAAATCGTGGCTCATCTCCTAAGCAGGCTATATATAGTATATTGCAAACATTTTTCAAAGCAAGTGTATCACCGTTGTCTCTTGAGTTACGGCTCAGAATAAGAACACTAAAACGTTGATTAACCCATATTACGTATCTACTGGAATGCAGTCCCTCTGTACTAGCCATAATATGGGTGGATTTTAATGACATGCAGCACATAAAAAAAGCCGTGGTGACCCTAGTGGTTTCACCTACATGTCTCAAGCAAAGGATCGTAGGTTCAGTCAGACCCGGCTCGCACCTCTGGGTTTTTCGAATTTCATGTGCGAAATTAAATTTGAAATTTACCACGAGCTTTACGGTGATGGAAAACATCGTAAGGAAACCTGCACAAACCCGCGAAGCAATTCAATGGTGTGTGTGAAGTTCCCGATCCGCACTGGGCCCGCGTGGGAACTACGGCCCAAGCCCTCTCATTCTGAGGGGAGGCCTGTGCCTAGCAGTGGGACGTATATTATTATAGGCTGGGATGAGAGATGATATGAGAGCACATAAATACGTTATCATCATCATCATAGCTTATCATAATATCACTTAAGCTCTTGTGAGACATATTTGAAAAATTACATAATGAAATGGTTCAAACTCACCATCATAAGTCAGGACAGGAACAGTCCGACTAGTTAGTTTTGACGACCAGACGGCCTAGTGGTTAGAGAACCTGACTACGAAGCTTGAGGTCCCGGGTTCGATTCCCGTGTCGGAGCAGATATTAGTATGAAAAATACGAATGTTTGTTCTCGGCTCTTGGGTGTTTACTATTTATTTAAGTATGTATCTATCTATATCGTTGCTTAGTACCCATAACACAAGCTTTGCTAAGCTTACTTTGGGACTAGGTCAATTGGTGTGAATTGTCCCGTGATATTTATTTATTTTATTTAGTTTCGATCTTTTCAGAAGATCTTTTTCATAGGCGAGTGCATTCACGACGTCACCGGCGTGGAAGCAAGGCCCTATACTATACTACGAAGTGCAAAACTCGAACTTCGTAGTTGCCGTCCCGCTGACGCTCGTCATTTAATACGCGAGTTAAAGGGAGGGTGCGATACGAACTTCGATTTTCGAATTTCGCACGTTTCGCACCATCGTCGTGAACGCACTCTCCTTGAAAAAGTACTTTCGAAATGATCGAAACTTGTTGGACCGTTCCTGACTTATAATAATGGTGAGATTGAACCATTTAATTTTGTAATAGCTTATCATTTTTAGGAGTGGGATTGTTAAGTTACCTGCACGAAGCTTGCTAGACAGTCGAGTAGCTCGACGGGAGAGTCGTGCCGCGCCGAGTCAGGTAATTCCAGTGATAGATCAAGAAAGGGGTCCAGTTTCTTACTCGCCGTGCCACACTCTAGGCATCGTACCTGATAAGCATTACATTCATGACATCAAAGCAATGACATAGCCAACTTTATCAGGTCCAAGATATACTGTTTACTGACTTAACTATGGGCGATTAATAATCGAGAAGTTGGCCACTACTACGGGCCAGTAGAGATGGACTGCATATTCAACTTAACTGCAACTGTCAGCTGCCTATTTCAATCCCAGCCAGCGTGCAGTTTGCATGCTGACTGCAATGGAACTGCAAATGATGAATGAATGGGCAGTTGGCAGTTGGGTTACGTTACAGTTGGTACGTAGTCGGTCTATACTAGCCCTATTAATGCAATATTAGTTTACTGCACATTTGTCTAGCTGTATTATTTAGAGAGGGTACCTCGCTCTGCAGTGTTCCGCCGAATACCGCAGTGACGATGGACGCGGCCGGCAGTCCCCCCGCGCGCTCCGCCGGCAACAATTCTTGGAGCTCCGTGTGTAACCTGTAATGCGATAATTTTTACATAGTAAAAAAAACGGCCAAAAGCGTGTCGGTACACAATTCATGGCGAAACTATAAGGGATCCGTTTTTGCCAATTTAGAAGTGCGAGCTCGGATTAAAAACCATGATTCTCTGGGTCAATCAACTTTTTCTTGTTTTGTTACTCTGTCCCGTTGTCCAAGAGACAACAGTGAAAGTTTAAAAAAAAATATGCTACTCATGTCATGAGCTTAGGAGATAGTCCATAAAATATTGGGCTTAATGTAAGCTCAATTACTTTTAACGACAGATAGAAACTCATGGCTTTAAAGAGTTGTTTAGGGGACGTAACCTTGGCAACAAGGTACAAGAAAATATTGATTGATCCCTCTGCTTTTTTTTCTACTTTTTGTTGAGGCTTTGAACACTCCAGGTGATCGTGTCAGCCTCATGGGTGCTCGCTCATTTTCCCTACGCAAGGGACATATTAAAAAATTGGTAAATGCAAATGGCTTTGTCAGATGTTGGCTCTGAGAACCAAACCCCCAAGAACCCTTCTCCTCAAGTATGAGTTCTGGCTTTTGATACCTTATCTTGCCAGCAAGAAAAATTTGACAGAGTAGGGTTACGTCGCACCCTTGCTAGAGCCAGACGTCTTTCTGCAACAGCTTTGGTTATTTGAGTCCCAGTAATGTTTGGGTCGAAACGTTGATGCAGGATCCTCGCTTATTTTGATCTAAGGAATGTGTTTATCTGCCAGTGATTGGATGTTCTTCATACATAAACAAGTCGTAACCAGCCTGGACATCATCAGGGACTGGAACTCCAAACACCGGTTGTATTCCACCCAATTAGCCTCCTTATTGGCAAACATCTTGGATCTGATATAGCCGCAGTTCATTTTCTATTGATCAAAATTTTCTGATATTTCGATTTCGAATGATCAGGTGAAGTCTTCCGTTTTTAATAAGAGTTAACCATCATTGTTGAGTAAACATAGCAGCACGATATATGAGCATTGCTATAAGAGGAAGCAAATCAAGGATTAGTAGTCACCGAAGCGGTTTGAACCAGGTATATGGACCTGCATTAGAGAATTAGTTGTATTGCAACTATAAGGCCTCTGCGCAAATTTAATTGATCTGTGTATTATAGCACACAAGCCGCCATACGAGTCGTCCCTGTCTGCTCTTACTACGTTATTCCTTTCGGAAAGCCAAGTCTCACTCACAAATGCCATATGAATTTTATTTTGGTGTAATAAAAGTTCAAAATTTTTAGCTTTAGGTTTCAAACTATTGGCATTCCATTGGTAGATACTTATTAACTTCTTTTTTGTTGCCATTGTTTTGATTTCCTAAAAGCTTTAAATTATTTGTTAAATATTTCAATTCAGGCATTCTGTGGTGGCTTCCTTTATTTTGTCTAAAAACCTTTCTATTAACGACATTCTATGTCTGGGTGTTTTACGACGTTGATGAGGGGAGTCACCGCCACCGGAAGGGGGGATGATTTCTGTATCAGTCCTCTGCTCTTGTTGTGATTCATTTTGCGGGTTTTTTGTGTTTGGATTTGGTTTTGCTCTCAAAATATATTTTCTTCTATTTCATTTCTGAATTTCAATTTCTGATAAAAAATTAAAATTCACCTTTATCTCTATAAGTTTGGCGGTTAACGGCATTCTTTTGAAAATTATCAGTGTTCTTTTTCTTTGCTTCTGTAATTTTGTTTAATGCAGGCATATGCAGTTGTTTTGTCCTATATAAATACGAATTCGTCTCTCTCTGGAATGCTGGGCACATACTTTTTATCAAATATAAATGATTCCCCTTACAGTTGACGCACTTGAACACTTTAGTTTTACAAAATTGTTTGTGAATTGGATGCCCATGACTGACGTGGCCGAATCGCCAACATTTGGATTTGTGTTTTGGGATTGTGTCACTGGGTACATATACGAATCCACCACCATACGGCAACGATACGCCTTATCGTACGTGGGCAGAACTGACCCTTGAAAACAAATGCGTACTGTTTCACTCTTTACCCACGTGCCATCCGAACTTTTTTATTTAATCATTTGATGGCTAAAATCTCTGTGTCCGAATCACATACAAAAATCTCTTAAATCCTTTTCATCAATATCCATATCGATATCTCTCGCTACTCCATAGCAGAATGATACTTAATTCATTAGTATTTCTACAAATATTTCTTTGTTAGCTCGCTGGCCAAAAAACTGTTTGCATCATTATTGGTGTTAAATCTAATCAACAGCTTGAACGGACTCTTATATGTCACTTTCAATACTCCGTGCACTTTGTGGTTCAATTAGTTTCCGTCAAATTAATGACATGTAAACTTCGGATATCTATAGCGAGCTGTTGCAACTACTAGAGAAAGGATATTTCCCTCTTTGTCCTAAAGATACCATCGTACAATTTAAAGTTTTGGGGGGTTTCAACAGCTCTATATTATATATTTTCATCTAAATGCTTCCGTACTCTACTGCAGCTGTACAACGACTGACAAACGTCACATAAGTAGTGTGTCACAAAGCTCTACGAAGCCGAAATTAGCAGAGTCTCTTTCCAAAGACCGATGTGCAATCTTTATGGCCGAGTACTGTAAATCCATCTGAATAACTAGATCATGTAAGTTTACCTGTCGAGCATGTATCGCAGGAACTCGTGCGCGTCCTGTTGTTGGTAGCCACGGAAACGCGGGACTACCTTCCATATGACCAGGAAAAGGCATTCGGGAGAAATGGCGCCCTTCCCGCTGCACCCACTATTTAGGTTTATCAGCACCTGAAACGTAGAAGCCATTATTAGATAGAAGTAAATCAAAAAGTTGAAATTGGAAAGTTCCACAGGCCTCCTATCAGAATGAGAGGGCTCGGGCCGGAGTTACCACGCGGGCCAGTGCGATTAGGAACTTCCACACATACCATTAAATTTGGATAATGAATTTGGAAAAACTCAGAGGTGCGAGCTGGGGTTTGAACCCACGATCGTCTACTTGAGAGGCGATAGGTCAAAACACTAGGCCACCACGGCTTTTTTTTTTATTGGAAAGTTAACACTGTTAAAAATTACATCCTCACCTTTCTCAATTCTTCCGCCATCACAACATCATGCATTTCCTGCCGCGTATAACTCCTGGAATGATACACTTTCCTCCCATTACTCTTAGCCTCCAGAGCAGGTAACCGGCTGAAGTAACAACTAAACTCCTGGATATTGCTCAAACTCTGCAGCACCGCATTCATAAAACAGGTGTTGCCTAAATTTTTTAAACCTACAACTTTCTTCTCTTTCTGACTCTTCCCATTGCATGGTGAGCTCTTTTTCTCTTTACTCTTCGGTGTCCCATTCTCTGTTGAGCTACTGTCGTCCGAGTGAGATCTTTTACGGTAACGAGGTCTTAAGCTTCGGACTGATTCTTCTGGGTTCTATATCAAATAAGAAAAATTAAATTTTAGTGTATTAGATAAAGAAGATGTGGTGATTGATGATGATAATGATGAAGTCTCTAAAAGAAAAAGTAATGATAGTATTAAATCAAGTATATATCATAATTTTACTTTACCTAAATCAAGTCATTAAAAACTGAATAATCTGTTACCAAATGGGTCAATCAACTTAGTGTAGCTTGTTGCCACAGTAACGTCTCCTGAGTCACCTATTAAAAGTATGATTTTATGGGGTACAGAATGTACAAATTCAAATCCCATCCGGCAATCCAGAAAACTATTTCATTTTTATAAAATCTTAGATGTTGTTGAACAAGCATATTGCTAATACATATATAAAACTATTTAATGTTAGAAGGTCATAACTTATACATTAATAACCTTGTACAAAATGATACAGTAAGCTTTCAAAAACAGTAGACAGAACAAATTCATTACCAAATCGTCTAACACACTTTCCATACTAAAATAAGCAGATGTATAATTCATGACAAAACTAATACATAAATATAGTCTCACCTTGTTAGTTCTAGTCCTTTTGTCACTAGTTTCTGATGTACTATTTTCAGGATTTGCAGCATCATTTACTCTTGGTTCACTACTTGTGGTGGGGGCTTGGGTTAACGAGGAGTTAGAGGAACAACTGTTCTGGCCCTCACTCCCATCTTTACTGTTCTCCTCGTTGCCTATGTTACTATTTGTGTCTGAGTTTTCATCTTTCCTAATTTGCATAATACTTTGCCTTACTTTAGCTATTGTTTGCTGTTCTGTATCGTTTGAAACATAGTCATCACATTTGTAGCTGTAAATAAACATAATTTTAATCAAAATTGTTAAATAAACAAAATATCTAAACTACCAAAATCAAATACTGAAAAGTTACCAATAGACTGAGTATATATCGCAGCTCATGCAAAGCTGGTGGCCCGAGGTCTCTGCATGCTGCTTCGCATGAGCGCTCACATAGCGGCCACAGCTCACGACTCCGCACTGTAGGCATATCCAGTTCTGGTCCTTGACTGCACATTCTGGAAACAAACACGATGCTGATGACACCAGCTGAATATGCTAAGGGGTCATCCATAAAGTATGTTGTTCATTAGACAGACTTTTGCAACCAAAGACTTGGTTTCGGTATAACTGAGAATGTAACTTAACTCTCTGAAGCGCCCCATGAGGCTATACTAAAGCCTCGTTAAAATATAACATTTAAAAAAAAGTATGTCACGTAAATTTTGACCATATTTAGCCCCAGTGCCCCTAGGCAGTGTCACAAACCCGCCAGACCCCTGAATCCTCCCCCCCCCCCTAAATGTGTGATGTAATTTATAAATGAGCCCAATGGTAAACAGTTACCACAGCAGACACTAATAAGTCAACATCACCAAATATCCGACACAAAAGCGTGCATAAATATCTGATGGAGAAGAGTTCTTAAGGGTTTGGGCCCCATGCACAATGGCCAGGTCAATTCTTGGCTCTCAAAGCCAGCATCTGACAAAGCCATTTGCATATACCACTTGCTTTGCTTATTTTTGATGACATGGGGGCCGGGGGGTCTGGTCTGGATGGTGCTTACATCAGCAATATTTATTTATTATTTCTTGATTTTTTTTGCAAAATGTAGTAGGTTTTAATTCAAGCAAATATGGCTACCTACTTGCAACAAATTCATATGAATAACAATAAAGAAACCTGAATAGATTTATAAATATCCAATCCAATGTTTACGTAAGTATAGGGGGGAGGGGGTAGGGTTTTGCTGACTTTCACTGACAAGGGCGAGGGAGGTGTTAAAAATGACTAAAATTCTGCTTACGTAATATACTTACTTATATAGACAAATACATACTTAAATAAATATTTTTCATACAAATTATGCCCCGGCCGGGAATCGCAGCACAGTGTCGGAAAGATATTTGTCCGATGCTCGAGCGAGTGGTTCGGATACCAACGTTCTCAGAGTGGCTATGATAGGTAATTTGAACCGAACTTTTCAGGCAGTGTCCGATTGGGGCGAAGCCAATTTAGTCGGTTTAAAACCCAGGCGTGTTTATTTTCGGCAAAACGTAGTGCATTTAATCTAACTCCAACCTTTCAAGGTCTGCCTGTACCAATACCTGACCACCTTCAGCTCCTTGGTTTAGACCTCTCAGCTAAACTGAACTTTGGGAAATACATCGAATCCTTGGCAAAAACCGCTGCGAAAAAGCTTGGTATCCTATCCAAGGTTAGGCGATACTTCACTAAGGACCAGCTCAGTGGTCTTTACCGAGACCAAGTCCGATCCTGCATAGAGTATTGCTGCCACCTTTGGGACGGTTCTGCTGAAAATCAGCTAGCTGCTTTGGATTCGGTAGAACAGCGTGCGAAGAGGCTCATCGGCGTCGCCTGCGACGCGGATTTTTGTCGTCAGAGCCTTCGTCATCGCAGAAGAGTGACTTCCCCGTCGGTATTCTACAGGCTTCATTTCGGAGAATGTGCTTCGGAATTGCGCAACCTTATTCCACCTGTTCCTTTCTTCCAGGTCGACCAGAAGTAGGCGGGGTCTCTACCCTTACGTTGTCAGTATTCCAAAAATCCGCAAAAGAGAGAAAAAAAGAGTGGAATTCCCTGCCTGAGACTGTGTTTCCTGAACACTACAATTTGGCCGCTTTCAAGTCCAGGGTGAATGAGCGAGCATTTTCTAGGCAAGCGTGCTCCATCGTAGGCCTCATCCTCGCTTTCCATCAGGCGTGATTGTGGCCAAACGCAAGCCTTTACTGTATTAAAAAAAACGAATCCATTTTTTTTTACCCAAAATCTACTCAGTTTTAGGTAGTAGTCTGTTTAGGCTTTAGATTTTGATACATGCTTTACAATAGATAGGTAATAATTATAACAAAAAATTGAACCGACTACAAAAACCCATGAAAATATTTTTCTACCAGTCTGAAGTCGGTCGGTGCCTCAGCACGAGCCAGCAGGAGTGGAGTAGTCATCTACCTCACCTACGCACTTTATATTGGGCTTCAATCACTCCTGCTAGCTCGTGCTGAGGCACCGACCGACTTCAGACTGGTAGAAATCATGGTTTTATGTAGTTAGTTCAATTTTTTGTTATAATTTTTTTTTCACGCGTTTTAATATAACTGCTCGTCACCTTCTACGAAAGATTGCTTTTTCCGATGCAGAGCCATTCATTATTGAGGAGTCCTGGTGCTTCACCACCCGTTTTACCATATGCATTACGAGGAGCATAAATTGCTTAGCAACTGTGTCAAAGTAATTAAACATCAACCCGTGAAATACTTGTTATTGAGTAGTAACTCCGATGGTCAATTGTGGTCTTCATCATCAGTTTCACTTCACCAAATGATGATTTTCAAGAGCAAATGCACGAGTTACTACTAAATATCCTATCTTTTTTTTGAAGTCAATTATAAATAAAATTAAAGAATAGTAGATAAAAGTTAAAAATTGCCTAAAATTCTTTTTATCAATAGGAGTTACCTTTCTAATAGAAAAAAATATCAGATTTTTCAGTATCATCTTATTTTTAACCCCCGACGCAAAAAGTGGGGTGTTATAAGTTTGACCGCTATGTGTGTCTGCCTGTCTGTGGCATCGTAGCTCTTAGGGTGGACCGATTTGAATGCGGTTTTTTTTTAGTTGAAAGCAGGTTTTCTAGCGATGGTTCTTAAACATGTTTATCAAAATCGGTTCAGCCGTTTCAAGATCATCAGCTCTTTTGTATTGCTGTGGCAGGAATAATAGACGCATAACGGGTATCTGGGGGCACGGTAGTGCCCCCGCCAAGTCGAGCGCAAAGTAAACACTGCCGTACCATCCTTTACTCTTTACTGGAACCATTTCGTCGCATTTTCTGGCCCCTATTTCAGAACCTCTGGATAAGACCAGAACGCAGAAATTTTCGTCAAGCTATAATCACATACTTAAAATCCAAAATTTCAAGTCTGTAGGTCATTTAGTTCCGAAGTTAAGCGAAAGCAGTTTCGCATTTATGACACCCACTCACTAATTAATTCATGATCATCAAAATAGAACTAGTACCTACTTCCCATAAACTCAGAGAGCTGAAATTTGGTACAGAGTTAGGGTTTAATGGCCACATAAAGGGAAAACTATAAAATTTAGGATAATCGAAGATCTGGTGACCCTGATTAGAAAACACAAGAGTTCAATCAAACTATTAGAGATTGGAGATCGACATACCGCCTTTACAAATTTTCTACAAAAAGAAGTGAAATCCCACCAAAAACATTCTGTAAAAAACTAGCCAAGTCTCGATGGAGCTGCTTGTTTATCTCTAAAAAGTAAAGAAATCTAGATAGTCGTGCCAAGTCAAAGGTTCCTTACTGTGATTTCTTTATTATTATAGCTAATGTTGTGTGACTTGGCCGTTGACTTGTAAAATTGTTGACAAATGGCACGATCTATGGTCAAAACAAGACTAATCTTAAAACTCGGAACACAGTTGAAAACTTCCGAGTTTTGTAGTACCCATTTTTCCATCTGATTGTGTATCTAAGTAATATATAATCAAAGGGTAAATTAAATTTACTTTACATTATGATTTAAAATTTTTGAATTAACATTAATTTTATGAATAGCCCGATAACGTTACCATTTTTATACCAGTAAAAAGTTGTACAAGTAACGGTAAATTGTTTAATGTTAATTATGATTTAACGTTAAATCTGTTTGACAGCGATAACATTACCAACTTTTTAACGGTATTTGAAGCCCTGCTACCTCTCCAAATTAGATTTTTATTTACTGAAAAGCAAGTCAAAATCCAGGGATCCTGGCACAAGGGATCTTGGTATTGGATGCAGTAGTTCTACCCAGGGCCGGATTTAGAGGTCTGGAGGCCTTGGGTCAATAAAAAAGTGGAGACCCCCCCCCCAAAGACTAAATATTTACCAAATAAAATTAGTTATTTGAGATTTTGATATTTTACTTATTGCCTGATTGAAGTGAATAAAATAAATATGAATAGTTGTTTACTAGTGATTACTCGTCGGAATTTGAAAAGAAACCGAAATCTATTGAGGGGGCCGCTCTTTTGTGGAGGCCGTAGCCCCAGATGCCCTTCCCTAAATCCGTCCCTGGTTCTACCTACTACCTACTACTGAAACGGCTGGATGAAGTTTAGGATACAAATAGAATAAAGCATTACCTACGTGTCAAAGGAAAGTACCTACCCACATGACATTAGCATTTCCAATAAGGAATATGAAAGGTAGATAACAATTTGTGACCGTGGTAGAAGTCTGCTCGTAGTTCAACCGGCCGCTATCTATAGAATCTACATATCTCCGTACACAAGATCTAGTTCATCATACTGCGCAATAAGAAATTAACCAGCAGCACAAGTTCGCTGATCACATACTGAACATATCATGAGTCATTTTTTTTGTCGTGAGTTTACGCCATGGATTAACCAGCACAGTTCAAGGAAAATTACATACGCATTCTAATGTATATAGTTGCTAACTACGGTAGCTTAAAATCATCAATAAAATTAACATAATTATCGTAATAATCGAGCATAAAATAATAATGCGGCAGGTAAGGTAACGCGACATTCTCATCATTCACGGTCATTCGAGTGCCCCGCGCCCCGCCCGACCTCATCCCGCTCCCTTCCCCTCTGCGTCCCACGATAACAGCTGATTATTAAAACTTCGCCGTATTGATTTTTCTAACTAACCTCCCCTAATAATTGCGACGTGGCGTGGAAATTTCTATTCCTGTTACGAAACAAGCAAATATGTTAATTTATGTGAACAAACTGATTTATTACCTGAACAATCCAAGTTCTTTGTGACTGAGGTGTCTTCTGCTATCAGGTCGCTGTCCACCTTGACGTTATCTAACAAATGAGTACATTCCATTCTTCATAATAGGTATGATCTAACGGAATAAAAATAATATAAGCTTAATTTAGAACTCATGGAAATGAAATAGGCTTCAGTCGTAGCTATCTTGAGCCCACAAAACGAATGAGATCGAGTTAGAGACGAACAGCAAGCAAAAGCAAACACAACAATTAGGCTGTGTTGCCATGAAAAAATTGTCGTTGCTGAGGCAAGGAAAATTATTCCACACACATTAAGATCACGTTAGACGTTTCTCATGTTTCAAGGACTGTAAGTAAAATGCGAAATCTGTTGTTATTTAGTAGATTGATAACCAAGGGTGGAAAGTGACCCATTTCACCCGAGATATTTCTGGCGCTCGAACGAAGTGAGACACGGACACGGGTAATTTCACCCGAGTTAGACACTACTTTTCATTTCGACTGTAAGGAAAGTAAAATACCACAAAAAAAATGCGAATAATAAATTGAATTTACTTATATACAACCTCCAACGATATACCTTTTCGACTGGCCACTTGCCACGGCCGACTGCCGACAAAACTAGAGGTCGAACGCCGATCAAAGAAGTTTGACCTTTATTACTTATTTATATACTCCATCTCTTTCTTTCACATTTCACGAATGTCTTTCATCTCTATCTTAACCTAACTAAAGAAAGAGATGGAATATGTTCGTGACGTAATAGATGAAATTTCTTGTTTCAAACGGATGTTCGACGTTCAACCTCCAGTGTTGTATATAAGCTCCTTGATCACGACATACATCTAGATGGCCATGCAGCAGGGCTGCTCCGAAACTCGAAACTCGAAGTTCGTGTCGTGCGGTCCCTCTCGCTCTCGTATTAAATAGTATAAGTGTCAGAGGGACCGCATGACACGAACTTCGAGTTTCGGGTTTCTGCTGAAATGTGAAAAAAAGTGTCATTGACATAACTCAATTACAAGTTGTAAATCTGTTTAAAAAAATATACCTCTTTGTGTTTCTTGCCGGATTCTTCTCAACAGAGGTTTTTCCGAACTGACGATCGTTTTTTTTTGACATTCATAAGTGCTTGTTATAGCCTAAATTGAATAAAGATATTTTGACTTTAACTTTAAAGAGCTCAATTATCTTCCACTCCGTGGCTAATAGAAAAATTAAAAAAATATTTACTTTCCACCCTAGAGATGAAAACGCAATTTGCCACCCGGCTATCTACCCATGAAAATTAAACTTTCCGAACAGGAGATGAAAAATACTTATATAGTATGAGATGTTGCCACGTGTCACCCTAATTTTTCCCTTCCAATATGGAGTCACGCTTGTTTTCCATCGCGCGAAATTCAAAGTTCCAAGGAGAAAGTTTACGCTTGCGTACAAAACTAAAATTAGTCCGCAAGCTTATTAAATACCCATTCATTCGTTTTCTTATAATGTGTCAGCGTTCTTTGTAAGAACATAAATTCTGGATGCGAAAGTTTTTATTATTCCCTAACACCAAATTTTATTGTGGGAGTCAGACCAATTTATTACCGTCACAAGACTATTTAATTGGGGTTAATCTGTGGGTGGGTATATCAAAATGAAGTATACATTCCACATCACGTTGAATTTGTCTAGGATATTTTCATCCAGAGTATTAGTGGAACAATATTGTACTAGTTAATTAATACATATAAAAGATATACGTTTACATTTTACTAACTTGTTCCTATCAGTCCCATGTTTGAACTTTTGTAAAAAATTGACAAGAACTCTCAGTGTAGTCATAAGGAACTGGAACTAAGTGTAAGATATCTTTCACCTGAACGTTATACTCAGTGGCACAAAATTTGGCCCACTCTACATACAAAATTACTTATTGCAAACATTTGAGCCAGATTTTTTGCCACTCAGTATAACTCTATCTTTATAAAAGTGAAAAAATAAAACAAATAATAAATTTTAGTTTTTAATAGCCTTAATTCCGTCTGCCACCATAGCCACCCTGGGTAGCCGGCTGCGTTAGTTGCAGCCCATTTATATTGTTGAATTCTAATGATTTCAACATCTCCTTGGTATCAGGATCAACCTCAATGATGTCATGCTCGAGGGCGGACACCTCAGGGACATAGTTGTCACGTCTCTCACGCTCCTCCTCTTGCAGTTTGATGGAGATTCCTCTAACTTGGGAGTGTCGCAGACGCCTCATCAAGTGGGTGGCAAACCTAAAACAAACAATGGTTAAATGGAAATGTTAAGGTGTTTCAGAGTTGGCCGGTTTCAGAAGAAACATTGCTGATTTAAAGTTCAATAGATATTAGTTTCTGTGCCTGGGAGAGTGTAACATGTGTCTGAGGTTCCTCATGAGGCTGAAATAAGCCACCATGCCTTGTTAAATATTAGATTAAATATAACTTGTACCTTGTAACTTAATACCTTCTGAAGTTGTCAAGAGTTGTTGTGCCTATAATGCTATCAACCCATAAGATATAGTACTTAAAACAACCATGTTGTAGTTCTAACAACTATAGTGTCTAACAAACTAGTGACTAACTTGAGTGAGCTCAAAGTTCAAATTAGCTTTTGACTTACTATAGCATAGTATATTAACTTAACCTGTAACTACATAATGTAATTTAGCATGTATATTAGAATTCAATATTGTTGTTGTTTCTTTAAAAAAATATGGCTCTGTCCATCAGAGGACAATTTTGCCAGTGCCTAGTAGTTTTTGCCGTTGTACAGTAAAAAAATTCTAGAAAACGAAATATGAGAGGTAATGGTGGATGAACGATGACAGCGCGACCTTATACTCTCACCTAGAATTCAATAGAATCAAGCAATCTGGTAACAAATGTGGTGACTGACATTGACACTTGACTGACTGACGTTGGCTCTAGTGATGTGAATGCTCTTTAAGATACTTGAATCAGCAGTAAATAATTATTTAGAATTTATTCATATTTCATTATTTAATGTTTTCCCTAAGTTTTACAATCCTAACTTAAAACATTATGTTTTTCTTCTTATACAAATTTCCACCAACCTTATAGGGCTTTATTAGGGCTGAAATTTTTAAAAATGGCGAACCACATGTTCTCTTAGTTCTGTTCTATTCAAAGTCATTCACAATGCTTCCATGTCCCTTTTAATTTTAAATGTTTAATAACATTTTCACGTTTAGAATCATATATCTTCAAATATAGCTAACATTTTTTCCATAGAAACTTTCACTCCTCTTTAATACCCCTTTAAGGGTAGAATTTTTAAAAATGGTGCAAAATGTATCTACTAATAAATAATAATATGCATTGTTTGAGTTGATTTAAAATTTTGGTTCTTTTATCTTTTCATTGTACTCGTAGTGTTGTGTCTGATATCATGTCAATCGTTCAGAGGTTAACTGGAAGAGATCCCTTTAAGGGATAAGTTCATCTTTGTACATCTTATTATCCTGTGTTCTGTTATTTTCATGTGTTTTATGTACAATAAAGAGTTTTACAATACAATATAATTACAATACAAATTAAAAGGTATGCATAATTCTACGACCTGCGCCAATAAAATTTCCCCAATTTGCAGAGCCAGCCATAATTATCGGTAGGTAAGGTGATGGTATCAATCAAATAATTAATTTTGTAGGTACAGCACTAAATTTCCAGAGATTAGACAGACTTTGGTGAGGAAAAAATTATCATGTCAATTTGACAAATGTAACAGATTTTCGTCTTCCAATTAATTCTATAAAATAAACATATTTACACAATTATTGAATGATACAATGATTGTTAAAAACAGTGGTGGGTTTATTGAGATGTGAATATGATCGGGATTGGCGTTCAAATGTAAGTTACTATGGAGTAATCTAATCATGAAAAATTGCATTTTTTAACATGATTGTTTAATTCCATAGAATTTTAATGCAATCTTTGAATTTGATTTTCATCCACTTTTACTTTACTATAATATTGATACATTTGGCAGTTACACATGGTTTTAATGAATTACAATAATATGGTACCATCATATCAAGCTGATCTGATCTGATCTGACAGAACATAACTTAGGCATTGTCAGGCTTTTTAGAATAATCTGAGGGTGAACTTTGATTATGAAAGATTTCCAGGGTCTGATGATAAAGCAGTCAGGCAGTTACCATTTAGCACTGTAGTGTTTTTTATGTATAAGTAATTTGTTTATAATGTCACTATGACAAGGTGATGACTTTCCTGATACAGTTCAAAGGGATAATCTACTCTCCATTTTTTGATGCAGTTCCATTAAATATTACTTAGAGCAAGTCCTAAGTCTTTTTCAATGACATGTTGGGTGTCCTACATTTCTTACACAGGTGATCATAGGATACTAAAGGTGACTGGGTAAAAGTTATGATCACATCAGTAATTTTAAAGAAGCTACCAGCAAATAAATAAGTGCTGATTGGATTCAAAAATAATAATAAAGTTCTGATATTCACTGACCAACCCTTGCGGTATACTTGCATGATCTGGGATCAAAAAATTTGATTGTAAACTATGGTTATGAAGGTACCAGTTCCATACATTTTGACATAGCTTAACCCTATGTTAGCATAGCACTTATCCTTAACTCAGGAGCCAGGATAACTTTGGTCTGTGCAAGTCCGCCTAACTACTAGCTTAACTTCGCCTAACTAAAAAGATGTTAAGCTTAATACATAAATAACAAACAATAAGACGCACCTGGTAATTTGTTTATACTTTGTTAGCTGGGTTCAGAGGCTACGTAAAGAAACACATTGCGTTATCTTTAGAGAAAGTAGATAGCAGGTACCAGCAAATTATTTTAGGTTGTAGGTTGTAAAGGGCAAAACAGTTCTTACCCGGCGATTTTGTTACGCAGGGGCTTCGTGGGGATGATAGCGATTTCCTCGCATATCCTCTTGTTAGTATCAAAATCAAGAGTCAATCTCGTGTAGTACTTCTCAATAATGATTTTGGCTGCCTTTTTCACGGTCTTAGTCCTGACGCGACCCTGTAAAGTGTCAGGTTATGGGGTAAATATTACCATCATACGAGAGATTCCGACGATATAACACGAGATAACAGCAGGTATAACACATTTTGAAGAGATTGTAAAGATTAAAGCCGATTTAACTTAAATAAAATAATCACCATGGTTAGGAATTACTGTTGCCGTCTCTGACAATTAACAGAAAAGAAAGTGTTTTGTCTATGGATCGGGAGACGTCAAATTAGTGATGTCGACTAGAGTTACTAACTCGAGTTAACTCGAGTTGGGCTTAATTCGAATCAACTCGAGTTGAATTCTCTCCAACTCTAGTCAAAAATATATAAATAAATGATTCAATCTCAAACAATAATTTCCTTTTTTTTACTTTAGTTAATGTAACTCTCCCAATACATTATAAATAAATAATATAAAAAATGAAAGAATTGAAACGTAAAAATATCATTAGGTTGTCTGCTCCAATTTTTTTATATCTATTAGTGCGAATGTGAGGGAGTAAATTGGTAAAAACTTTGAAAAATCTCTGTTTCATCCAGTTAACTCGAGTTACATAACTCGAGTTCAACCCGACTTACGTGAATTTTAACACGAGTTAAATCGAGTTTTGTTTTTCCCGAATTGGCACATCACTATGTCAAATGCAAAAAAAAACAAATAAATAAAAAAATAATAAAAAAAATTGACTTGATAGGTTCTTTTTAGGGTTCCGGAGCCAAAATGGCAAAAACGGAACCCTTATAATTTCGCGGAGACACAGACAGACATGGCGAAATGGGTTCCGTTTTTGCCATTTTGGCTCCGGAACTATCAATGCTAGAAAGCTTTAATTGTGCATTTGATATATATGTATAAACTGTCCTGACAAAATAATGCAATAAAAATATTTTTTTTTAGGTAACCTCCCATAGACGTATAGTAGGGGTTATTTTTTTTTTCTCATCCTACCCTACGAAATATTACTTAATTTTTTCGGTTTGGGTACGGAACCCTATATTAATATTGGAACTTCCAAATATTAATTTAAAAAAGTAAAAATATTGTCTTTGCTGCTGCTATTCTTTAAAAAAAAATATCGTTATCTATCTGTCTTGTACAATACCGATTTGGAAATACCAACCCTGTTTTTCGTCTACACCCCCATAAAGGCTCCAGTAGGGCTACTGCGAAGTCGAAGTTCGTATCGTACCGTCCCTCTCGCTCTCGTATTAAATAGTATAAGTGTCAGAGGGACCGCAGTTTCGAGTTTCATAGTAGCCCTGCAGTCAGTTTCTGTAGGGCCGGTATTTCCATGTCGGTGTTATCCGGGCCGGTAAAGAGTGTCACCCTCTGTCTTGCCCGCCCGTCGTTCGCCTGCCATAGCCATACTAATCTAATATTAATTCGCGCGCGGTGGTCTGTTCGATTCTAAAGTAAAATTACCTGCGACATCAAATTAAGGCGATATTATTAAAAAGTGGTTAACAGTGATATCAACTGTACTTTCACCAATTAGTTTTTATTTAGCCGTTACCATTGAATCATTATCCACCATGTTTTGGGGTAAGTGAATGTGACCGGCAGAAAAGCCACCACGTGTTTCAAACCGGCTCCACATTTCAGATTAAAACTACATTTTTACCTTATCAGTACGCTGCAAATGTTAAATATGTACTTATTTTAGACGTGTTCCGAAGAAAAGAGGGGTCCACGATTCGGTATAATCGGAGGAATGCAGCTACAAACTTCAATTGCTATTGTAGTTATATTTCACATGACAAAACTCTTGTCTTAGGAGAATAATCTTAATACTGTAGTTTTGTGACGCCAGTTTTCAAATTCCATCTGGCCATTCCATTAAAATTTAATTTCTCAATGTTGAGCCATTACTGAATTAAGAATGATATGATGTTCTGGTTAAGTTTGTGGAAAGTTTTTTTAATACCAAAATATATTTAAAATGATAGGTCCATTTACAGCTGGCACAAATTAATTGAATGAAGTAATGGCACTTGTCACTATGTGAGTGCCATTCATATATTGGCCTTTTAATATATCGTAAATAGGTCCATCATACTTCTTATAACACGGTAATCACTTATTGAATGAACAAATTTAATCGTTTTGTGCTGCATAAAGTAACAGATTATCATTCACGCGTATTTGTGCCAGCTTTTGTATATCAACCTGTATCTATATATTTTTTGTATAAAATTTCCCACTTTTAAACACTTAGGGGCTGTTTCACCCTGTTTCACCAGCCATTGATTAGTGTTAACTGGCGGTTAGATGTGATGCCGTCTCTATTTGTTTTGCTTGAATAGACGGAGACGGCATCACATTTAACCGTCGGTTAACGCTAATCAATGGATGGTGAAACAGCTCCTTAATGTTAACTAACTTTACTTAGCTTAATGTTGATTATAAATTTTTTTTTTGTTAAGGATTGATTATGGAGCCCAACAAACGGTACACCCAAGTGGTGGAAAAACCGTTTCACATCTCGCAGGCAGCTATGGACATCTCAACTGGGGACAACGATCCATGCCAGGTCATGGTTGTTGTGGATGGAAAGAATTTCTTAGTTTGCACACTACAGAAGAACAAGAACATCCAAGTGCCCCTTGACCTTTACTTCAAATCCGGTGATGCTATTTCGTTTTTGACTAATGGTAAGATTTTTTAAATAATTTAATTATTTAATCACTTTGCCAGAGGAAAGGGGAGGCCTTGGATCAGCAGCGGGACATATTACGGGATACACAAAAAAAACCCTGGTAATTTGAGACAAACAGAATTAAAGGTTTCTATTTATTTCCTGTACCTTACTGGTGGTAGGATCTTGTGCAAGGTCCCGGATTGCTACCACCATCTTGCTCGCTAATCCTGCCGTGAAGCAGCAGTGCTTGCACAGTAGTGTTTTGGCATGGAGATTGAGACAGCCGGTGAAATTACTGGCACTTGAGGTAACCCATCTTAGGCTTCTAGGTTAACAACGCATCTACAATACCCCTGGTGCTGCAGATGTTTATGGGTGGTGGTGATCTTACCATAGCATCAGGAGACCCACTTGCTCGTTTGCCATCCAGTCGGAAAAAATATGTTATTTTGTATTTCTGTTAACGCTAAGGGAGGGAGCATTCAACAGGTTGAATGAAGTTAATTTCTCTAGGAAACTAGTCCCCAATTGCTTATTGTTTAAAAACAGGAATAAAATTAGTGTACTGTGTTCAGTAAAGTAAGTAAGTGTTGCTTTTGATTCAAAGAATTTTGGCAAAAGTTCCAAGCATTTCAATATTTTTGCTTACAGGGTGCAACAGCACTGTAATGATTAGGAGTTGAAATAGTTGCGGTGATCAAAAGGGGGTAATCTGTGGATCAAAATTAGTCAGATGGATTCATTCAAACACTGAAGTATATAATGCCAAGAGCCTGTAAATACTGCTAACCAACCAGCGATAGAGTTCTGATAATGAGTTTGTCAGCCAATTAGTTTATAGTATATAGTTACTAATTCAAGTAACTATATCTTTCTAATAAGGTCATATCATGAGGATCAGGCCTTATTAATATTCGTAATGAAATCCCCTGTATGCTTGCGTCCCCATAGAAACATAGTTTTGTTCTAATTTACAAGCAGCACTACAAATCAAAATGCAACTTTGCAACTATAATGGGAGCAGCCATTACGATGTTTATAATTAGTTTTGGTTAAAATAAAATCACAGAATATATAATAGTATTAACATACAGAATGGCCACGTTCAGCCCCGCAGCGGTTCGAGTTACCCCACCCCTCAAGCGCAGATTGCAGGAAAACCGCAGGAAAGCAGTCGGGTGCGCAACGCGATGTATGTCGGCCGCACGGCTACTACCCTACTACTACCCTTTTTCTAAATAAATAATGATTTTTGAAATTATCGCGATCAATACATGAAATAACTACCTACGGAATAATTTGTTTAAGTTTGTAGTCTTATATCTATTGTAATTGAAAATAATAATGCTTAAATACAAAGATAGACACATTTTAAGTAGGTTTAAATAAATGGGTAAGATTAACGATTACATTTATTTGCACTATCTAAGCCATACATACCTACCTACATATGTACCTTTAAATGTCATTGGTAGCACTTATTAGGGTTTTGCGATAGTCAGCCCTGTGTATCTTTCGCACACATTGACGGGTGTACAGACATCGTCGTGCCTATGTAGATTCAAGAACGCGTATTTTGTACGGCGTGGCCGCCGTGTGATAAAATGTAAGGGTAAAAAACAATAACGAATTTCCATTTCTCATACAAAACTTAAAATTAATGTTATTTTATTCTGTTACATTGAATATAAACGAAAACTAATTATAAACATCGAAATAAATGCTCCCATTATAGTCGCAAAGTTTTATTTTGTTAAGTGTGTTATTTGTAAATTAGAACGAAACTACTTTTGTATGAAAATGCGAGCGAGCGTACTAGCAACTCGAGTAAACTGTATGATGATTACATACTCAATCTACATTCTGTTCAGGAAAATGCAATGTCCATTTGACTGGATACCTGGATCCGGAGTTTGAAGAAGAGGAGGAGTCTTCTGAAGGTGAGGAGGAAGCGGAAGATGAAAAACCAACTCTGGTGGCTGCAGCTAAGAGGAAACTTGAGAACAGCTTAGATTCCGAGGCTAGCAAAAAACAGAAGGTATGAAAAATGATGGATTCTTATCAGATATAAATTAAACTATGTGACATGCCAGCTGGATGATGAACCTTGTATATAGTTAACCTATCATCTCTATCTGTTAGCAAAGGATCTGTAATACAATTAATTACATACAATTATCTCTCTATCTCTTTGGTGGTCTTCCTCTACTGCGAGTGTTGGTGTTGGGTCTCCACTCGAGTGTAGTTGACAGTGGCGTAGCTACCGGAGGGCTAGATGGGGCAGTGCCCCAGGGCCCCCAAACTCGGGGGCCCCTCAGACTCTGATGTACAAACTATAAATGACAAATCTAGAGAACCTACGTCTAATTCGGAACACGAACGATTTTAAATAGTTTAGTTGGGGCCCTAGTTTATTTTTTGCCCCAGTACCTTGGTTACCTAGCTACGCCACTGGTAGTTGAGGTCAAAGATATCTTTACACTTTAGTATCTTGTCACTAGTTGTCACTGTAAGTATGCCTTCCAACAATTTTATATAAAAGTTTGAACACACATTTATGGTGATAAGGAAATAAAGTGTGTCTGACTACTGTTAGGGAACTGACAACTCTTGTCAAATCCCATTCCTTCAACGCCATCTATCGGCAGAAGTGGAAACTAAACTAGCGCCCCCGCGCGCGCCCCCCCCCCCCCCCCTACATGCACTCCTGCCCTACATGAGAGTACGTCAGTCAAAGCATCATATCATAACGACCGCGAGCGCGCGCCTGCTCTGTCTGTTATTTCTGGGCTAAGACTATATGGAAGTGTGGAAGAACATGAGCACAAGAAGGTGACCTCGAGAAGCCCCGCAAAACCGATAGAGCTACGATAATCCAGCCACCCACTTGTAAATTCTTCAATTATTCCCTTTCTTTTCTCTTGTCGGTGTATATGTATCTTGTCCAATATTTATAGTCCATGGATGGATGCAGTTGGCAATGGATAGTCAGGTGTTGAGAAATGTACCTAGATTAGATGATGAATCTCTACAACTTATAAAGCCTTTACAGGCGACTGACTTAAGTCTTGATTAAATATTGATTTAATTATCTTATTTCTGTATCAGAAGAACAAGAAACCTGTGAAGGCTGAAGAAAGCTCAGACGACGATGATGATGATGATGAAGATCATCTTCAAAAGATCCTGGATGGTGAAGACCTTGACTCTGATGAAAATGATGAGTCGTTTAAAGTTAACACAACTGCTGAAGGCGACAGGTAAAATTTATTATTACCACTAGCTTTTACCCGCGGCTTCGCACGCGTAAACTATTCGGTCTGGTAGTTGCAATTGAAATTTTCGGGATTTTACAAAATTCCCCTGGAAATTTCCAAAATTTATATCGTGGTGTTCATTGAGGTTGTGTTGTGAATAACTGTAAAAAATTCAAGACTAAACCCAGTGCTAAAATTTCAAAATTTTTCCTTCAAATTTCAAATTCAAATCATTTATTCAAATTCAAATCATTTATTCAGTAAATAGGTGGCAATGGGCACTTTTACACGTCAGTTTTTAAAATACCAGCGCTTTCGGAAAGACCATCATTAAGATTGTTTTTTTGGAATCTTTTTGTATTTTTTATTTCAATTCCAAATTTTTACTTTTACGGTCATCCCGTAAAACCGAAATTGAAAATACAAACTGAAATATAGATGCACAGAAAAACAGAAAATAAGACCATCACTGGAATCGAACCCAGGTCCTCGGTAATCCGTACCGCGTGCTATACGCTATGATGGTCCAGCAGTGGTGGTTCACCATCAGTGGTGTAGCGGTATAGCACGCGGTACGGATTACTGGGTTCGATTCCAGTGATGTCTTATTTTTCTGTTTTTCTGTGCATCTATATTTCAGTTTGTATTTTCAAGACCATCATTGCCAAGAAGAATGCGCCGCAAGAAGCTTGGCAGAAAGTAATTTTTTTCAAAATAAAATACTTCAAAACTACAGTAAGTATACAATTAAAGATAAAATACAAAAAATAATAATAATACACCGATGTATGGGTCCCTTAGTTACAAAACTATCCGTGGAAATATCGGGATAAAAAGTAGCGTATGTGTTATTCCAGACGTCCGGCTACCCACATACCAAATTTCATGCCTATAAGCCCAGCGGTTGTTATTTCGAGATTTTATCCCTATCCCGTGGGAATATCGGAATAAAAAGTAGCCTATGTGTTATTCCACAGGTCCAGCTACCTACATACTAAATTTCATGTCTCTAAGCCCAGTGGTTGTTATTTCGAGATTTTATCCCTAGTTATCCCGTGGGAATATCGAGTCAAAAAGTCACTTAAGTGTTATTCCAGATGTCCAGTTACCTACATACCAAATTTCATGACTCTAAGCCCAGCGGTTATTATTTCGAGATTTTATCCCTATCACGTGGGAATATCGAAATAAATAGTAGCCTATGTGTTATTTCAGAGGTTCAGCTACCTACACACTAAATTTCATGGCTCTAAGCCCAGCGGTTGTTATTTCAAGACTTTATCTCTAGGTATCCCGTGGGAATATCGAGTCAAAAAATGGCCTATGTGTTATTCCAGACGTCCAAGTACCTACATACCAAATTTCATGACTCTAAGCCCAGCGGTTGTTATTTCGAGATTTTATCCCTATCACGTGGGAATATCGAAATAAATAGTAGCCTATGTGTTATTTCAGAGGTTCAGCTACCTACACACTAAATTTCATGGCTCTAAGCCCAGCGGTTGTTATTTCAAGATTTTATCTCTAGGTATCCCGTGGGAATATCGAGTCAAAAAATGGCCTATGTGTTATTCCAGACGTCCAACTACCTACATACCAAATTTCATGACTCTAAGCCCAGCGGTTGTTATTTCGAGATTTTACCCCTATCCCGTGGGAATATCGGAATAAAAAGTAGCCTATGTGTTATTCCAAAGGTCCAGCTACCTACATACTAAATTTCATGGCTCAAAGCCCAGCGGTTGTTATTTCAAGATTTTATCCCTAGGTATCCCGTGGGAATATCGGGTCAAAAAGTCGTCTATGTTTTATTCCAGACGTCCAACTACCTACATACCAAATTTCATGACTCTAAGCCTAGCGGTTGTTATTTCAAGATTTTATCCCTATCCCGTGGGAATATCGGGATAAAAAGTATCCTATGTTTTAATCCAGGTTATAAACTAACTTTCCGCCAAATTTCATCCAAATCCGTCCAGCCGTTTAAGCGTGAAAAAGTAACAAACATACTCACTCACTCACTCACTCACAAACTTTCACATTTATAATATTAGTAGGATTAATTTATTATATTAGCCTATATTTGCGCCCCACTGTTTGAAAAGGGTAGTGTCATCATAAAACTGTATAATATTGGATATTATCTAGGTATTATTGGCACTAGTGACACTATTAGCTAAGGGTGAATCGAGTGGACATGGCTGACCTTTTGATTATAATGGTTTAATACCTGGAGCTTGATGTGGTGTTAGGATAATTTAGAATAGAAATGCGACCTTTACACTTTTTTTTCTAAGATTACATTATGTACATTTATACAATGGCATTTACATACAGTGTGCTGTGCTCAATAGCTTGTTGGCAAAATTTAAGTTGGGGGCCAGGCCAGGATATATCTTTTACATTTTGTGACACTAATATCCGAAAATTTCATTCCTAAAATTGTGATTACAAAACCAAATTAATTAATACCTCTCTAAACTCAATTTCTAGTGACGAGGAAGACTCTGACGATGATGAAGAAGCGGAAGCAGAAGAGGCAGAGGATGATGATGATTCATCAGATGAAGCGGAGACTACCCTCGACACCAGCAAAGAGGAGCCCAAAGTTGACCCGTCCAAGCTGAGCAAATCTGCCAGACGTCGTCTAGCCAAAAAGAATAAAAAAGAGGGCAAGGAACAACCTCAGGTCAATGGAGTTGACAAATCCAAGGTTAACCAACTGGTTACAGAGGCCAGGCCACTGTACTTTATCTAAATTATTTTTGTACCTAGTTTCAAATTTCAATAAGACACAAATGTCGCGAAGTTTATTTATTTACCTTAATTATTTTTTACAGAAGGAAAAACCAGAGCAGCAAGCAAAGCCTGAAAAGAAGAAGCCTGAATCCAAGAAAGAGGCCCAAAATGGAGAAGTCGAGAAAAAAGAAAAGAAAACCATCAGTGGCGGAGTGTCCATTGAAGATATCAAAGTCGGCAATGGACCGGCTGCCAAACCAGGCAAAAATGTTATGGTTAGTTGTAATTTTTATAACATTTCACAATAAAAAAAATCTTGGTCTAAAAAAGGTAATCTTTACTAGTAATGGAGTATTGAAGTGTCCCATGATATTTATTTATTTATTTTAATGAAGTAACATTTTGTGTCCGTCTGTTTGTATGTGGTTGTAATCATTGGCACTACTGGATTGATTCTAAAAATGTTTTCATCATTAAAAAGCTTTACCAAACCTGATTATACTGGCTTATACGCTGGCTGCTTTTTTCCTGAGAAAGGTATAGTTTCTGGGCGATGCAGACAACACCGTATGTGCCGTACTAGTGTAGCTATTAAAATATATTCCAAGTCAGTCTAAACATAATACTGAATAAAGTACCACTAAAAAAATTTTAGAACAAAAAATTGAACTGACTACAAAAACCATAAAAATAATTTTCTACCAGTCTGAAGTCGGTGCCCCAGCATGAGCCAGCAGGAGTGATTGAAGCCCAATATGTAGTGTGTAGGTGAGTTAGGCGACTACCTATAGGTCCACTCCTGTTGGCTCATGCTGGGGCACCGACTTCAGACTGGTAGAAAATTATTTGTATGGTTTTTGTAGTTGGTTTATTTTTTGTTCTAAAATATATTTTTTCCCTTTTTAGTGTAAATAATCTAAGATACAATAGTTTCATGTCAACTGCTCGTCACCTTTTACAAAAGGTTGCTTTTTCCGGTGCAGACTTTCTTTATTGAGGAGTTCTGGTGCTTCACCACCACCACCCATTCCATTTCACCATATGCATTACGAGGAGCATAAATTGCTTAGCAACTAAGTAATTGAAATTTAACTGATGAAATACTTGTTATTGAGTAGTAACTCTGATGGTCAACTGTGGTCTTCATCATCAGTTCCACTTCACCAAATGATGATTTTCAAGAGCAAATGCACGAGTTACTACTAAATATATCAAAATTACCATAGGTGTCCCTACAACATTTGAAGAGTTCCCTCGATTTCCTTAGAATCTAATCATCAGAGCGTGATTTGGTGCTTATAGGACCTAATTGAAAGCATTCCTAGACGAACGCAAAAAAATAATTTCAAAACGGTTCATAAATGACGGAGTTCTGAGGTAACAAACATTTAAAAAAAAAATACAACCGAATAGATAACCTTTTCCTTTTCCTTTTTTTGAAGTCGGATTAAAATCATTTCAAAATTAACAAATTATCAACAAAATAAAGTTTGAAAATAATACTTGTGCGCTAAAAGATTCTATTGTATCTCCAGGTGTACTATGAAGGTCGTCTGAAACAGAACAACAAGATGTTTGACAACTGCATGAAGGGGCCTGGCTTCAAGTTCCGATTGGGAGCTAAAGAGGTCATAACTGGATGGGATGTTGGTATTTCTGGCATGAAGGTCGGAGGCAAGAGGAAGATCATCTGCCCACCCAACATGGCGTAAGTTATCTGTTTTTTTTCTTCAGTACACTGTGAACTGGTTCTACCCAAATGAGGGGCCGCGCACAATCTTCTAGTACCTGGGCGATCGAGCTTCGCTTGGGCTAAAACTCGATAGCAAGTGTTTTCCCATAGATCAGACCAAGCTAGATCGATTTTTCATCCCCGAAAACATTCATCACATTCACAACTTTTTCATCGAAATCGTTGGAGCCGTTACCGAGATCCGGTAATAGATAATATGTACTAGTTAGGGAGTGCAATCTTGCACCAAAATCCTCAATCTCGGTATTTGCAAGATTTCAGAGGTTTAATCTCGCAAGATCTCGGTATTATTATTTTTAATTATTAAGTATAAGTAATCTATTGAAATTTCGTAGTTATTGTTTTAGGGACGAAACAATGTAATAATATACCTAGCTACATATACAAAAATGCAAAATCATTTATAAAAAAAAACTTAATTATTCTGAACAAAAAAAACAAAAAAAAAAACGAAAAATATCGTTGCAATAACAATGTACTTGGCAAATTTACTTCTTTTGTAGTTCTTAGTATTTAGTTTAAAAATTTGTGTGCATGAATGGTGAGTGTAATTGTGATTGTATTGTAGACACTGTAATTGTTTCCGTATATGTATATTAATTTCCTTTGTGTTGTTTACAATATGTAATTGTACCGAATCAAATAAATAAATAAATTAACATATCTAGAGTGTCGTCTGCCAACTGACTTCGGATGTGTCGTGTCTTTTTTGCTGCTGGGTAAGCGTAGAGTAGAGACGCTTGTTTGTTGGCACCACTGATGATAGGCATTGACAGAACAGATTGATTTCTTGTCTAACAAGTTTATCAAATAATGGACCAGTTACACGTAAAGGGGTGGGCTTTCTAAATCATTTGTAATTCTTCATTAAAAGAGAGAGGTATTTTTGCGGCTATTGTGGAGTATATAGAGGCATGTTATCATCATCATCCTCTGCTGAATCTACTGTAAAAATGTGAAAAAATTTATTGCTGTGCAATCTTGCAAATCTGGCGAGTTGCGAGATCGCGCATGATTTTGGGTGCAAGATTAATCTTGCAAAATTGGTGCAAGATCTCGGTATTTCGAGATTGCACTGTACTAGTATGTTGTCCAGGCGAACCTCGTAGCGTCAGACAACAGACAATGAATGTCGTGTTAACTTTTAGCTAAGCTTATAATGTAGAATTATATTAACTTAACTAGCGACCCGCCCCGGCTTCGCACGGCCAAAATAAAAAAAACCGGCCAAGTGCGGGTCGGACTTCCGTACCTGTACAACATTAGACATTAGCAAAAATGGACAAAAAAAACACGTTTGCCGTACGGGAGGCCCCCTTTTTTTTATTCTATTTTAATTTAATTATTTATTTTTAAAAGTGAATTAAAATACAAATTAATATTCTGTGAATATTTCAAGCAACCACCTGTTGCCGTAAAGAGCACCCGTGAAATATTTTTTATTCTGTTTTTAGTATTTGTTGTTATAGCGGCAAAAGAAATACATCATCTGTGAAAATTTCAACTGTCTAGCTATCACGGTTCATGAGATACAGCTTAGTGACAGACAGACAGACAGTGGAGTCAGTAATAGGGTCCCGTTTTTATTACCTTTTCGGCACAGAACTCTAAAAAGGTCTAATCGACGGCACTTCACACGCCTTTTGCAGCGCCATTTCCCAAAAACAACACCCGGCGCGTCAACGTAAGGTAGTTAAATGCATTTTTTGGTTAGATTGATATTTTAAATTCGTAATCTGTTTTTAATGGAATGTCCGATTTGAATAATTCAAAAAGTAATCTACAGGTATTGAAACCATCTTGAATAAGAAACTATTTATTGGGATAAGGATTAATACAAAGGTATGGATAACATGGTCTGATTTTAGTCAGCGTATCAGTCAACTTTTAAAATTAAAAAAAAGTAGTTGTAGTGACATAACTACAATAGTTGGATATATGGTATCGCGAAGTATTTTGTCGATACTCGTATATTCTTTAATATTGTAGAACATTTTTTTGTTCTATCATCAATAGTTTCCACAGCGCATGCGATGAAACATGTTTTATGGCAACTTTTTACACTTTTGAGGCACTTTATTGAAATTTTAGTACGGAACCCTAATTTTTTCTGGTATTAAATATTGCCAATGCCACTATGGAATAATGTAGCATTCTATTAGTGAAAGAGTTGTCAAAATCGGTCCAGTAGTTTTTGAGTTAATTCGTAACAAACATCCAAAAATCCAAATCTTTCCTCTTTATAATATTAAGTATAGATTAGTATAGATATAGATTAAATGAGTACAAATAAATATTATGTTAAAAGTTTATTAGGATAGTATAAGGTTTAAATAAAACAGTCAGGTTAGGAAACCATTATTAATTACTACCCGCCGTTTTTGGATAGCCTATATGTTAATCCAGGCTGTCAGCTACCTCCATACCAAGTTGCATTGAGATGGTACGTACTACGTTACCCGCAGTTTATTAGATGCACTAAAACATTACCCTCCTTTTTGGGTAGTTGGGTAAAAAGTACCCTATATTTTTTCTTCAAACACGCATTTACAGTTGGTAATAAATAACTGGTTTTTAATTAAAGAAAAGTTCATACGCTTTAGGGAGTGAGAGAAAGCTTATTGTGTGAGAAAGACAGGAGATCGGCTTCGTTCTCATCTCTACTCTGTGTTGTTTACTGGGTGAGAAGTGAAACCTGTAGACGCCTGCCACAGCATTGACCACCAAGGCTAGAAAATTATTTAAGTACTAATATCGCTATTAAATAATGGGGGTTGGTGGTAGAAGGGTGAAAATTTAAGGTGGTGTGTATTTTTAATGCCGAATCATAAATAAATTAAAAAAATAGTCTAAAATAAAAAAATTTTTTTTTGGTGTGTGCCACCATACTTAGGGGTATGAAAAATTGTATACGTCCTATTCCCAGATCTACCGAATATACACAAAAAACTTCTTCAAAATCAGTCAAGCCGTTTCAGAGGAGTTTGGTTACATTGTGACCCGATAATGTTATATATTAGAAGATATTTACAAGAATTGCTCGTTTAAAGGTATTATAAGATTGATATATATGTATAAGAAAGAATACATTAAAAAATAACCTAATATTGTTACAGGTATGGCGCCAAAGGCTCACCCCCTGTCATCCCGCCTAACTCGACCTTAGTCTTCGAAGTTGAACTGAAGAATGTTAAATAAAGACTAGTTTGTGTGTTTTGGGTGCTGAGTTGTTGAATGTTGCCATGAATGAAAGGATTGTGTGCCCATGTTTATGTTGCCAGTATGCTGTATCTGCAGTGATATGATCACAGCTATTTTAGAGTGCCAGGGACATATTTCACAAATCCACAAGACAATTTTACAAGAATGTACACAAACTATTTTTGTTATGTAGATGTCTGTTGAAGGTGCAGGTGCCAGACCCCTTTATCACAGCAACGTTATTCTACATTATTGTCATGATTGGTAGCATTTGTAATTTTTGTAGTACAGGGGCCAGGTTGCGCTGCAATGTACTCGTCATGTCTTAATATAGCAGCAAACACTAATAAACTTGTAGCTTTGTAAAATAGGCCCTTGGTAATAAACTCGTTGCAGATTCTCCATATTTGCGTTAGACGTAAGCTTAGAATAAGTTAGTGCTTAAGATTCACTGGACATTTTTAAGTATTACTATGACTTGTAATCGTAATACTTTTTTTTAGTAATCTTAAGTGTAACAGTTATTTTCCATATTAAGTAAGCAGTCTATTATTTTTGAAAGGTCAGCTATTTTTGTAATACAATGAAATATAGTGTAAATTTTGCATAGTTCAAATTAATATTTGCCATTTTAATGTTATTTCATAATACCTATGACAGACATTCAATATATTATAATAGTAAAAATTCACGCACAGGTATTTTGTTCATAACTTCTCTAAGTCATGGCAATAGTATAAGATGAGAAATGAAAATAAAAGTTCCGAATTACAAATTATCTGTTTTATTTCTCCCACCCAATACTGCAAATCAATCAACTTAACGTAAATTAGGACAACATTCTAATAGTCAAAATACCACAAACAGGACTTATCACGCTAACACACGAGTAATATTTACCTCGATGTTTCGACGTTTTCGAGTGGTATTTTGACTAGGAGTGAAAATCACGAAAGTTTAAAACGTTATAATATTCTAATATTTGACAATACTAAAAATTATATAGACCCAGATAACTCACGTTTTTAATTGACGAGCCGAGTCGCGTTGCTCCTAAAAGGGCTATGGATATGGATTAGCCCGAAACATGTAGAGCTAAACTTTATTTAAGACTTAACTTAATATGAGTGAGTCTCATGGTAGTTTCATGTTTTGACAATACTCTTGAAAAAAGGCCAGACTGATTGCATTCAAACTGCTACATCAATGACCGCAACTGCTGACTGTCGCAGCCCGTAGGTACAGTTTAGTGCAGTTGTGCAAACTGCAATGAAAAATGTAGTGGTAGTTGGCAGACACGTCACAACAGAATGCAGTATGTCGCTACTGGCCCTATAATCAATAGTACATTGTGTCTTAAGGGCGGTAAATAAGGAATTACGAACGAGAGTCTGTTAGAATGAATGAGTTCGTAATTCTAGTACCGCCCGTGCGACATACAATGTTTTTCATCACATTTGCGAGTAAAATTGTATATTTGTAAAAGAAAAACTAATATTTTTTCAAAAATTGCCGATACCGCTGATTGCGCTCTTGGCAGCGCCGCTGCATGTGTATGTCGTGCGTGTGCAGTGCGCGCACGGAGCACACCATGCAGTAACAAACTCATTTACCGACCTTGGGGTTCATGACATGAAAATTAGTACGGGCAATGACTCATTTAACGACACTTGGTTGCAACGAAGGTAGCCTGCATGTTACGACTGTTTACGAGCGAGTATGATGAAAAAGTTAAAATATTCGATTACTAGCAAAATAGGCGCACCCAGACGTCGAGTTGCGGAAAACAGCCCGCTACTACCTATAGGTACCTATACCTATACTGGTACTTGCATTTCAAAATACTAGTAGTGTATGACAAAGCACATGATCATGATCTCCCTATATTATATATACTGTAGTCTTTGTTTCCAATAGTCTTCTTGCATTACTAGAACTATTTCACTATATGCGAATTACTTGCTGACAAATTAAACAATGACTAAGCGAGCTTCAAACAACTGACGTAAGTAGTGCGCCTGATTTTATATAATTTACTTTTTGGCCAAATTGATCTTTTCATAATACGTAACATGACTTGTCAAGGACTAGTCATTATTAAAAGTTCAATTTTGGCTCAATTATACGAGACAAGCAAGACTTAAAAAACGCAGTTTTTCAACCTTCTTTTGCAAAATATGCGTGAATTAAATGTAAAAAAACATCATTTACACTGTTTCACTGCACATAATTAAATGCTTGGAGAAGTAACTTCATATTTTTAACCGACTTCAAAAAAGAAGGAGTTTCTATGTTACAATGTTTGTACTTTTTTTATGTATGTTCACCGATTACTCAGTCAATTGTGGACCGATTTTCAAAATTCTTTTTTTATTCGAAAGGTATTCTTCTGAGGTGGTCCCATTGTCACGAAGTCAAGATCTGATGATGGGATCCTAGGGAAGTCGAGGGCAAACCTCAAAATTTATAGGCACACCTATGGCGATTTTGGCATTTTAGCATTAAGATAAGCATTTACATTCAGAAAGTATCATTTGGTAAACTGGACCTGATGAAGAAGACCGTAGATGGCCAATGGAACTCGTCAAAGCTAAGTGCTGCTCGCGCGTCTATAAACGATCATGATGAATAAACCTAGATAAACGTCTAAGAAGAAGCTTTAAGTTAATGATTCTTTCGAACTGATCTGATGCTGAAGCCGGAAGGTAGGCAACGGAACTCCGTTATAAAACAACGTAACTAAGCCGTGTCTGGACTTAATGGAATCGTTGTGAGATGTACTTTGGCTACAAATCACTAAAAAGTGAGAAATAAAAAAAAAATCAACAAAAAAGTAAAACCAACTCCAAAAAAATAACAAGAAATGGAACCGACTACAAAACCCTTGAAAATATTTTTCTAGATAGGTACCTACTATACTAGCTCGAAGTTGGTGACTCAGCAGGAGTGACTGAAACTCATAGTATGTAGGTGAGGTAGACGACTATTGTTCCACTCCTGCTGGCTCGTGCTGAGGCACCGACTTTGAGCTAGTAGGTACCTAACCTATCTAGAAAAATATTTTCAAGGGTTTGGTGGTTGGTTTCATTTTTTGTTATTTTTTTATTATTTTGGAGTCGGTTTTATTTTTTTGTTAAAAATTGTTGACCATGTGAAAGTGTCTCAATATGTATGTAACTCATCTCTAAATCCAGGTTCAATGATTATTTTTTTATAACCCTAGACTAGATCATGCAAATGCCCATTAGTGGTAAATAATGGGACAATTAGGAGCAATTAACCTAGTCTCAAACGAAGCAAAGCTTGTACTATGGGTACTAGACTACTAGGCAACAGATAAACATACTTATATAGGTATAAGCATCCTTAAATACATATTAAACAAGCAAGACTTCAGAATAAACATTCATATATTTATATGAATAATCTGGCCCAACCAGGGATCAAATCAAGCTTTGAAGTCAAAAATCTTGTCTATAAAAAAACTTCTAAATGCAACATCATCACTACATTGGTCAAACATCTCTGGTCTTAGTTCTACATATATACAATCACAGATATATTTATAAAAATATTGCATTTAGAAACATGAAACTTCTAGTGACAGAGATAGTTCAGGGCGTGGGGCGAAGAGGAAAGAGTCCCGTGCGCTCGTCACGTAGCCCTACATGCTACAGAAGACCGTGTTAATTGGAGAGTGATTGTCTGGAGAATGATTCATAGAGGTCACAATCCTCAGCAATGAGGATTACGGCACAAGGAGGAAGAGTAACTAATAGTTACACTTACAATAGCCTTTCGGCAATTAATTATAGAATGCAATTTTTGCAATTCTGATGATCTTGTTCATACACATCTAGATTTAGACTTTAAACAGAGGCTTTCTACCCTCATCATTATACAGTTTGATATTTTATACTAGGTAATAGAATGAAATTCCAAATTTGACAGATTTTAAGTGTGATGCAACTCTCACTTGAAATGTTAATGATTAAAACATTCTCTTCATAATAAATACTTGCAGGTTCTTCTTACAATGTCTTAAAAATGCTTCATAAATTATGCAGTCATCTCATTGTAACAAAACAATATTTTCAGGGTCAAGGATTTACATGATCCTTCAAACAAGTAAAATAATAATTTCTAAAATATATTTCTTAAAACATAACCACATCATACAATTTTAATCTTTTAATTTACAGTGCTTTATTCATAGCTTTATAAATACGTGTAAATAACAATTCAATTATAACACTTTACGCAACATGAATTTTATTCCGCTTTCAGGCGCTCATTACACTTTTCTTTCGAGTCCTTGGATAAGTCAGTTTCTTTGCCTTCTTTGTTTTCTATTTTTTTCTTCCCAAAGGTACAAACTCCGCCTTCACAGCTGAACGGGGCCTTGGTCTCCACGATATTCCCATCAGCGTCTTTCACAGCCCATGGATTCCAGAAACGCAGGACATAAGGCTGAATAAACCTGTGCCATATGAACAGCAACACGGGAATAATAAAACACGGCACACAAACCATTTTGGTGCGCGATTAAAGTTCAAATGTGTAGAATAACACGTACGCTGGGATCGATTGGATACCAAATCTAAAACGTGATTTATATATTTAGTTGGCCACTTATTGTTTTTCTAAACTTAGCTGCGTAAAGTTTAAAGTCTATCGCTAATTACAGTGATTAGTAAAGCACAAAATTCAATTTATTAAAAAATGAATTAGATTGCTAATTTTCTGTCGACTTTTAAAAAAATAGATAGATGTTGACGTTTGACGATTGACGATTTTTGACGGGAAACAATAATGTACAACTCGGAATGTACGCGCAATAATGTACGACGTGATAATCCGAAGCATTATTTATTGCTTCCGATTATCATGCCGTACAATATCATCAAAGAGTATAAGTACCTATGAATATCATAGTCGCGCATTATCAGCAGGGCTACTACGAAACTCTCGATTAAATAGTATAAGTGTCAAAGGGACCGCACGACACGAACTTCGAGTTTCGTAGTAGCCGAGCAGCAGGGCTACTATGAAACTCTAAACTCGAAGTTGGTATCGTACCGTCCCTCTCGCTCTCGTATTAAATAGTATAAGTGTCAGAGGGACCGCACGAAACGAACTTCGAGTTTCGAGTTTCGTAGTAGCCCTGCAGGGCGTACTATGAAACTGCTAAATGTCGAAGTTGGAATCAAATAACCAAAACCAAAGACTCTGTTATCATTGTCAAATGTGCTAGTGTGTAATGAGGCTATCGCACGAACGCTTCGTTCTCCGAAATGTTTCATAGTAGCTACGCTGAAGGGCAATACAAATATTGCGCGCGCTGTAATGTGCGTACAATGTACGACGTGATAATCGGAATCAAATCAACCAAAACCAAAGACATTTTTTTTCTGTTATCATTGTCAAATGTGCTAGTGTGATAATTCTATCGATAAAGGCTGGCTGAAAGGCTGAAAGATGCTTAATGATGTTTGGGAATGGTGAATAATAAATAAAGGAAAATTTTGCAACAAATTAACGTGATAGTGCAAATAAATAATTCAAGTAAAAAAGCGTATTTTGTTTATTACCCCTAAAGGTGCGGCCACATACAGTCGCTCGTCGCTCGTCACGTGACCCCATTTTGAATGTGATTTTGAATTTACCGCGAGTCGAAAAAGTAGCGTCAAGTTGCCGCGTCGTGCAACAGCGACAAGATGGCTGCTTGCAGGAATAATCTTGGTCTTGGAAGCTGATTTTCTCCAATATACTTGCAAATGTCCGCCAAACTGTCGCAAACATAGTACATGAAGTTCTTCCTTATAGACTGCAAAAAATTAAAAAAAAAATCGTATGAAATTGTATAAATTATACAAATTGTATGAAATCCCATTACCATGCAGTTATTTTACTTTTAAATTCACGCTTTGACTACGGTAAGTCAATCTAATACATATATTATTAGTAATCTGTGATCTAAACAGCCTGCAGGGCTACTACGAAACTCGAAACTCGAAGTTCGTGTCGTGCGGTCCCTCTGACACTTATACTATTTAATACGAGAGCGAGAGGGACGGTACGATACGAACTTCGAGTTCCGAGTTTCGTAGTAGCCCTGCTGCGTCTTTAAATTTGCCTCGAAAGTCTCCCATACAAACTGGTGTCAAACTGACAAGAGTTTCTATGGGCGTGTACAAGAAATATCATGTCGGTATTTCCATGTCGGTATTGTACGTATATTTTGACGTAAGAGGGTAGGTACGCTGAATAAACTCGCTTTACTTTGTATTCTATCGTATCCTCGAGCATTCATTAGTGACAGCATTAGTGACAGCGTTCATTTAGTTATATATGTACTCTGTGCTTTTAGACTGGGTACGATAAAAAAGGAATTTAAAAACACAAATACAACCTAATTTAAAACGTAGTGTAATCGATTCTACCTACTCTCCATTCTGAGCAAAATACTTTCTGGTTTTCAGTTATTTAATTAACACCTTGTAAGTATGTGTAGTTAACCCTCCTGAGAAACTTCGAATTCGCTATGTAGGATTTGGAGTTTTCTATAAATGCTCAGTAGGTGGCGCTAGGAGTTACTACAGTACGTTTTAATTAACCGACTTCAAAAAAGGAGGAGGTTCTATGTTCCAATGTTTGTATATATATTTTTTTCTCAAACATGCTCGGAAATGTATGTGTTAATGTCACGAAATGGAGACATGAAGTTTCTCATTTATGGCTCCCTACCACCTCCCTACATAACTTCTTGGCCTAGGCCATGAAGTATGTATGAAAATCCATTATTGTCCGCTGCTCTAACTTTTTAAATTTGCTTACTAACATTAAACTGACAAAGGAAAAATTACGAACAGCCAACCACCACTACTCTGTAATCATTTGCGATACTGCGATGCGATGCGATGTGATATATGGATGTATGGATGGATGGACGGATGGATGGATGGACGGACGGATGGATGGATGGATGGATGGACGGACGGACGGACGGACGGACGGATGGATGGATGGATGGACGGATGGATGGATGGACGGATGGATGGACGGACGGATGGATGGACGGACGGACGGACGGATGGATGGACGGACGGATGGATGGACGGACGGATGGATGGACGGACGGATGGATGGATGGACGGACGGATGGATGGATAAACGGATGGATGGATGGATGGACGGATGGATGGATGGATGGACGGATGGATGGATGGACGGATGGATGGATGGACGGATGGATGGATGGACGGACGGATGGATGGACGGACGGACGGATGGATGGACGGACGGATGGATGGATAGACGGATGGATGGATGGATGGACGGATGGATGGATGGATGGATGGATGGACGGATGGATGGATGGATGGATGGACGGATGGATGGACGGATGGATGGGACGGACGGACGGACGGACGGACGGACGGACGGATGGATGGATGGATGGATGGATGGATGAAATATTTCCTCACATTGTTTGAGAAAAGCACTATACAAACCTCGGCCAGAACAGGGATTGCTGGACTCGTTCTACCCCGAACTCGTCCATCAATCCCTTACTTCATGGCCTCTGCAGTAATGTACTATTATTTTACTAACGCCCGCTTGTAGACCGGAGTTGTCTTCACCGAACAACGGACTGTTTCTTTGCGGTGTTGTATACATGGCTTCGTCACCGGACAAGTGTCCGGTGCATGTACACACATTTTATTGTAAGCCATAGAACACCGCAAGAGTGTCAGAGAGACATATTATCAAAGTCAGTTTTTTTTACCCGACTGACCGAAGGAGGATTATGTATTTCAAGCGTATGTATGTAGGTATGTCTATATTATGTATGCATGTTATGTAGTTACCTATATAAATGTCCATTTCTTTGGCCTCGCTGCAGCCTAAACGGATTTTAACATGTATCATTAGAGTTGTAATAACTGTCGAAGTGACATGGTATATACAGGATGTCCCAAGAAGTAGTGGGACATCCTGTATAATACATCAATATGGAGTCCACGAAAAAAAAATATGACGCGGAATCAAAAAAAATATATTTGAGTATTTCTAAAAAAGTTTGTACATTTGATTTGCGACTCCGATTTGGATAAAAATTTGTAGGTATGTAGAGTGCACGATACTGAGTCGTAATAACATATTAGTCTCTCAAAATGTCCCAATTGGTTTGTATGGAAATTTCCTTTTTTGTTACCAAAACTCTATGGATTTGCGGTAAAAAAAGGAACTTTCCATACAAATTAATTGGGACATTTCGGGAGACTATGTTGTTTAGTTCACTCTATCTACCTGCAAATTTTTTACCCAAATCGGAGTCGCAAATCAAATATACAAACTTTTTAGAAATGCTCATTTTGTGTTATTGTAACAATATGAGTATCAAATCAAATGAAAGATAATTAGGTACTTAGCCCATTCTAAATTAAATAGGGTATATACCTATATGGGTTATAAATTAGAATACTTTTAATCTACCATTTTCACAGAAATACTCGTACTGATCAAAAATGAGGTATGAAGTAAAACAATAAATAAATAAAAAACTCGACTGCATTGAAAAAACTAAAAAGAAAAATAAGTTCAGCGATCTAGAACACTGTTAATAGGTAGGTACCTACTTATACCTACAGGATGATTCGGGAAACGTCAGCAGGACCAACCCTACACCCTCAGTAATTGATAATGGATCGTTCGAACACCCACAATTTTAATTGCACAGTGACCAGTGACCATGCATGCACTTTGTAAATAATTTAACACTTTTTTGTTGGAAACATTTTAAAAAATAACGTCAATACAAATACAATAGTAGATTGTTGCACCAAGCAGAAAGTTATTTATTATTGCACCGAGTGCCGATTTGGAGCCCGAGCGTTAGCGAGGGCTTTAAAAAGCACGAGGGCAATATAAATTACTTAATGCGAGGTGCATAATCTGCTTTCCTTTCAACGATTACAGGAATAGTAGAGGAAAAAAAACTCATGCTAAACAAAATAGGAAAGAAATTATTCCATTTTTAGGGTTCCGGAGCCAAAATGGCAGATTAGGAACCCTTATAGTTTCTCCATGTCTGTGTCTGTCTGTCTGTCCGTCCTCTGCTTTGCTCAGGGACTATCAATGCTAGAAAGCTGTAATTTTGCACGGACATATAAATAAACTATGCCGACAAAATGGTATAATTAAAGATTCAAAAATATTTTTTTTAGGGTACGTCTCATAGACGGGTGATTTTTTTTTCTCATCCAACCCTATAGTGTGGGGTATCGTTGGATACCATTAACCATTAGGGGGTTGCTAAGACGATTTTTCGATTCAGTGATATGCTTGCGAAATATTCAACTTTAAAGTGCAAATTTTCATAAAAATCGAGCGTCTCCCCCCTCTAAAATCTAAAGCGGTGAGTGGAAAAATTTGAAAAAAATCAGGATGGTAGTAAGTATATCAAACTTTCAAGGAAAACTATAACGGCTAAGTTTGCTTGAGAATTATTAGTAGTTTATGAGTAAATAGCAGCCTAAGGTATAAAATATACCTAAACTTGGAAGATTCCGTATAAAACGAAATCCTTAGAAAAATATTACTTAATTTTTTCGTAATGGCTATGGAACCCTAATATGGGCGTGTCCGACACGCTCTTGGCCGGTTTTTGTAAGTATACATTCGCACTCTCAAAAAATGACCACGGAAAATTCGCAAGGTTCCCGCCATTTTTATTTTTTATTTTTTACTTTTTTTTAGCAGTTAGTAGCCAGCAGGGCTACTACGAAACTCGAAACTGGAAGTTCGTATCGCACCGTCCCTCTCGCTCTCGTATTAAATAGTATAAGTATCAAAAGGGAGCGCAACACGAACTTCGAGTTTCGTAGTAGCCCTTCAGAAATTTTTACCCGCGATCTGTCAAATTTCGGATGGGCTCCAGGTAAGCCAACCACACACAGTTTTTTTTTTCCAATATACGACTACTTACTGTTACTACTGCTAAGTGTTACTTGGTAGGATTGGTAGTAACAAATTTGTACGCAATCTGTCAAATTTCAAAAGACCGTCAGGTTGAACAATCTAACAATAGATTTTTTTACACTATGTAGGCTAATTTTATAGCAAAAATACTTGTGTTAACCTCTTTGGTGGTGAATTAAAAAAAAATCTAAAACAATGCAATAAAGGATTTTCATACATATTTTCTGCTCTAGAGCAGAAAAGTCCCGCTTTGTGCTGGGTATTTAGTGCGGTTATGATGAAATTAAAGCATAGTTGGAAGAAAATATTCTATATTGCACACCCACAAATCAGTACATCAAATCTATATAATACACATACCTTCATTCAGGGTAGACAATAGGCGGCCTTATCGCTTAAAAGCGATCTCTTCCAGATAACCTTCAACTAACCTCACTAATACTGGTTTAATCCGTGAGCTCTTAAAAAAACCTTCGAGTTTCGGGGGAAATCGGAAGGATTCGTTAGTAGAAAAAGGAGGAGGTTCTATGTTTCAATATTTGTATTTTTTCCAATGTTTGGATTGCTAACTACCAGTCAAAATGTCAATTGTCTTTTTGACTTAGTAGTTAGCAATCCATAATGCGAAGAGTGCACTCGTTGTGTTTTATTGATTTATATAGAGCAGTCAAAACCACCGCTTACTTATTTCTTTAGTTTATTTTTCGAAAATTCATGGGTATTTCTGTAAATATAGCGCCAATCACGGGAAATATATATATATATTGGCGCTATACATATGTATATATATAAAAGAAGCTGAAAGTTTCAAGAAATGTGTTGATTGTAAATATTTTAATGAGGTTCAAGACCGAATTATAGAAGCAACGAGAATTTCGAAAAGTACATCAAAAAATATTAAACGAAGCAGACCAAAAAATTAATTTGACAAGAGAAGTAGACACAGTTTCACAGCTCTACCTACTACCAAACAAAAGTAGTGTGTTAAAGTCGGGGTGTTCTCTACTTAAATTAACTATGGGAGAAATCGAAAATATGCTGATTTTGTTTTATTTAATTTTGTATCATGACAAAAACTCATTTTGTATTTAAATTATAAAATGATACATAAGCGTAATATTATTATAGTAAGGTTTATTTTGTACTGATGGTTATTCTTTATATAACTTTTTACGGTAACTTCAAAAAGTTTTGCAATTTGATAAAAGAACAGAACCGCATATCACGGTCGCGTGTCATCGTCAATACCCGAAGTAGGTATGTTTCTAAATTCCGGAGGTTTTTTAAGAGGTCACGGAGTGTACCTACGATATAGTAGCCTTACCTAACTAACCTGAATCTGGTAGGGCTGATCGTGCACATGTCTCCTGAATCACCTGTAGGTACCTATAGCATAGCGAAATGTATCGAAACCAAGAATATCATTCGACGGGCATTAAGTAGTGGTCTCTCTCTCACTTATACACATTCCATGCGCGTTCGTACTATGTGCAAGCGAGATCAACGGACTTCGCAAGCGAGCGCGATAGAGACAACAAATGCAAGATAAACATTTATATGTAAATAATATCTACTCAGGCACCGCCCCTTCACATTGCACACGTCTAGATGAAAAGAGTATTAACTCCGAATTAAAGTCCACATCAAAATGTACTCTATGTTATTTGAAACAAGGTTTGAAATTGAAAAGGTGTGTGGATACTTTATGTTTGTGCCATTTTTAGGGTTCCGTAGCCAAAATGGCAAAA